>NW_024070197.1:5194436-5207587 GCF_014754425.2 Oryx dammah | reverse complement strand
CACAGGTTTGATCCCTGGTCTGGGAGGATACCACGTGCCTTGCAGCAGCTAAGCCCGTGCAATGTTATGCCCAAGTCGCGAAATCTCCCAGCGATGACCAGGGAGCCGATATCCGATGCAAAAGCAAGAGAGTTTTTTTACTACCATGCTCGAGCTGGGGCTCCCACCGTTACCGTTACCGACGCAGCGGCTATAGGGAGGAGCCCCCGGGTTTTGGATTACATTGCTTAAATAGGGAGCATACATGAAAAAAAGGATTTCTAGGTAGAGGGACGTCTGATTAGTCACTTTCTTTCGAAGGGTTGTGTGTTGGTTCTTGATTGGTCCCTATTGTCTTGGTAGACCACAAGTTCCTGAGCGTTAACTCAGGAGATTTTGGTCTGGGGTCCGATTGGCTCGTGGGCGGTGGGGTGAGGTCAGGGGATTTCCAAAGGCTCTTTTCCCGGAACCTTACAAAATGGAGTTTTTCTTTTAACAAAATGGAGTAGCTTAGGTTCTTCAGCAACACAAGTACTGAGCCTGTGCTCTGCAACAAGAGTAGCTACAGCAGTGAGAAGCCTGCACACAGCAACTAGAGAGTAGCTCCTGCCTGCTGCAACTAGAGAAAGTCCACGTGCAGCAAAAACGGCTCAGCACAGTGGGGAACAAAAAGACTTTGAGTGCTCTGGACTGACTAAAACAAGGGGATGCAGAATGCCAGTCTCCAACCAAACCCCAGCCAGGTTTATGTTATGTGTACAGAATTCATACCCCTGCTTGCCGCAAGGAGAGAAAAGCCAGCGCAACAATGAAGACCCAGCACAGCCAAAAATAAATGTAAAAAATCGTTAACAGAGAAAAAAATTTCCTTTAATGAAAATTGCAGTCTTCTTTATAAAAGTGTTTCTGTTCCACACTTGTGATGACGTAGCTTCAAATACTTTTGAGAAAAACTTGTTTACATCATAATATATAATACTTAAATCAACACTTCAATTTAATGGATGTCAAATTACTTTATGATCATTTGATGGTAACTAGACTGTTTACTTTTTGTTTAACAATGGTAATATATTTTCTCTCATTTCTTTGTTTCTGAAAGCTGTCAGTTGTGGGAAACAAAGCAGACTGTAAAATATGACGTCTTGAGAAGACATTAGGATTTACTTTCACCAAAATTATCAAGTTTACACTATTTTAAAATATTTTTATGTGTATAAACTGAGTGAACTCAAGTCCTACTAAAGGAGCTGTCTTTCTTCATATTTATAGGGCACCTAGTATGTTCCTTGTGTTAAGGTCCACAAGGGGCTCATAGCATATTGTTGAAAAATGTCCCATTGTGGTGACCTGACAAACAAGGGATGAAGTAACAGTGGCCACATTGCCCTGATGGGATCCTGTTTTGCTCTGCTGGGCCAGTTTCTCAAGACTACGTGACCACCTGACTGTGAGACTCCTCAGACTATGTGATCACAAGACCCCAGCTGCGGGCTAAAGATAAAACTAATGCTCTCTCCCTGCAGGGCACAGCTTCCCATCAATAGGGTATAAGAAGGGTTGGCTGTAAAGGGAGAACACTGGCTCTCTAAAGCCAGACACTTTCTTTCTTCCTATAACAAATCTTTCTCTGCCTGGCTCACTTTTTCTCCAATCTTGCCTTACACCTTGTCATTGTCTTACGTGCATTTTCATGTTACAAAAGTCTCAAAATAACTCATAACTATATATTTGTTAGTGTTAAGGCACGGAAGAAATGTAAATTAAACATTAAATCTGCATCACAACATGTGTATAGAAAAAGTAACACAAAGCAAAAACTGGGCTTCCCTGATAGCTCAGTTAGTAAAGAATCTACCAGGAATGCAGGAGACCCTGGTTCGATTCCTGAGTCAGGAAGGAACGCAGGGGAAGGGATAGGCTACCCATTCCAATACTCTTGGGCTTCCCTGGTGGCTCAGCTGGTCAAGAATCTGCCTGCAAATGCAGGAGACCTGGGTATGATCCCTGCGTTGGGAAGATCCCTTTGAGAAAGGAAAGGCTACCCACCCCAGGATTCTGGCCTGGAGAATTTCTTGGACTGTATAGTCCCTGGGGTTGCAGAGTCTGACACGACTTTCACTTTCAAGGAAAATCTGTTGGAAAAAAAACAAAAGAAATAGGATGGAATGACTGGCAAGAATAGCACTGAAACATATATTACCCTGTGTAACATAGATAGCCAGTGGGAGTTTGATGAATGACACAGGGCACCCAGAGCCACTGTTCTGTGAAGACCTGGAGGGATGGGGTGGGGAGGGAGGTGGGTTCAGGAGGGAGGGGACACATGTATGCCTATGGCCGATTCATGCTGATGTACAGTAAAAAAAAAATCACAATATTGTAAACAAAAAAAACTAAAGAAATTCCACTGCCCCTTACAATGAACCATGGAGCCATATTACTTAATTCTATAATGTGACATCAACACTTTAATATCCTCTGAAAAACGGACTTCTTCTTAGTATTTATTACCTAATAAATAAGTCTAAATATTAATGTTCATTAGGCTAGTGTAAAAATTTCTTAGGCAAGAGATCAGAATTAGTAACTTTTTTGTTTAGTAAAATAGATAAATAGCAAGCTACTACCATCTTCAAAAACCATATGAACAATGGAACATATGTGTACCATAAAGGAATGTTATAAATTCATGGCATGTGTAAACATTCAGTGTTTAAGAATATAAACAGTCTCACTGTGGTTTTTTGATGTTTGACTACTCATTCCTTTAGACTTTAAAAACAACCACTTCCTGTGCTACCTCTCTGGGCAAGCTGAGAAAAAAAGACTAAGGCCCCTTTCCTTTGATACCAACTAGTAGTTCACCAGAGCAGGAACCCTCCCCTCCTTGCCATCCAGTAATCATCTTAACACTCCAAGAGTCACCATTCCATGTTCGTCAAGCTTTTCTTTCCAACAACATGGAAGTCTACCCTGCTCCAACTAGAAAGCTTCAGCAGTTAACCTTCTTAAAACACTTTAGCACATGGCTTCATCTGTCTCAACATCCAAACCAAACTTGGTTCCGTCTTCTTCCAGTGGGTGACTGAAAAGTAACAAGAACAAAAAAGTTGGGGACTGAGTATGTGAAATTTCTAGTTTATCAAGCAAAAAAACTGCACTCATATAATGTGCATTCTAAATTATTCCTGGGGCTTCCCTTGTGGTTGACTGGTAGGGAATCTGCCTCCCGATGCAGAACAGAGATTGATCCCTTGTCCGGGATATTCCCACATGCTGAGGACCTACTAAACCCAAGAGCCACAACAATTCAGCCAATAATAAAAAAATAATAATTTCAGGATGCTCCAAGCTCAAAAAGAGGTATCACTTTTAACCTTATTTCTGAAGTTTTATTTCCTAATTATTGTATGTTTATTATTCCTATTTTCACTTCATGTAAATCAGGCACATACTATTAGTATTATTTGGGCACAAAAGAAAACATCAGGAAATATCATATGGTACACCTATAATATGCTGCTGCTGCTGCTGTTAAGTCGCTTCAGTCGTGTCCGACTCTGCGCGACCCCATATACGGCAGCCCCCCAGGCTCCGCCATCCTTGGGATTCACCAGGCTCTGCCTTCCCTGGGATTCTCCAGGCAAGAACACTGGAGTGGGTTGCCATTTCCTTCTCCAATGCATGAAAGTGAAAAGTGAAAGTGAAGTCGCTCAGTCTTGTTCGACTCTTAGCGATCCCGTGGACTGCAACCTACCAGGCTCCTCCTATGGGATTCTCCAGGCAAGAGTACTGGAGTGGGGTGCCATTGCCTTCTCCGTGCTACACATCCATAAACAGGGGGAAGGTTTTAGGGGGCCAGAGGCTATAACTGCCCTGCTATGATGCCAAAGAATGTTCAAACTGCCATACAACTGCACTCATCACACAGGCTAGCAAAGTAATGTTCAAAATTCTCCAAGTTCAGCTTCAACAGTACGTGAACCAAGAACTTCCAGATGTTCAAGCTGGTTTTAAAAAAGGCAGAGGAGCCAGAGATCAAATTGTCAACATCCCTTGGATCATAGAAAAGGCAAGATAATTCCAGAAAAACATCTCATTCTGTTTCATTGACTAAAGTCTTTGCTGTGTTGATCACAACAGATTGTGGAAAATTCTTAGAGATGGGAATGCCAGATCACCGTACCTGCCTCCTGAAAAACCTGTATATGCGTCAAGAAGCAATACTTAGAACCGGACATGGAACCACAGACTGGTTCAAAAGCGGGAAAGGAGTCCGTCAAGGCTGTATATTGTCACTCTGCTTGTTAACGTATATGCAGAGTACATCATGCAAATTGCTGGACTGAATGAAGCACAAGCTGGAATCTAGATTGCTGGAAGAAACATCAATAACCTCAGATACACAGATGGCGCCACCCTTATGGCAGAAAGTGAAGAACTAAACAGTCTTTTGATGAAGGTGAAAAAGGAGAGTGAAAAAGCTGACTTAAAACTCAACGTTCAAAAAACAAATATCATGGCATCTGGTCTCATTACCTCATGGCAGATAGACGAGGAAACAATGGAAACAGTGAGAGATTTCATTTTCTTGGGCTCCAGAATGACTGCAGATGGTGACTGCAACCATGAAAATAATATGCTAGCTCCTTGGATGAAAAGCTATGACCAAACTAGACAGCATATTAAAAAGCAGACATTACTTTGTCAACAAAGGTCCATCTAGTCAAAGCTATGATTTTTCCAGTAGTCATGTATGGATTTGAGAGTTGGACCATGAAGAAAGCTGAGCACTGAAGAAATGATACTTTGAACTGTGGTGTTGGAGAAGACTCTTGAGAGTCCCTTGGACTGCAAGGAGATCAAACCAGTCCATCCTAAAGGAAGTCAGTCCTGAATATTCATTGGAAAGACTGATGCTGAAGCTGAAACTCCAATACTTTGGACACCTGATATAAAGAACTGACTCACTGGGAAAGACCCTGATGCAGGGAAAAACTGAAGGCAGGAGAATGGGACAACAGATGAGATAGATGGTTGGATGCCATCATTGACTAAATGAATATGAGTTTGAGCAAGCTCCAGGAGTCAGTGATGGACAGGGAAGCCTGGTGTGCTGCAGTCCATGGGGTTGCAAAGGGTAGGGCACAACTGAGTGACTGAAATGAACTAATGGACAGAGTTGGAGAGGATAACTGAAGATATTGGTATATAATCCCAAAATTGTCTATTTCTTGATTTCATCATGTAAAATTCTCACAGATTCTTTCAAACTTGAGAGCTTTCGGTGCATTGCTAGTTTCTGTTATGAAGTACTGAGGAAGCATACAACTGTTGGAAGAAACATGATCCATTCAGAGTTACAGAAAAATGATAACAATTTTATTAGAGCATAGGACTTATGATACATTTTGAATAAAACATTAGCAGACTGTAAACAGCAGCAATTAATTCTGAAGCAGAAATGTGCACATACTTTTCTGGTTCTTTTGATTAAATTTTCTTCAAGAAAAAAGCTCTTCCATTTTGAAGAATAAGTTTCCATTAATCATTTATATGAACAGCAATTACCAGTCAAGGGAGAAAATGACCAGCATTTCCCTGATACTACTTCTCCCACATAATCAGTCCCCAGTAACCTGTTAACTCTGTGAATATTTCATGAAAAAAAATAATACAGTATTCATTACCTGTGCTACCTTGCTTTACATATAAATCCTCTCACGTTCCACAGTTTTGATCTTTGGGTTAAAGCTTTAGCATACACATTACTTTTGTGTGGTTTCTCTGAAAGACATATATTCTAAAGTCTAGTGTACTCTGAAGCCTGCAGAAAGCCCTTGCTCACTCATTTCTAAGACTACTCTTCATTATGGACTCTTGTTGTTTAATACTTAAATTTAAGCTGAAACTTTCCCATTCCCATTGCATTTGTAAAGCATTGCTCAGAATGTTCCCCAACTTGATGTTTCGTGAAAATCCTCCTGACAAAAACTGCCTTGTGTGGTTTAACTCCAGGATATATATTCTTACATACCTAAAGTGTGAGCAGTAATTGTGAAAACTGCCATAGTCATTGCATTTCTAAATGTAAAGTATTTGATGCACCCTGAGTTTAAGGCAGTACCTAAAAGCCTTGACACATTACGTACACTTGTAAGGTTCTCTCTAGGATGGATCATCTGATATCTGATGGTTGGTGAGATGTGAGCCCCGAGTTAAGGTTTTACACAACCATGTCACTTGTAAGCTTTCTCTCCAGAATGACTTCTTTACTGAATCGTGACTTCAGATTGTTATTCAAAAACCTTGACATGCTCATTACTATGATACAGGTTCTATCTAGTGTGAATATTCTCAAGAAGCCTAACATGTATAGACCTGACAAAAGCCTGGCCACACTGATTACATTTGGAAGGTCTCTCGAAGATGGATCACCTGATGCCTGTTTAGGTCTGAATGCCACCTGAAGGATTTGCCACACTTAAGACTTGTAAGGTGATTCTGCATTATGAATTCTCTGATGATGGGAATGATGAGACCTGTTATTGAAGCCAGGTCTACACACATTACAGTTATATGTTTCCCTCCAATCTTAAGACAGGAGGGATTTACCATGCTCTAAATGTATGGCTTCTTGCCAGTATGAATTTTCTCATCTTTTGTAAAAACTGAAACACTTCCAAGGCACTTGGTACCACATGCACTACACGGGTAAGATTTCAATTCAAAATGAACTACCTGATGGTTAGTGAGGTCTGAGCACAGAGTCAAAGCTTTGCCACACCTACCACACGTGTGTGGTTTCCCACCAGTTTGACTTTTCTGAAGGTCAAAAAGTTTATACACTTTACTGCATTCACTGTGGAGAAGGCAATGGCAACCTACTCCAGTACTCTTGCCTGGAAAATCCCATGGATGGAGGAGCCTGGTAGGCTGCAGTCCATGGGGTCGCTAAGAGTCGGACACGACTGAGTGACTTCACTTTCACTTTTCACTTTCATGCATTGGAGAAGGAAAAGGCAACCCACTCCAGTGTTCTTGCCTGGAGAATCCCAGGGACGGGGGAGCCTGGTGGGCTGCCATCTATGGGGTCGCATAGACTCGGACACGACTGAAGCGATTTAGCAGCAGCAGCAGCAGCATTCACTGTATTTGTAAGTTTTCACTACAGTATGGATTCTCAGGTGATCTGCAGTGTCCTTCCTTTGACTGAAGGCTTTGCCACATGGTTTCTCTTCTGTTTGAACTGCCTAATGGTTAAGGCTGAACATGTGCTAGAAGCATTTCCACATTCATTTCACTTCTTTAGTTTTTCTACAGTGTGAATTCTCTGAATAATGATAAGGCCTGAACTTGCACTAAAGGCTTTGCCACACTCATATTTGCACTATAATGTACTCACAACTGTTCCATTTCTAACGTTTCTCTCTAGTATGAATTATCCAATGGTTTCTAAGATGGTCATTTCAAGTAAAGCACTGGTCACATACATCATATTTATATGGTTTCTCTCCTGTATGAACTGCCTGATGATGAGTTAAGGTTGATGGTGCCTAAACATTTACAACAATTTTTACATTTTTAAGGTTTCCAGTATGAATTCGCCAATGAACTGCAAGGTTTATAGTTTGACTAAAACCTTGCCACATACATCACATTTGTACAGCTTTTCCCCAGTATGACTTCTCCAATAAATTCTAAGTTGTATGTTTAGAGTAAGACTTTGGCCACATACATCACATTTGCATGGTTTCTCTCCAACATGAGTACTCCAATGAACTGCAAAATAAAACCTGGGACAGAACACTTTGCACATAAGTTACATTTCTATGCTTTCTCTCCTATATGAACTGCCTGATGTCTAGTTAAGGATAACTGCACTAAAATGTTTGTCACAATTGTTACATTTGTAAGGTTTCTCTCCAGTATGAATTCTCTGATGAACTGAATGGTTTGTAACTTGATTAAAGGCCTTGCCACATACATCACATTTATATGGTTTCTCTCCAGTATGAATTCTCCGATGAACAGCAAGGTATGCATTTACAGTAAAGGCCTTGCCGCATACATCACATATATATGCTTTCTCTTTAGTATGAATTCTCTGATGAAGTACAAGTTTACTAATGGCCTTGCCACATAAATCACACTTATATGGTTTCTCTCCAGTATGAACTCTCCAATGATTTCTAAGCTGTGTGTTTCAAATACAGCCATGGCCACACACACCACATTTATATGGTTTCTCTCCAGTATGAATTCTCTGATGAACTGCAAGGTGTGTAGTTTGACTAAAGGCTCTGCCACATACATCACATTTATATGGCTTCTCTCCAGTGTGAATTCTCTGATGAATTGCAAGTTTTGCACTTTGACTAAA
Source organism: Oryx dammah (assembly GCF_014754425.2). NCBI lineage: Eukaryota > Metazoa > Chordata > Mammalia > Artiodactyla > Bovidae > Oryx > Oryx dammah. The sequence goes on along the minus strand of NW_024070197.1, from coordinate 5,199,222 downwards.
GGCCTTGCCACATACATCATATTTATGTATTTTCTCTCCAATATGAGCTCACCAATGAACTGCAAAGTAAGACCTGGAACTGAAGACTTTGCCACATAAATTACATTTATATACTTTCTCTCTTATACAAACTGCCTGATGGTTTGCAGTTCAACTAAAGTCCTTGCCACATACATCACATTTACAGGGTTTCTCTCTAGTATGAATTCTCTGATATGCAAGTTTTTCAGTTTGATTAAAGGCCTTGCCACACACATCACATTTATACGGTTTTCCTCCTGTATGGACTCCTTGATGTCTAGTGAGTTCTGAGTCCTGAAGAAAGGTTATGTCACACTCATTATATTTGTAAAGTTTTTTCTTGTGTGCTTCATGGTCTGGTGCCAGTTTTGAAGGATATGTAACAACACTCTCATGTTTATCAGAAATGCCTCTACAGACACTACAAGTTCTCTGAGGTGGTAAACCTGAGTCGCTGCTTTTGATATTCCTCACAACTTGACTTACATTCAAAAATTGTCCCTTCAGATTAAATTATCTGCAATTCATCCTGAAAGCTTGATCCATGCCTATCAATAGGCTTATTTCCTGCATCACTTCTACTATGATGATCTCTTTCATCAGTCAGGTTTTTCTTTCTTTTTTTTTTTTTTTTTTCAGTCAGGTTTTTCTTATGAGTTATAGACATTCCTTTGTCATTTCTTTCATCATCTGTCCACAGACACTCAAAATGATACAGCGTTCCCTGGATCTTCCTGAGGAAGAAATCTCTGATTTCATGACTGTTGGCTCTTCCAAAGATCACTCTGAAAAATTTCTCATTTACCACTGAATTCTTCTGCCTGTAATTTCTTGATCATATGTATATGAGACATATCTACAAGATATAAAGAAGCATAGGCATTGTATTAATTATAATTTATAACTAAACCGTTTCTTGTCAAACACATGGTATGATACCAAAACTCATACCCATCCTGAAAGGAATTATGAATCTTCACAATGATGATCTTAAAACTATAAAACACTAAAGGAATAGAATTCTTTAAAACAGGAAGAGTGATCACATGTAATTCAAATTAATTTCAGCGTAGTGTAGTTTCAAAGACACAATCAGTGAACATTCATTTTATGCAAACTCATGTCAGTTCTCAACAAAAACTGTATTTCCCCACCATGACCTCAAAGTTCATTTTACCTGGTATTAAACACACTGCTGTCTCATAATTGAGGACAAAAAATAATATATTGTACACACTTTATACATACTTATATATATTTAAATGGTAAATAACATACAGGGCTATGTAGGTGACTTGGTGATAAAAAAACTACATGTCAATGCAGACGACACCAGACGGGGGGTTCAATCCCTGGGTCAGGAAGATCCCCTGAAGCAGGATATCACAACCCACTGCACTATTCTTACCTGAAAAAAATTTCATGGACAGGGGAACCTGGAAGGCTACAGTCCACCAGATCACAAACAGGACTGAGTAATTGAGCAAGCAAGCATCAAACAGTCAATACACTGGAATGGTAAAAAATGCAAAAGAAGCATTCTAATGAATAATGTGAAAAGTAAGTGTTAGTTGACAACTGTTCAACAAATACTTCATTCCTTAAAAAAATACACACACACACAAACATACACACAGCCCTATACATACGTATACACATACATACATACATAATACGTATTTTTCCTGGACCATGGAGCTTAGGAAATCTTAGTTCCCTGACCATGCATTAACCCCAGGCTCGCTGCAGTGAAACTACTGAATTCTATCCACTGGACTGTCAGGGAATGCCAAATTAAAAAAAAAAAAAAAAAAAAAAAAAAACAAGCAAAACACTTTTCTAAATACCTCTTAGAAATCTATCACTAGATAGACATATAGGCATTTTATGACATTAACAAGTGGTTCATGTCAGCTATATTGTGCAATACAAAAAGACAGTCATCAAAATAACAAAAAGTTATTAAGCGAAACATTCTCTACTTACACAGTTCAGTTCAGTTCAGTTCAGTTCAGTCGCTTAGTCCTGTCTGACTCTTTGTGACCCCATGACCTCAGTACGCTAGGACTCCCTTTCCATCACCAACTCCCGGAATCCACGCAAACCTATGTCCACTGAGTCGGTGATGCCATCCAACCATCTCATCCTCTGTCGTCCCCTTCTCCTGCCCTCAATCTTTCCCAGCATCAGGGTCTTTTCCAGTGAGTCAGCTCTTCCCATCACGTGGCCAAAGTATGGGAGTTTCAGCTTCAACATCAGTCCTTTCAATGAACACCCAGGACTGACTCCTTTAGGATGGACTGGTTGGATCTCCTTGCAGTCCAAAGGACTCTCAAGTCTTCTCCAACACCACAGTTCAAAAGCATCAATTCTTTGGTGCTTAGCTTTCTTTATAGTACAACTCTCACATGCATACATGACTACTGGAAAAACCATAGCCTTGACTAAACAGACCTTTGTTGGCAAAGTAATGTCTCTGCTTTTTAATATGAGGGTTGATCATAACTTTTCTTCCAAGGAGTAAGCATCTTCTAATTTCATGGCTGTAATCACCATCTGCGGTAATTTTGGAGCCCAGAAAAATAAAGTCAGCCACTGTTTACACTGTTTCCCCATCTATTTCCTGTGAAGTGATGGGATTTCCAAATCATTTTAGCATTCTTACACTGTAAATGTTGTTTTTTAAAAAACATAAATACTACATTATGAATCTAGTAACATAAGACTAAATCTTACTGAACAAAAAATAAATAAATAAATCTTATTGAACAAACAATATGCAAGAACTGCTAATTCATGGTTCCATACCTAACAAGATGGTTTTTTCAAGCTTTTAAAGGATTGTAGTTTTCCATCGGTCTGAGGGACTAAAAAACAGGTACAACCTCAAATAAAAGTAATAAACTTATTTACCTCCTTTACACTACTCACAATGTTCATATTAACAATACCAAGTATAAGAACAAACTCTAACAGTTATAGAAGTATTATATATCCATTCCTATGTAAAACCATTGTCTCAAATGTGTCTATCATCAGTCTAATTTCAACCATATTTATTCATAGAGACAAGAAATAATGAGCTCAAATGAACACTGAATCACAATCTAAACCTTAAAATTATCACTTCATTTCAAAATAATTATTCCTCAGTGTTTGCACCAGTAGTACTATTCATCACATGATCTACTGTAGAATTTATGATACATACACTGTAATTCTAATATTAATCAATTCTTAAGATATTTATTCCTGCCTCTTATCTGGGCTTCCCAGGTGGCACAGTTGGTAAAGAATATGTCCATCAATGCAGGAGACATGGGTTTGTTCCTTGGGCCAGGAAGACACCCTGGAGGAGGAAACGGCAACCTGCTCCAGTATTCTTTGCTGGAAATCCCAAGGACAGAGGAACCTAGTGAGCTGCAGTCCATGGGGTATTGAAGAGTTGGACTCAACTGAGCACATGCTTTTTATCACAATATTAATTTTTTTTCCCCAACCAGGGGTCAAACCCAGGCCCTTGGCTGTGAAAGCACGAAGCCCTGCAACAGGCTCATCAAGGAATTTCCACAATACTATTAATTCTTTTTACCACACTCTTTTCCAACTTTTCACAGGATGGGAAAGGGGTCAGAATTATGTCTTTTCTATTTATTGGGTGATGACACGGCCGAGCAGATACAAATACAGCCACTCTTCAACAATTTTATACAATCACAGTGGAGGCTCTGGATTCATTACATTAACAGCCTAATCTCTATTCAGCTTAAACCCATGCGACCCACAACAAACCTTTATGCTTAACCTAAATCACTAAATCTAACCCTGACAGGACTTGTATTGGACGCAACTGGAAAATTTGCCCAGACTGGCCTGCACCCATGACTTTTCTCAGTGACAGAGGGTCCTGCTGCCATCTCAGCCCAACTCCACTCTAGCAGAAGAGCTGTAGCTGTCATCCTTATCCGCATTTATCCTTTCATAGAAAAGAAGAAAATTACCCAAACAGTTACAAAATGTTTAGGAACTCAGTTCAGTTCAGTTGCTCAGTCATGTCTGACTCTTTGGGACCCCATGGACTGCAGCATGCCAGGCCTCCTTGTCCATCACCAACTCCTGGAGTTCACTCAAACTCATGTCCATTGAGTCAGTGATGCCATCCAACCATCTCATCAACTGCCATCCCCTTCTCCTCCCACCTTCAATCTTTACAAGCATCAGGGTCTTTTCCAATGAGTCAGATCTTCGCATGAGGTAGCCAAAGTATTGGGAGTTTCAGCTTCAGCATCAGTCCTTCCAATGAATATTCAGGCCTGATTTCCTTTAGGATGGACTGGTTGGACCTCCTTGCAGTCCAAGGGACTCTCAAGAGTCTTCTCCAACACCACAGTTAAAAAGCATCAGTTCTTCGGTGCTCAGCTTTCTTTGTAGCACAACTTTCACATCCATACTCACATCCATACATGAGTCTGCCCTCTGAGGGTAAAAACTGAAATTACTCGGGTGTGGAGGAGCAGGTGAGGGTAATTTGACGGTCCGAAGACCTCGCAAATGGAGGAGAGGGGACACCCAGGTGCAGTTTAGGGGGGAAAAAAAGGTACCTCATGTTCCCGACAGTGATCTCAGCTCCACAGTCACGGTTTCAGAACTTGGTGGAAACTCGCTGACCTGGGTAAGGAGGGAAGAGCTGGGGGCTGGGCCTGAGCAGAGGCCACTAAGGGCGGGGCGTAGGGCACTCGCCAGCTTCCTGCGGAGACGGCCGGGG
>NW_024070197.1:4915490-5194036 GCF_014754425.2 Oryx dammah | reverse complement strand
GGGGCGAGCGGCTGCACTTTCTTCTGTTTGGTTCTCAACATAGCTTTGTCTGGGTTTAGAAATACTTTAGGGTCTTTCGTGTCTTATGTTGCACCATTGATTCCTCCCTAGTTTAGGTAACTGTCACAGAACAGTTTTAAAGTAAAAACTTAAAATTCTGTGGGATCATTACGCTGTAAAGTAAGGTTTATTCTTAACAGGAGTCCTGCTGATGAGGCTGAAGATATTCAGAGGTCTGGGAACTGAAACCTGGTGTGGTGGCGGGACTCGGGTTTAATGTAGGGTGGTGGCTGGACCCAGAAACCCAGATAGTCCTGCAATTAGAATTAATTTAAGCAGTTTAAGTAAACAACTGGATTTGTGTAGGGATGACAAGCTAGAATGTGAAACACATAACTCTTACAACCGGCTACTTCCTACTAACACCTGTAAGGAGAAAAGTGTCTTGACATCCCAGTTCTTCAAGGATCAAGTTCGTTAGACACTACAGTGCCCCAGCGGCAGTGCACCCTAAAGCAAATTCAGGATGGAGAAAGACAGGCACCAGTCTGTGCTTTGGAAATACTGACCTTGACACATCAGTAAGCGCTTCATGGGGCCATCGACCTCCTCAGCAAGTCCAGATAAGTTTGAGAGTCCATTCAGTGTGTTTGAACTAAGTCCGTTAATACACTGCCAAGTAAAATTCAGAGTGATCAACCAATAACCGGGAGATCTGAAAACTAGGAGAAAAAGTGAAAGTGTCACTCAGATGTGTCCGATTTTTTTGTGACCCCACCAGGCTCCTCTGACGTCCATAGTCGGTGGGGTCACAAAGAGTCGGACACGACTGAGTGACCTTCACTATTTCTCCTAGTGCCTAGTGCGCTATGGTAGGCTCACTGCCATAGCTACGAGAAGCCTGCACACAGCAACTACAGAGTAGCCCCCATTTGCTGAAACTAGAGAAAGCCCACGTAAGACAAGATCCAGCACAACAGAAAAACCAACACTGAGTGATCTGGACTGACCAAGAGAAGAAGCATTAGGACTCCCACCTCTAAGCAAACCTGAGCCAGCTTTATGTAGGTATGGAATTTATACTTGGGGGTACTTAACTGGGTACTAAGAAAATTCTGCTTTAAAAATGGCCAACATGGGAGCTCTTTTTGACATTCCAAAACTGGCTAGAGAAAGCCAGGTTTGTAAAACATCTTTTCAGAATTCCGACCCTAAAGGATAAAGTCCTAAGAGGAAGCTGCATTTCTCTCCTTGTATGTTTGTGATACCAATGTTCTACCTCATCTTTTTAGGCTTTTTTTTTTTTTTCTGTTTTGAGAACTTGGTCTGGAAGGTACACACAGGGTTACATTTGGCAGCCAGTCAAATAGACTGGACCAGCTCCCATGGGAATTTGTCATAAGGGGTCCCTGCCATTATTTTAACCTTCCTTTTGTCTGCTTGTTACAAGGGCTTTCACTTTCTTAGACTATTTTGAAGGCTTCATTCCTTGCACCCTCTTGTAGTGACTTGTCTTGTGTCTTATTGCCTTGAGGGGCTGTTGGGCTATTACCACTCAATAGCCAGATGGTGGATCTTTTAAATAAGAGAAACTTCTAAACTGCGTTATTTTTAGAACTCATTAGCAACAGCTTTCCACTTTCCAGGAGGCGCTAGTAGTAAAGAATCTGCCTGCCAGTGCAGGAGACAAAAGGGCAGAGGAGCCTGGGAGGACCCTACAGTCCTCAGGGTCGCAAAGAGTCAGACAGGACTGAAGTGACCTAGCGCGCGCGCGCGCGCACACACACACACACACACACACACACACACAGAGAAAAAGCTTTCTTATAGTTTTATTATTTTGTCTCTCTGAAAAGATCAAATTAAAAGGTGAACACAAAGACATATAATGGTTAACCTTAAGAACCCCCATAGTTTAAAACAACCAACCAAACAAACAAACAAACAAAAAATTCAGTCTGGGAGAATTTATTTGTGGTTTCACCTTCCCCTCAGTGGATCTCACAGGTGCTTATACAAACATTACATGAGAGACTTCGCTGTGGGTCCAGTGGTTAGGAATCCACCTGCCAGGGAACATGGGTTAGCTCCCTGGTCCAAGAAGATATCATATATCACAAGGCAGCTAAGTCCGAGCATCACAATTATTGAGCCCACATGACCTAGATCCGTGCTCTGCAACAAGAAAAGTCACCACAATGAGACGCCCGAGCACCACTAGAGAGCAGCCCTGAGCCCAACAAATAAGACCCAGCACAGCCAAAAGTAAACAAATGAATCACCCCCACATTAAACAGAACTTTAGTTAAAAAAAACAATTTACAGGCTGGTAGAAAACTATACTGATACTGCATCAATAATTGCTTGGAGCAATAGCCAGGCCACATTTGGGTCAATTAATCAAGTTGGAGATAGACAAAGGGTCTTGGTGATTTTTTTTTTTTTTAATATACCATGCAGTTGCAGAATGTTAGTTCCCTGACCAGAGCTTGAACTCAGGCCCTCCGGACAGTGAAAGCACAGAAATCAAATTGGTTTACCAGGGAGTTCCCTGGGTGATTTATTTATAACATCATTCAGATGAGTAATGCATTACTTGCACTCACACCATATTTGGTAAAACCAGTCTCATGGCCTTGCCTTGCTGCACAGTGGCTGAGAAATTAAGAATACACATGGCTATGTTTGTGAAGTTATCAAAAGGGTGAAGGAAGTCATTACATTGGAGTGAACTTTACTGAAAATTTATATATGGAAATGGAAAAGAAGAAAATTGAAGATTGTAAAAAAAAAAAAAACTGTTTCATGTCTTTCAAAACAAACCTAAAAAGTTTACATAACAAAAATTTTAAATAATTTCCCAACTACAAGCCTTCATCTCTCACTTTCAGGTAGGGTCGTACAAATGACATTTCAAAAATGGGTATTTTTCATTTCCCTGCCTTGATGCTAAAATTAGAATATCTATCATTAAAATTTAAAGACTCACCTTGTTATTTGGGGCTTCCCAGCTGGCTCAGCAGTAAAGAGTCTGCCTGTCAATGCAGGAGATGAAGGTTTGATCCCCAAGTCAAGAAGATCCTCCGGAGGAGGAAATGGCAACCGACTCCAGTATTCTTGCCTGGGAAATTCCACAGAGGAGACTGGCAGGCTACAGTCTATGGGTCGCAGAGTTGGACACGATTTCATGACTAAACAACTGTATGCTTATTTTCTCTTCATGTCAAGCAATACAGAAAGAACATGAAGACACCTATTCATACAGGGCATACTCATTGATGCATGGCAAGGTTCAGGTCGTGTTAAAAAGAAGAAACAGACCCAAGGTGGAGCCCCTGCCTCCAGGAGGGCAAACCAACACTTCACTGCGGTGTCTGCCTGCTTAAAAACATGACCAGGAGTCACTGACTGGAATTTCCAGGACTATAGTGCAGTAATCTGCAGGGCAAGACGCTGGCTACACCCTCCTCCTGCCCACACCCCTGCATAGGAGACCAGACCTGAAGCAATGTGTTTGCAAATAATTTTCTTGTCCTCTCTAATTTCTACCTACAGAAGCCTTCCATGTTGTACAGTTCCTTTGAGCACCTCTGAATGAACTAGATAGGGTGCCGGCTAATTCATGAATCATTCAACTTCAATTAGATCTTTAAAATTTCTAAGTTTAAATTTTTGTACCTTTTTTGGGGGGTGGGGGGGCCTGCCTGGTGTCTTGCAGAATCTTACTTCCCTGATCATGAATTAAACCTGTGCCCTCTGCAGTGAAGTGTGGAGTTTGAACCACTGGACTGCTGGGGAACTCCACAATTTTTCTATTTAAATATATTTTGAGTCTGAAAATGTACTGCTATGGTATTTTAATTACAGCTGTCTGAATGTTCTGAAGCAAAGTAACTCAAGTGCAAATTGTGAATATGTAATTCCCAAATTGCATGATCTTTGGTTCCATTGTGGAAAGCAATTCTCATAGATTGTTTCAGCCCCAAGAGCCTAACACTGCATTGTTACCATCTGTTACAAAACACTGAGGTCGGATAAAACCCTGTTGGTGGGAAGAACATAATTCATCCAGGGTTGTGGAGAAAGTGATTACATTTTATGAATCAAAAGAGGAGATCCATGATACATTCTGAATAAAGCAGTAGCAAATGGTAATGGCAGCAGTTAAATGTCAATCATATACATATACATACTATTTGATTTTTTTTTATTAAATTCCACTCAGATAACTGCTGTCTCGATGGTCAAATGGTATAGCACCCAGTCCTACAACACGCTGTGGTCTGTGTATGGAAGGGCGCCCTGAACACAACAAGCATGGTAAGTTATGGCACAGTTTTACATTATTCTCTGCCCTTACCTGATGACAATTCACACACCAGTAAATTGAATAATTCAGTGTCCCTGTTTTTTCAGGAAAGATGGATATGAATGAACCACACTTAATCAGCTTAACCTCTTCATCTTACTAATTCCTCTGCAGAGACCACCATGAAAGGCCTGTAAGAAAGCTACAGAAGGTTTTCAAACTACTGCAGAAAAGTTGTAGTGAAAGGTTGTTGCTGAACCACGAAAAGATGCTGGGATTCTTGGCCTCCGGAGGAGAAGAATTCAATCCGGGGCCAGAGATGAGGCTTGATTGCTCAGAGCTTTTGTGTAATAAAGTTTTATTAAAGTATAAAGGAGATAGAGAAATATTTTGACACAGCCATCAGAAGGGGGTAGAAAGAGTACTCCCCTGCTAGTCTTCAGCTGGATGTTATATAGTCACTAGCAGTCTGTTAACAAAAGAAAGGAAATGTCTTAAAACTCAGAATGACACCAGGCCCCTCATCCATAAAATGTATTTTAGGATAATCTTGCAGAAGGGCAGATTACCATACAGATAGTTTCGTTTACATAGATTAGGGGAACAATGTCTGAGTACAACATACTGGTTTGAAGATAGAGTCTGGGGTAAGTGCATAGTACATTAACATAGCTTAAGACAAACATTTCCATAAGAAAAATGCATTGGTTATCTCAAGATTTGAGAATAGTTAACTTCAGGTGAAACCAGGTGTCATTATGGCAACACAGTATTTTAAGAGAAACCTCCTTTTAAATTTGTATAGAGAAGGAAAAAAATATCACTTGTTTGTTTCCTCCTGCCGCTTAAGAGAGATAAAAATGTCTGACACTTGCAGCCTATTTCCTCCATTAGGAGACCACTGGCTTTCCTGCCTGTTACCCTCTCAATAGTAATATGGCCTTCTCAAGAAAACTCCACTAATTAAATACTTTACACACTGAAGATACTGGGCTATCCTCCTCCATGTCCTTCAGTTTCAACATATTTAATATACACCTCATGCCATGAGTTTCAACATATTTAATATAATTATTGTGCAATAGTATTGGAGGTTAATGTTGGAAAACTAAAGATTTATTTTTCCTAATATGAATTGTCTGATGTGTGGCCTGCTGTAAGAACTGGTCTAAAAACTTAGCAAATTCATTACATCTGTAAGGATTCTCCCCAATATGAATTTCTTAGTGAATCTTGAAGACATACTGGCTTTCGTAGAAGTGTTTTCATACTTAGTATATCTGTTCAGTTTCTGATCTGCAAAATTACCTCATTATGCCCAAGGTGTGAATATCTGATTAAAAAAACTATACAACATTCATTACCTGTACAAGCTTGCTCTCCAATATAAATCCTTTCATGTTTCACAGATTTGAACTCTGGGTTAAAGTTTTATCTGTGTAGTTTCTCTGAAAGACGTGTAATTTGAGGTCTAGTGCACTCGGAGCCTGGAGAAAGCCTTTGCCCACACATTTCCATGACTCCTCTTCAATATGGACTCTTGTTGTCAAATGCATCCAACTCAAGGTGAAACTTTTTCCACCCCCAATGCATTTGTAAAATACTGTTCCAGTATGTTCCCCACCTTACGTTTGTAAGATGTCTCTGCATTATGAATTCTCTGATGATGCGAATGACAAGACCTGTTACTGAAGACCTGGCCACACATGACATGTATATGGTTCCCTCCATAAGAGTTACCTTATGGTCACTTAAGATTGACTGCACTCTAAATGTATGGCTTCTCTCCAGCATGAATTTTCTCTTGCTTTGTAAGAAATGAATGCCTTCCAAAACACCTGCCACATTCACGATGTGGGTGAGATCTCAATTCAGAATTAATTACCTGATGGTTACTTAAGTCTGAACATAGGATCAAAGCTTTGCCACATACAACACGTTTGTGTGGTTTTCCTCCGAATGTGACTTTTCTGAGGGTCAAACAGATAATATGCTTTACTGCATTCATCATATTTGTAAGTTTTCACTGTAGTATGGATTCTCAGAAGATCTGAAAAGTGACTCCTGTGACTGAAGGCTTTGCACATAAATTACATGTCTATGGTTTCTCTCCTGTATGAACTGCCGAATGGTCAGTTAAGGCTGAACATGCACTAAAGGCTTTGCCACTCATTACATTTGTGAGATTTTTCTCCAGTATGAATTCTCCAATTAATTCCAAGGTGTGCAATTTGAGTAAGGCACCGACCACACATATCATATTTACATGGTTTCTCTTTTGTATGAACTCTCTGATTGACTGTAAGGATTAAACTCTGACTAAAAACTCTGCCACACTCAGGACATTTGTAAGGTTACTCTCCATTATGAATTATTTGATGAACCGAAAAGTCGGTCCTGTACCTGGAAGTTGTGCCACACAAATTACATTTATATGGTTTCTCTCCCGTATGTATTGCTTGATGGTAAATCAAGGTTGAACGTGCACTATAAGCTTTGCCACAGTCATCACATTTGTATGGTTTCTCTCCAGTATGAGTTCTGTGATGAACTGCAAAGGAAGCCCTGTACCTGAAAGCTTTGCCACATAAATTATATTTATATGGATTCTATCCTGTGTGAACTGCTTGATCTTTAGTTAAGTCTGGATGTGCACTAAAACTTTTGCCACACTCATCACATTTATACGGTTTCTCTAAAGTATTAATTCTCTAAAGAGTTATAAGGCCTGAACTCTGACTGAAGGCTTTGCCACACTCATTACATTTGTAAGGTTTCTCTCTAGTATGCATTCTCCGATGATTCCTAAGGTATGAATTTCGACTAAAGCACTGGCCACGTACATCACACTGATATGGTTTCTCTCCAGTATGAATTCTCCAATGGAGTGTAAAATAAGACCTGAGACTGAAGGCTTTGCCACATAAATTACATTTGTTATGCCCAAGGTCCCAATCCCCAGAACTGAGAGAACAAGACATCCACAGCAATGCAAATGCAAAAAAGGGAATTTATTGCTAGCTCGAGCCAGGGCCCTGGCTGCATCCAACACAGTGGAATAAAGCCAGAGCCCCGAGCCCTGTATTACAGTAGTATTTATAAGTTTAGGACACAGACAGGGAATTGGCAAGGTTGGATTGGTTACAAGGGTTTCTTTGCATCTACTAATTGGCTAGATTTTCACGCCCGCGGGCTTTCTTAGGAGATATCTATCCTCGTCCCGATTGGCACAGACCAGGCTACTGGGAGCATACTGACAGGCTGAGTCCACCCGTCGTGGGTAATAAATTTTGATCCCGCCTGGGCAGTGTCTCAGCTGTTTCCGGGATGCTTGCTCCAGCCTATTTTAGTCATGGCCTCTATCAGGCCTCAACACATTTATATGGTTTCCCTCCTGTATGAAGTGCTTGATGTTTACTTAAGTCTGAATGTGCACTAAAAGCTTTTCCACACTCAGCACATTTATACGGTACGGTTTCTCTCCAGTATGAATTCTCTGATGAACTGTAAGTGTTGCGTTTTGACTAAAGGCTTTTCCACATATGTCACATTTATACGGTTTTTCTCCTGTATGAACTGCTTGATGTCTAGTTAAGTCTGAATATGCACTAAAAGCTTTCCCACACTCATTACATATGTAAGGTTTCTGTCCAGTATGAATTCTCCATGAAGAACATACAAAAAAAATTCAATCAATGGGTTGTCTATGCAGAAGTGTTACACTCTACACTGAGTGACATTCACTATGTAGATGAATTACAGCAAGACTGGTATCTTCAGAGACTACAAAGACCACAGTGGCTTTAAAAGGACACACATTGTGATGACGACATCATCACACTGACGACAGGTGTTTCAGCACCTAAGCACACTAAGCATTACTACACACTAAGCATTACTCTAAAGACTTCATACAGATGAACTTGTCACCAACATAATAGCCCGTTAGAGAAAGATCTGTGTCCATCTTACTGGGGAGAAAACTTTTTCACTTTAAGAAATTGCTCTGGTCAAATGCTTAAGCAATGAGGCAACAGCTTCTGAGCTCAGGTGGTTGGGAGTGACAACTGAACCTAAGGAATCAAAGAGTTAAGTAACAGAGCATGAAGACCATCCACAGAGTTCCCTGAGAATATGTGGAACAAATTCAAGGAATCCGAAATACAATGGAACAGCATAAATGGTCACCATGCAGGGTCACACCCTCTCCCCGCCAACCCACACAATGTAAATATCATTCTTATGATGAGGCAGAAAAAGCTTAAGGCCATGGAATACGCTTAAGATACAGTTGCAACTGCTACAAAGCATAAAACATATTTATGAGATAATGTCTTCCAATAAAACCATGGAGTTACATATCCATGCACTCATGCATGCATGCGTAAACAAACAAGAGTTCCCTTTATGTTTTTCTCTCATTCAATCAAAATTTACTCAGCGTCAACTCTGTGCCTCAAATTGAGCATACAGCAGTGAACGTGATGGAGCTTCCATTCAAGCAGCCAGCCGGCCAATTTCATCCATAATTTTAGCATTAGTATTGTCATATGTGCTCTGAAACAGGCCTGGTGCTAAAGGAAGATTCAACAGAAAGTCTTGACCTATATAGATAAATCAGACAAGGTCTCTGTGAGGAAGAAACACTTAGGATTGGCAAGGTGGGAAGTGGAAGAGTGTTGCAAGGACAAAGAACAGCCTGAGGGCCGGCTCTGAGGCAGGAAGATATTTACTAAACAGAAAGCCAGTCAGTGTGACTGGGACACACGGAACAAAGGGGGGGTGATGCCAGGTAGAGGCTGCTTACTACAAGGTCTTTGGATTTAGGACTTTATTCCAAAAGCTCCTGGAAGTCACTGAAGAATCTGCAGGAGGAAAGTTAGATGCTAGATTTCTTTTTCAGAGCTCAATCTGCTGTGTGTGGAAGTTGTTTACCTGCTTACTCATACCAAACTCTTTGCAACCCAACTGATGGCAGCCCACCAGCTCCACTGCCCATGGGACACTTCAGGCAAGAACACTGGAGTGGGTGACCATTCCCTTCTCTAAAGAGTTGCCCTTTGACTCATTCTGGGATGATACTCACATTTTCCTTTTATTCATGTGTATTTTGGCATCTTTGGGACATAAACATTCTATTTCTTTTTCAAAGCTTATTTATTTTGCTTATGTTGGTTCTTCGTTGCTGTGAGTGGGCTTTCTCTAGTTGCAGATGCAGTGCCCGGGCTTCTCATTGCAGTGGCTTCTCTTGTTTTGAAGCACAGGCTCTAGAGAATGCAGGCTTCCATAGTTATGGCTCCCGGGTTCTAGGGCACAGGCTCAGTTGTGGTGCATGGGTTTAGTTGCTCTGAGGCGTGTTCCTGGACCTGGGGTGGAACCCGTGCACCCTACACTGGCAAGCACATTCTTAAACACTGTACCATCAGGGAACTCCTCAATATTATTCTAGTTCAAAAAAAATAAAAAGTAATACAAGCAGAAAATAATATACAGAAGATTTCTTCCAATCTCTATAAAATACCTGTATTTAAAAATAATATGAGGGCCTCACTACTAGTAACTCGTAAAGAATCCACTGGGCAATGCAAGAGACACAGGTTGTTGCCTGGTCTGAGATCCCACATGCTGAGGGGCAACTAAGCCCGTGAGCCAGAGCTGTAGAGCCCAGGAGGTGAAACTACTGAAGCTGGCGCGCTCTACAGCCTGGGCTGCAAGACAAGAGAAGCGACTGCAATGAGAAGCGTGTGCACTGCAACCAGAGAGTGGCCACCACTCGCCAGAACTAGGGAAAAGACACTGAAGCAATGAAGATACAGTACAGGAAATAAATATATTTTTAAAATAATAATGTGATTTATCATTAATTTTAGGTATGTACTGATTAACAAACTCCAAAATTTATTATTTTATTCCACTAAGAAAATAATGAATCAAGATTAGTAAAGTTGGAGAATTCCCTCATCGTCCAGTGATTAAGATTCCTCACTTCCCCTGCAGGGTTTCAGGTTCGATACTCAGTGAACTAAGACCCTGGAAGCTGCATCATGTGGTCAAAAAAGAAAGAAAAAAAAAATTAGTAAGCCTGATTTCACAGTTTAAATTAGATGGTGTAACGAAACACTCCCTAGCCCTGACATCTATTTCTGAACGTTCCATTCCATTCCCAAACACTAAAGTTTTCAAGGAGGTGCTCATTTGGTTTTAAATGTACTATAAAAAGTCAGAACTTATTTCCCCTCAGTGGCCTCTTTGGCAGATTTTACCATGTACTGTACATGTTAATACGTGAGGTCCACCCACAGCTTCTTTACCCTGATTGACAGAGAGCAGACACTGCATCCACATGGGCCTGAAGCAACCCATGCTGCCCAACAGCATGAGACCCCATCTCCAACCCACGGGTGAGAAGCCCTGCCCAGGACGGCGCCCAGGGGAACCTCCTCACAAGGGCCAGGTCCAGGGTCATGGGGAGACAGGATCTAAGGGGAGACGCCAGGCCCTGAGGGAAGGCCCCGGGTGAGTGTGCATGTACTGCAGTCAGACAGGATACTTCAG
Source organism: Oryx dammah (assembly GCF_014754425.2). NCBI lineage: Eukaryota > Metazoa > Chordata > Mammalia > Artiodactyla > Bovidae > Oryx > Oryx dammah. Next base: position 5,183,172 of record NW_024070197.1, on the reverse strand, counting down.
AGTCAGACACGATTAGCGAGTCCAGAGAAGGGCATTTCAGGAAGGCAGTGTGAGAATCCACTGAGAATATGACCTTACCGGAGAAAGAGCCATGCCTGACTCCTGTTCTTTCCTCTTCTGGGCTTCTTCGTCCATGAGTCTTCACAGTTCTATCATGAAAGTGGGAAACATGCTGTTTAATGCTTAGGGTCAACACATCCCCTTCCTGAGCCCCAACCACACACACAGGGAAGCCCTCACCATGGGGAACAGACAGTCCCCTGTGGCCACTGTCTCAGGAGGGACTCAGGACCGTCAACTCCCGCAGAGAGACCAACACGGGACTTTCCCACACTTTCCCTCGGATCACACTCCCCTCATGGTGAGGCCTCATGTACACAGCAGGGGGCACCTCTGCTGACCCCATGATCCCCTTCAGGTCACACAGCAGGCCCTGGTCTAGCTCCACTCAGAGCAGAGAGCCCTCCCCTCCCCCAGGGCCTGATCTCAGTCTCAGAAGTGGAGGCTAAGAGCCCTGGTGCTCAATGCAGGATCCAGATCGGAATCATCTGCGCTTCCTGGGGTGAGGCCCCACATGAGAACCTGAGGCGTGTGTCTGATGGGGAGAACAGACTACTGAAAGGGTTATGTGTATACATACCATAAAACGTGACCATGTGACACGTGTTCACTGTGAAATATTTATCACAATCCACGAACCAACACATCCATCATTTCCCCACCTTCCAGCCCCAGATAACCACCATCCCACTGTCTGGTACTAGTGAGTTTCACTTTTTTACCTTCTACATAATGGAACCACATCTTTCCCTGTCTGTTTTAATTCATTTAGCATAATATTCTCTACATTCATCCAAGTTGTCCCAGGTGACAAAAGTCTCCATCTTTATGGGTACATAATATGTCATTACATATATATGTGTGGGTTTGCCTTGGTGTATGTTACCAACCAGGACTTCCCCGGGGGCTCAGAGGGTAAAGAATCTGCCGACAATGCAGGAGACCCAGGTTTGATCCCTTGGTTGGATAGATCCCCTGGAGATGGAAATGGCAACCCACTCCAGTATTCTTGCCTGGGGAATTCCATGGATAGAGGAGCCTGACAGGGTACAGTCCCTGGGGTCGCAAAGAGTGTGACATGAATGAGTGACTAACATTTATACTTCCTTGTTACCAACCTGGATCCTTGGGTTCTTTAATCAACAGAAATAGTTCATGAAAGCAGAGAAGAAATTCAGGGAAGGCTTTATTGGGATGCTTGCTGCATTAAAGGTAAGCGAGAATAAGAATCGGTGCCCTTGCTCTTGCCAAGAAAGGGGGTGATGTGGCCCTTAACTGGGGGTGCAGGTCGGCGTGGATTGATGGTTAAGGCTGGAAGGAACCTGAGGTGATCTGCCCTCCTCAGCACCCCCAGTGGTGCTGTGAGCAAGGATCAGGGCCATGACCTGCCTTGCTTCTGGAGTCTCAGAACTCACAGCTGGTTTGTGGACCTTTCTTCTCTATTGTTCAGACCTGCTGACTGCACATGAATATGGTTATAGTTTCTTTGTCTCTTACATTTTCTTTGTGGTCTGTTGCCCCAGGAGACGTTCATCCAGGTGCAAGAACTGCAGTAAAAGGTCCCAGGACCCAGTCTGTCTCATGTACTCATGGTTTCATTATCCACTCAGCCGACGACAGACATTCAGGTTATTTCTACAACAAATGGCTGTTGTGAACCATGCAGTACTGGTTACAACACTGCAGGTAACTCCTTCATAACACTGGTTTTGCGCAGGACTTCCCTGGTGGTCCAGTGGTTAAGAATCTGCCGAGCCCTTCGGGGAATGTGCGTTCAGTCCCTGGTGGGGGAACTACGATCCCACATGCGGCAGAGCAACTAAGCCTGAGCACCACAACCAGGGAGTCCGTGCCCCAAAACCAAAGATCCTGCAGTTCTCAGGTGAAGCCAAATATATAGAACATTTTTTAAAATTTCTGAGTGAGATTGGGAGACCCTGTGCATGTTGGGGAAACTCCGTACAATTTTCCAGGTAACATTTATATTCCTATCAACCGTACACAACTATTATCTGTATCATACCCATACGTGGCACACATATGTGATCTGTAAAAACAGAGAGAGAACAGTAGAGAAATCCACTGCACTGGGAGCAACAAGGAGCAGCTGCATCAAGTCCAGAAGCCTCTGTACTATAGGCCGCTGTGGAGCTGACGACTCTTGGATTCTAGGAACGATCCTTCCCGACATCATGTGATTTTAAGGGCCCTCCGTGACAAAATTCTTCTGCCATCAAAGCCGAGGGCCAACTATATCCCTTCAAGGCTGAAAGAAACTTCCAAACCTGCATCTGGGCCAACACACTCCCCAGAAACCCAGTAATATTCCACTCACCCTGCTATGCAATCCCCAGAAGGTTCCAAGCCTTAACAGCTCCTGCGTTAATGATGGAATAATACACATGAAGACGCCCAAACACCAACCAGATTCAAGACATCTTATCAGTCACAGTGACCCCAGCAGCCCCCAAACTGTTATCTCCAAACTCTAATAATACAAGACAGATGTGTAGGCTGGTGCGCATTCATTCCCCGGTGCAACTTCACCATCTTCCAAGGAAACACTCCAAGTTCTCTTTTTTTAACCTTCCATCTGAAACCTTCTTCAGTAGCAACTGAAAATAACAGAAAAACTAAAGGTAACCCATGAACTTATCTCCAGGATTTTACCAACAGTTATTCTGTGGGTTGCAGACTGATTCTCGCCCTCCCTAAAGACCACAGATATCCACTGTGTGGAGGGGGTGCTGTGAGGCACCTCCTGGATCCCGCCCCTCTTCTCTGGGACCACTGTGCCCATCCTCCTGCACCCAGACCTCCCTGAGGGCTGAGCTCAGGCCTTGCTTCTAACAGGATAACATTCTTCTTCCCAATCCCATGTCTTGCCTTCCTCCACAGGTGTGATCACATTTTCTGATTAACCCAGGCATGCAGACCTCAGTCACAGCATCTGTGTCCAGGGAAACTGAGCTAAGACACTGGCACGCCCACCATTCCACAAGCTGTTAACATAAGTCCACATGGAGGTCCTCCAGCCAGAACTGAGACTGCCCCTGTCAACAGTTTCACACACCCCATGATCACACAAGCACGTCTGTCTCTCATACACACATACACCATTCACTGGGTTCATCCAGAGACCCACTCTTGCTCCCACAACCCTCCTAGAGACCCCGACAAGCTCCCCTTCACTTCCTCCCATTTCCTACCTCTTCTCCGGGCATAGCTGAATAAGAGGCTAAAGAGCAGTGACCATGGGCATGGGCATTGCAATAGAGTCGCCACAAGCTGCAAATCCAAGGACACTCGGCACTCAGTACAGAGACCAAGGAGCTGGCCCTCCTGGGTAAACCTGTCAAGAGACTAGGGACATTACAAAATTTTAAAGGTCTTTGAGATTTGGTTGGATTGAGCTCAGTAAAGAGGTCACAAAGATAGACAGACCCAAATCTCAGTGAACCCTGTTCTCTCAACTGAGAGCTAACCGGAAGATACCCCAGATCTTTAAGGAGGGAGACTCCTTCATACCCCCTTGGATTCCAAACCTTCTGGCCACTCTAACCACAGTAAACCCAGCATCCCCTGCTCTGAGCAGATAAACTGCTGGAAGGCAGAGGTGCTGTCCAAGATGGCAACCAGTATATGAGCCCTGAGTATACATTTCTCACATTCATGATACTTGTGAGGATTCTTTCCAGAACAAATTCATTTTCTAAAGGCGTGACTACACTAAGTACATCTACCTAGTTTCTATCCAGTATGACTTTTCTCGTGAACTTTAAGATGTGAACACACACTAAATGCACTGCCACATCACTGTATTTTCAAGGTCTCTCATCACTATGGACCATCTCATGAGTTAAGCTTGAAAGCACACTGAAAACCTTTCATTACATTTATAAAGTTTCTCTTCAGTGTGAGTAATTTGGTGGGTCACAAGGTAGAAACTGTGACTAAACACACTGAGACAGTCATAACATTTGTAAGGTTTCCTTCCATTATGACATTTGTAAGGTTTCCTTCCATATATGATGGTCAGACTAAATGCACAAAAGCTTTGCCAGACTTAAAAGATACTTGTATGGTTTCTCTCCAGTTATCAATTCTCCAAAGAACTGTAAGGTGTAAATTTTTAATTCTGAAGACTTTCCAACATATATATTTATATGGTTTATCTCATGTCTGGATTTTCTTATGTGTAGTAAGGGCTGAGACCTGAGTAAAGGATTTTGCACACTCAATGTAGTTGAAAGGTTTCTTTACAAAATGTACTTTCCAGTGACTTGTAAAGTGTGAATTTTGACAGAAGACTTTGCCACAATCACTATATTTGAAAGGTTTCATTCCAGAATGAATTTGCTGATGAAGTGTAAGGCTTGATTTTTGAGTAAAGACCTGGCCACATTCATTACATTTGTTAGGTTTCTTTGCAGTATGAACCCTCTGATACCTTCCAAGAGTTGGACATATAGTGAAAACTTTGCCACACTCATTACATTTGTAAGGTTTCTCTCCAATGAGTTCTCTGATGACTTGCAAGATGTGAATTTTTACCAAATCTCCTGTCACACTCATTACATTTATAGGGTTCCTCTCCAGTATGAACCTTCTGATGAATTGCAAGGTTTTTATTTCTACTGAAGACCTTTTCACACATACCACATTCATATGTCTTCTTTCCAGTATGAATTTTCTGATGTCTGATGAGGTTAGTGGTGACTAAAGGTTTTTCCACACTCATTACACTGGTGAGGTTTCTCTCCAGTATGAACTCTACGATGTAATGCAAGGGTTGCATATAGACTAAAAGCTTTGCCACACTCATTACATCTATAAGGTTTCTCCCCAGTATGAACCCTCTGATGAGTTGCAAGGCTTGAATTATTACTGAAGACTTTGTTGCAGAGATCACATACACAGAACTTCTGTCCTGTATGAATTTTCTGATCTCTAGTGAGGTTTGAGTAGTGATTAAAGGATTTTCCACATTCATTACATTTGTAAGGTTTCTTTCCACTGTGAATTCTTCAACGATTTACAAGTCTTGAATTTCGACTAAAGACTTTGTCACACAAGTCACATTTAAATATTTTCGCTCCTATGTGGACTGTCTGATGTCTGGCGAGGTTTGAGCTATGGAGGAAGGTTTTGTTACACTTGCTACATTTGTCAGGTCTTTTGCTGTGTGCTTTCTGGTTCTGTGTCAGGACTGAGGAATGTATAAAGTCATTTTCATGAGTGTTAGAAATACTGGTTTGAACTTTAGGAGAAATTATATGAAGCGATGAAAATGGGACACTACTGTTTTCTTGTCAGGGTCATCAAATCCATACATTTCCCCTCCACTTATTATGTGGAGTTCATCCTGAAAGTTTAAACCAAGCCGATTTTCAACAGGCTTGATTCTGACATCCCTTTGACAACAGCAATGTCTTCCATCAGTGAGATTTTTGTTATTGGTCACAGGCATTCCTTTAGCATATCTTTCATCACATTTCTGCTGAGACTCAAAGTCATATTTGAGTTCATATTTTCCTGCATTTCCTTGAGGTAAAAATGTTTGATTTCAAGACTTTTGGATCTTCTCAACATCATTGTTTGAAGTACTTTTCTTCTGTCACTGTTCGATTTTAGCTGTAATTGCTTAATCACATGTATGGGTGAGATGCCGGGGTCCAGCCCTGGTGGATCCACGGAATTCAAAGGTGGGGACGGCGTCTTTGGAAAAATACATATTTAATTACAGATATAGAGGGAGATTAGAAACGGATAGTGTAGTAGGAGATAGTGTAGTGGAGAAAAGGAGGCTGAATCCAGATGGGAATTCAGCCAGAGAAATGGGAGCAAGAAAGAAGCGACATGGGGGAATCAGTCTTTCCGGAAACTGATCCAATTTCTTTATTTTTGGGTTTGCTTATATACCTTTTGTTACACATAGGGATGAATACAGAGTCACGCGGGGGTCAGCAGTCCTGACCTTTCTCAAAATCAGGTGCTTCATATAAATGTATAAAAAAAGGTTTTAGGGATATTACATCATCTGGCCATGAGTGAGACCTGCTGACATTTTATGATCCTTTCTTTCTGATAACCAAAAAGACTTATTTCTTCCAAGGGTGTTTTTTCTTAAACCAGGCACCACCCTCCAAATAAAGTTGCATTCCTATAGGGTGAGGGTGTAGTGAGTTACAATCAAGAAAGGAATTCATTTAACCCAAGGTTAACAGGATTAATCTTAAAGGTTAATACTTATTTCTCCTATATGTTTAAAGGTCAATACTTATTTCTCCTATATGTTAATTATATTCATTATAAGGGCAGGGAATATGGAGATTTAGCAGCAAACATCAGCCCAACAAATAAAAATCCTTTCACCAATGTTCCCCTTAAGATCTATCTAGTCTGAAGATAGTGATAAAGTTACATTTTTACATGGCAAGGACACAGGGATTTATAATAAAGTACAGTGATCTATTACAAAAGAGAAAATTCATTAACTCAAAAAGTCTAGTATTGCTAACATCAAAAACTACTCTATTTCCTTTTCTATATTCCAAATACATTGATTAATATATTCCCAGGTGCCTAAGGATATGGAGGCCTGGGGGAAATCATTGACTCAATAATGAGAAAAGCCCTATGCTAATTAAGACTCTCAAAATACCCCAAAACTCTCTGTGCTGTTTATGGTTAAGAGGTAGTAAACAATCATGTGCAGGAGTATGGATAATCCTGTCACACAAGCTAGTCTGTCAGCAGAGAGGTCTGACCTGAAACACTCTTGTCACACCCAGGGTAGGGAATTAGCAGCAATTATTGGCACAACAAATGAAAAACCCCTCACCAATATAATTCCTAACCAACCCACTATACTAATAATTTCTAACTCCCCAAAAGAATTTGCCTTTAGCAAGTCTAAAACATCTCGTGCCTCTCAGGTTGGGAGGCTGTAAACAATCACATGTGGCCAGACGAACCTATACAGGTGGGCTAGATAACCTTCAGAGGAGTCCCTAAGTTGAAACACTCTTGTCACACCCAGGAATTTTTATTGCTTGGGAGCTGCACGTTTACTCCTTCTCCGAGAGAAATGGTTATGGGGGAGAACATAAAACAGACTCTGGTTTTGGGGTAGATGCTCGGGAACAGGGGGTTTCCTGAGGCTTGATCACGCCTCCTTCCTCATGACCTTTGCCATGGGCGGAGTTTCTCAAGCTGGCCACCAGCAATAAGTATACACATATCCATTTGATTGGTTCTATCTCAGTAAGGCTGGAAAAGAAGAAAGTAGGAGGTGGGCTGGGTTTGCACCACCACCTTTAGTGGTGTTCAACCCAATGTTTCCCATGAGATCCATGAAGCATTTTGCGAAACCATGTATGGTACCCCCTGCCGTATCAGACAAGATATAAAGAACCAAGTATCCTATTCATTAGAATCCATAAACAAATCTTTCATGTTGAGTATGTGTTACACCAAAAGTAATACTGATATCCAACAGAGTTATGAAAGTTCCTAATAATCATCTTAAAACTTTTAGGAACACTGAAGGAATAGAATTCTTTACTAAATAACATATAATTCAAGTTAATTTTAAGGTAGCCTTGTTTTACAAACCCCATGTCAGAAACACATTGGAAGTCAGCTATCAAAGAAAGGGTATTTTTTTCACCATGACCCCAAAGTACATAGCAATTAACATTAAACATACTGCTGTTCCATAATTGAGGAGAAAAAAAAATATATTAGATATACTCTGCATACTTACTATAGAAAAATGCTAAAAAATGAATAATACACTGTAATGCTAAATAGTCCAAACAAGGTGACCTAATAAATAAATTAATGGGCTGTTTAGAATGAAAAATGAATACATGATAGAGAAAATAAAGAACATAATAAAACTATTTTTAAGAAAAAATATTTTTCTAAGCATTTACTATAAAGCTATGTACCCATAAATAAAAGGCATTTTACAACATGAACAAATAATGCATGTCAGCTGTATTGCATTATGCATGCCAAAAGGATATCACAACTAAGAATTAATATAAAAAATATTGTCCAGATAGCAAACAACCAATAAATAGAGGATGCTCTGCTTAGGCAGTATCCTTCAAATTATTTATGTTATTCGCTCCAAATGTACATAATAAGGACTGAGCATTTTGTAAATTTTTAAACCAGGTTCAGACAAAATGCTGAGAAAAATTGCAAAACAAAAGCACACAAAATATAATAAAGACAAAGGGATATCAACAACCTGCAACAGGGGCTTCCCTGGTGATGCAGTGGATAAGAATATGGCTGTCAATGCAGGGGACACGAGTTCAATCCCTGGTTTGGGAAGAATCTACATGCCATGGAGCAACTAAGTTCCTGCACCAAAACTACTGGGCCCACGTACCACAATTACTGAAGCCAAGCATACCCCCCTTTTTTGTTTAATATAATCAGGTGCACGTCAGTTGAGAGCTTCTGAATGCTCTGCTGAAGAATCCTGACAATACAAGGAAGAATGATTAAAAGAAGCAAAATTAAAGCACCAACGGCAACATAACTGAAGACATTAGACAGAAAGTTTTTTCCAGAAATAAAATTAGAGAAGGTGTGGAAAAAGTCATTAACGGCTCCAGTGGCGGTAAAATCCAATCAAGAGTGTTCCAAGGTCCGTATCTGATTGTGAAGTTTCCCTAAGTCTAAACTAATATCTGAGCTATTCCAAACACCTAAAATATGATTTTTCAACACATTGGGCATTTGCACTTGTTGAGTCAATGAACTGCTGCCACAGTTAACAGTAACAGTAATAGTTGTTGTTATTAAAGCTGAATTCCCTAAAATTAGTAAGCCCACAAACTGTCTTGATTGCCTTAAATCTCAACAAGATGAGAGCATACATTGTTTACAAGACACTACATTAAGTCCACCCGTGAAATTCATATGAACATTAAGTTTTCCGGAATCGTTAACAAAGAGAAAAACATATGGAGAGGGCACACAAGCTAAAATAGAATAAGTAAAATCATTTTCTGGTCAGAGTTCGTGCTGCAGCAGCTGTCGGTCCCACGGGGATCTCGATGCTTATCTTGCCTCTCCTGCCTGTGGCCAAGCGAGGGCAGACTCTGGCGGGTCTACCGGCTGTGAGCACGGCTACTGGGTCCGGTCAGCCAGGCTGGCCCCGCCCACGGCTCCTGGCATGTGGCTGTTCCGTGCGGCAGCAGTTAGAGGAGTGCCCTTCGAAGCAATGGGGGATCCTGATGCCTGGGGATCCAAACTGGCGAACCTGCGTCCTGTGGAAAAATACAAGCACCCCCTCGATCATCAGTTAATATTGGTTTGGGATCTTTTCATTGTTTGGAGAGGAGGTCCTTCCATTTTACTAATGGCTTTGCATTTTGTATTACAAAGAGAACATGTTGTAAAATCTGATGGGGAGAGCTATACTTAAACTCCCCTTCTCTTAGTTTTTGAATTAACAAAGCATGTGAGGGTAAATGATGTAAAAGTTGACCACTATAATTTCCTATAGCAATCTGCCAATCTTTATCAAACATTAGAAGAGCATCAAGTTGTTCCTTATTACATGGAATTACAACCTCTGCTGGCTCTTTACTGAGCAATTCAATACTTCGTTTCTTCCCTTTTAATATCAAGGTTGCTATCAAGCCTGGATAAGAAGCCACTACTTTTTTAGCTTGGGGGGGGAAGGTGGATCCATTCTAAAGGACCATTCTGTCACAGAACTCCGGTAGGTGCTGTCAGGGTTGCTAGGCAAAGGAATTGCCAGTTTACTGTTAAGTCAATTCTTTTTACATAACTATCAGATAAAGCTGCTTCTACTTTGCCTAGGGCTTCCCAAGCCTCAGCAGTTATTTGTCTTTTAGAAGTGGGCTTAGAATAAAAAGAGGCTCTCATTCAGCAGTCGTTAATTTTAAATAAGATCTAATCCAGTTAATATCACCTAAAAGTTTTTGATAATCATTTAAAGTAATAAGACGTTCTATTCTCAATTGCAGCGGGCATGGGTCACTGTTCTAAATTTATGACTCTTTCTAAGTAGGTTATAGGCGGGTTGATTTGAATTTTCTCTGGGGCAATCTTTAGACCCCTATCTGTCAATGCTTGGGTCAAATCTTGGAGAACAGTTTGCAAATGAGTTCTATCAGGATGAGCTATTAAAATATCATCCATATAGTGAATCATATATACTTGTTCATATTTAATCCTAGTATCTTCTAGAGCAGCATTAACAAATTTCTGATATAACGTGGGGCTATATTTTCCAAAGAGGCAGATATCCCAGTAACTAATGTAATATCAGTTTGTTTGACAAGGCATTTAGAATAAGCAAGCAATTAAATTCTTCAGGTAGGAACAGAACATCAACAAGCTTTAGATCCCAGAATCATTACAAGCCAAGTTAGGCATTGTTTTGCTTAACAATTTTAACTTTAATGTAAATATGTATAATTTAGAATATTAGCTTCTGAACTACATAATGACGACTTTATCACTATAATTAAAACCAGGATTTCTGAAACCTCCAAGTAATCTTTTAAAGTTTTCCAATATGGACATAAATTAACCCCTATTCTTATCTACATATCGAATTTGAAATAACTGTCACAATATATCAACATTTTCACAGGAAGAATTTTAAGGCTTCTGGCACATAAAATGTGCAAAATCTGTATGACAATAATGTTATAATTATATATAGAAAATATTTAAAATTTTCCTTGAGCAACTTAAGTTCTAAAGATTAAAAAACTTAAGAGTCCATGTTAATAAAGCATTAAAATACTATGAGCTTTTTGATACACTTGACACTGATTTTGTAATTACCTAAAGAATGTGCAAGGTAAGACCTGCACACTAAGTGATTCATCATTGAAATTAACTGTTAAGCTGAATATACTTATTGATAGCATTAGTTTTCTAGATCAAAACTTTCAGCACAAACAGGCTTTAATATAACTTAAAAACATTACAATTAAACTGTAACGTTGAGGCAGCAAACGTCAGATCTATGTTTGCCTAGCCATTTAGGTGTCACATAAATAAGTCTATGAATCCTAATTTATCCTTTTGTCTAAGTCACCATTGTAGATAATGTGTTAATAAGTGGAAAATAAGTGAAATCAACAAAAAGTGACTATTTCTCATTTGAAAAAATGAGTTATCAACACCTTGTCTTAAAGTTCTGAAGCAGCATATTCAGTTCTTAAGGCAAAAAAGGGCAAACTTATTTTAAATTATAAATTTTGGTAATTTTTTTTTGCATGAAAAATCACAGCACAAATTCTTATGCTTTAATAGATAATATATTAGTGTATATCTCAATATACATTTGCTAACATTCTCCATCAGTATGAAGTTGGGCGGGGCTATTACCTGGGGCAAAACCTTCCACTGAAACTGTAGGTAAGGCTGTTTAAGATTTTCTGATGGCAGGCTAAAGGCAAATCGCTTTTTATCCTCAGGATTTAAAGGAATGGTGAAAAAGCAATCATGTAAATCAATTACAATTATATTATATCCCTCTGGAATGGCTATTGGAGAGGGGAGCCCAGGTTGTAATGGTGTCGGCAGCAAAAACAATAGCCTTCATTATAAATTTGGATACCCCAACCCAGTATGTAGCTGTCGAGTTGGGCAAATTGGCTCAATTATTTCTGTCTGTTGTTTACCTAATCTTTTTGAGGGATCATAGCCCATCTGCAGCATTTGAGAGGTCACTTTATTATCAGGGCTAAACAGTAACACTCCCATCTGAGACAGCACGTCCCTCCCCCACAGGGTAAAGGGGAGTGGAGGGACTACATACGGTTGAAAAGTTCCACAGGTATCCTCAAACTGCCAATCTAATATTTTTACACTTTTAGCTATTGTGGGGGCTTGAGGGCAAATGAAACAAAATTTGACTCCTGAAATCTATCAGGGCAAGTTGTCAATCACCACTATTTTGTAAAAGATTTACAGTTGATCCTTATTGAATGGAATTACTATATTTGTTACTTCTTTTTAAAAAATTTCCACACTTTTTTTCTTCCTTTTTTTTTTTTTTGGTGCCACCAAGCTGGGATAAGATAAAACTATTTTTCTTGGGGGTCACTTGTAGATGGAACCAATGGGCCTTCTTGTCACAAGCATCCTGTGTGTGTATGCTTTGTGGCAAGAATAATTTAATCTCATCTTTTGGTAATATTAATCCTTATTAACTGATCATTTAAAGCCTCATCCATTTAGCTTTTTAAACAGTCAAACAAAAGCTTTAAATCTGTAGTAGTCAGTTTTAAATGTGGGTTTGACCAATTAATATCCCCAGTAATTTTTGGAAATCGTTTAAAGTTAGTAAACAACCTCTCCACAGCTTTAAAGGGGCATTATCAGTTTTCAAAACTTTTGGCAGACCTAAATATAAGAAGCAAGTAAATAGGTGTTGCATAATATCTTTATAAGCTTCTCCAGTTATCCTTTTGTAACCTAAATCTGGTCTATAGCTTTTTAGATGACAAGCAACCATCTAATCTTTGATTGAGTATCTCCAGCAATGGGAACTCACTACTCTCCAAGGTTTTAAACTCTCCCTCACCTTTTCCTCTGCAGCATTCCCACTCTGCATACCTTTTTTAATCTCATCAACTCATTTTCAGTAGTATGGGTGGGCCAGGAGCTGGGCCAGTAAAGATCTGTTAAAGGCCTAGAAGTGGTAATTTCCTGCACCCAAAAAGCTAGATCACTAGATCTAAATCCTCTGGGGCTCCTAGCTTGAGAAGCCAAGGTTTTTCTTGTTTTATAACAAGGTAAAAGCAAAAGTAGGGCCTGTGCTTAGAGAAGCCATGGCAATGAGAACACCATGCACCGAAACAAAGAGAAGCTCCTTCTCTGCCAGCAACTAACAAGTAATTAGTTGGAGCCGGGGCAACCAATATTTAAGTGCCGGGGTCCAGCCCCCGTGGATCCAGGGTAATTTGAAGCAGGGACAGCGTGGTGAGAAAAAACTTAATTATTTAGAAATGTAAAGAGAGATTAGGAAGAAATAGTGTAGTAGGAAAATTTAGTGGAGAAAAGAGGCTGAATAACTTGGTTTATGCGGAAAACTAATAAAGTTCCAAGACAAGGAACTTGCACCGTCTACGTTAGGGCACCGGGCCCACTTGAATAGCGGAGGGTGCCCCACCTTAGGCTCCCTCTCTTGTGGGTCTTAAAAACCAGGGCAAGTAAGTAGACTTGGAGAGCCTCCATGTCCCAGATGGGAATTCAGCCTGAAAATAGAGTAAGAAAAGACATGGGGGAAACCAGTCTTTCCAGTGACTGGCCCATCCTCTATTGTGCGGAAAGGCCTTTTATACTTTTGATTTTCAATAGAGATCAATGGATAATACAAAATTATGCAGCGTCAGCAGCCCTGACTCATCGAGACCAGGCCTTCTCTCTGCATACCTAGCTGTATACCAAGTCTCAGGTGATTCACAGCATCTTCCGGCCAGAAGAAAGATTAACATTTTATGGCCCTTTTCTGATAGGGTAATAGTGTTGTTCTTTCCAAAGTCTGGTGCCACTCTCAGAAAGCACTAAATAAAGTTACATTCTTACATAGCAAGGACACAACAATTTATAACAAGGAAAAGGAATACAGTAATTTATAACAAAGAGAAAATTAATTAACTCAAAAGTCTAGTATTGCTAACATCAAAACTACTATATTCCTATTTCTGCATCCCATTTACATTGATTAATATCCTCCCAGGTGCCTAAAAGATAAAGGATATGGAGGCCTGGCAGCAAACATTAACTCAACAATGGAACCCTTCACCAAACTAATTCTTAGCTCTAAAAGGCTTTATATCTTTAAGATGTTTTAAGCTTCGTGCCTCTCATGGTTGGGGGGCTGTAAACCACAAGTTGTAAAAGCCCTGGCAGACTGGTCAGATAAGTTAGAAAGCCATCAAAGGGAGACTGTTAACTGGAGCTCTGAATTAACTCTTTTGGGGATAGCCCTGTTATGTCAGAAGAGTATAGTACAGCAGACAGCAAACAGATTTTGGTTTTGGGGTAGATGCTCAGACAGAGGACCCCTTGAGACCTGACTCGCCTTGCCCATCAGGCCTCTCCGCATGACCTTGTCATGGGTGGGATCTCCCGTGCTGGCTCCCGGCATTTAAGTTTTTAAAAAAGGAGATGGATGCATTTCTTCTGTATACAGATACGCAGATACAAAGAAATCACATCAACAGTAGAGTAGGAAAAAGACTGTCATTTTGAAACTAAGTCCCCCTATATTTGAGTTCTCTTGTTGAGTTTGATTAACCTGTTTATAGACTATGTTATTCTCTTTCTTTTTCACACCAGTTCCCCTTAAGATTGAGGAGAATCAAAAAAGGGAGGGGACTGAAACTGAGCAAGGCCCTGGGGGGCCCTACCAGGTACACAGTTTCTGGTTTATAGAAAAAGGCTTAGTCACCTAGACTTTACCTGAGATCCAAAGAGGAGATTCAAGCAGTAACTATTAGGGAAGTGAGGGAGGGCAGAGACAAAGGAAAATCAAGTCCAGCATAATCTTTTCCATGATGGATAGCTTAAACTGATACCTTGATTTACAACCCCTAGCTGTGGCTTCAAACAGCTGGATCCAAAATGACTTAGAAACTGATGACACCCATAAGGTCAACTGAGAACTGAAATTCTTTTTCTTACAGGCATACATAGAATAATCCTAAAGAAACTCACAACATGCTGCCAAAGTCAGCAGCTGAGATCTTATGGGGAAGCTGGGATCACAGACAATCTACTTCCCTCTCTCTTTTAAAACTCTTACACCCTGGCCAGCCAGCAAGGTGGATATGAGAGGGGTCTGGGTCTCCTATTTTCCTGCTTGGTCCTACGTCAACTAATAAACCTTTCTCTGCTCCAGACTCCAAGGTTTCAGTTTGTTTGGTTTCACTGAGTGACCTGCACATGTACTTGTGTTCAGCCTCATTAGGTCTGATGTATGTTCTTTGTTAGAAGGTACAAGATGGTGCTGAAAGCCAGGCTTCTACAGAGCATTTCCTCAGATCCCTCATCAGACTCAATGGAAAAGACTGAAAGCTTTTCTGCTAAGATAAGGAACAAGGACACAGTCTCTCAATATTTCTGAAAACATATACCTGAAAGTTCCGACAAGAATACATAGGCATGAAAAGACATAATAGGTCTCCTAAGAGCAAAAGGAAGCAAAATTATCTATTGACAAGTGACATGCTCTAATTTGTCCAAGTCTGTGCGACCCTATGGACTATAGCCCGCCAGGCTCCTCCGTTCATAGGATTCTCCAGGCAAGAATACTGGAGTGCCATACCCTCCTCCAGGAGATCTTCCCCTCATATCTCTTATGTCTCCTGCATTGGCAGGCTGATTCTTTACCACTAAGCCCAATCTAATTATGTAGAAAATGCCAAAAAAAAAAAAAAAAAAAAAAGACACAATAAATGCAAAGATATCCCAAGCTCATGGATTGGAAATCAACATTGTCAAGATGCCAATACTAGCCGAAGTGATCAACAGATTCAAAATAATCCCTAGTGAAATCCCAATGGCATTCATTTCTTAAAGAAATAGGTCGATTTGTCCATGCTACTATTCTTAGCAGACAAACAATAGCAAAAACAAGCCAGAAAAGAACAAAGTCGGCAGTTTGACAATTCAAGACTTACTCCAGTTTCCAGAGACCACTGACACACGATAGAGCCAACAGGAAAAGGAAAAGGAAAAAAAAAAAAAAAACAACTCGTATAAAGAATCTGCTGGCAATGTGGGGAACGTGGGTTCAATTCCTGGGTTTGGAAGATCCCCTGGAGGAGGGCATGGCAACCCACTCCAGTATTCTTGTCTGTAGAATCTCTGTGGACAGAGGAGCCTGGCGGGCTACAATCCATGAGGTCATAAAGAGTCGGACAGGACTGAGGACTGGGCACAGCGCATACAGCCTACTGAAGTTCCACGGTGGTCTCAGGATCACTGTACGGGGGAAGGGCAGCAAATCGTGTTACCCAGGAAACCCAGTCCACAGAGAGTTTACCAAATGTTGTCTGTAAACTACAGGAGGATTATCACAGCAAAGAAACTGGAAAAACCTTTAGTCTTTGGGTCTACATAATTCAAAAGCACATTTAAGAAGCAAAATCGTACAAACTTATGAAAATAAAAAATCAGGAAGAGTACACATTCCCAGACTAGGCAATGCAGTACAAGAGCCAAAAATTTATAAAATATGGTAGTCAGATACCCTACGACATTGAGATGGAACCATCTGCTTGACCCACAGATGCTAAGTTAAGAGCCAGAAAGATTCATACATGTTCCCCATGCGGAACTGGGGATCAAAAAGAGGATCTCTCTGTCCATCACCTTAGTTTTCTTAAGAAACAATAGAGAAGACCCAATCCATCTCCCTGGTACACACAACCCTGAAGGGCATGGCAGAAACAGAGCACAAGAAATGGCTGAGGGATCTAAATAAGCAGACAGGGATGGGGACAGCTCCAGAGAGACTCTGAGGTACCAGATGGAGTCAAATGACAGCCAATGTTTTCCCATTTTTTTTAAAAATCACAAATAATGCTTTTAATTAGCTAGCTTCTTACAGTACTCACAGAACAGAGACTGACAAATCCATGTTACTGTTGTTTAGTTGCTCAGTCGTGTCCGACTCTTTTGCGACCCCATGGACTATAGCCCGGTAAGCTCCGCTGATGGGATTTCCCAGGCAAGAATACTGGAGTGGGTTGCCACCTCCTTCCCCATCCCATGTTTTGATTACATCTTCCAAGTACAGCAACTCTGATCAAACTCAGAGGCATCAGCTCTGATCCATGTGGACTAAGAACTGGGCATCCAGGGGAATCAAGACCAGAAGAAGAGATGAAGGGGCAAGAGACCCTGATAACACAGCCCACATTATGCTCCTCAAACTCAAGAAAAGACCAGTTCACAGGAACCAGATGGTGACTGTTGTGGATCTTGACAAAGACCTTGCTCTCTCTCTGTAGGAACTGTGGCACCACTGGAGGACGAAAGAATACATTTTACATGATGCATGACATCAAGTGATAAGTAGGGGAGAAGAAAAATTTCCTCTGAGAGTTTCCAATAAATACACTTTGGTTTTCCCAAAGAACTCTATACTCTGACAAGAGGTTCCTAGACTCTATAAAGGCTGTGGCTTCCTCTCAGCCCTGAGAACGTGTCTCTAATTTGTACTTTTGATACATTCCACCCACTTGGTCTTTTGCTATTTTCACACCAGTTATCATAGTCCTGGGCTCTTTCTCTAGCTCTAACATGGAGATAATGTTCAGATCAGAAATAGAAATCACTGCTTTATCAAAAACAAAGAAACATAAAGTGCTGTGTTTGTTCTTTGTTCAGCTGAGTAATGAGGGCATGACAGCTGGGTCTGGAAAAATATTTCACAAATTCATCCACAGCTTGCCTCCTTCAAAGTGCACAGGGGAAAGGCTTCCCTGGTGGCTCAGTGGTAAAGAATCCACCTGCTAATGCAGGAGACGTGGGTAGGATCCCTGGTGTGGAATGATGTCATAGGCTGAGCAGCAGCTAAGCCTGAGTGCCACAACTACTGAGCCTGTGCTCTAGAGCCTGGCAATGGCAGCTACTGAAGCCTATGCACTAGAGCCTAAGCTCAGCAACAAGAGAAGCCACCACAACAAGAGGCCTGTGCCCCTCCACTAGAGAAAAGCTGGGCAGCAACTTTGGGCAGCAGAAAAGACCCAGCATTGCCAAATTTATAAATGCATAGGTAACAGTGTATTATACATATCTAACACTCTTCCAAGAAATACTGAATCAGAAGCAAAGGGTAGAAAGCAGGAAATCAGACATTTTTTAAAAGTCTGCCATTGGGCTTTATACATAATTAAACTCTGGAACAACCTCGACCTCTGATGTAACATGAAATGGACATCATCATCTGAAAAGAGGGTCAGTTTAAACTCATGATGCTCCATCATGTCTGAGTCCAAGAGGTGCACAGGGGCAAACACACAACACAAAAGGGCAGATACCAACTTCTACACAGAATTAATCCTCACCCAGGGAGAACAGGTTCCTATAGGTCTCCACCATCACGTCCCTGTACAAGGCCCTCTGAGCAGGGTCCAGGCATTCCCACTCTTCCAGAGAGAAGTCAATGGCCACATCCTCGAAAGTCAACTGTTCCTGAAACAAAAAATTTTAGGGGATCATAGTGGTTGGGGAGGAAGCTCAGATAAATTAGGAGTTTGGGATTAACATACACATGCTCCTATTAATATATATATAACAGATAAACAAGTGCCTACTGAATTGCACAAGGAACTACACTCAATATCTTGAAATAACCTGTAATGGAAAAGAATCTAAAAAAGAATATATATATATATATATATATATAGCTGAGTCATTTTGCTGTACACTTGAAATATACATACAGTTGAATCACTTTGCTGTACACTTGAAACTAATACAACATTGTCAATTAACTACACCTCAATAACAAAAAAAATATTTACCCAAGTAGCCATGAGGATATTTCTCATCTTTTAAAAAATGAAAAGAGGTAAGTGTAAGGACTGATTCTATTAAAGTAAATATGAGATCCATGTTAAGGAGCAAATTATATGTCTCTAATTATAATTTCTTATGCTTGTTCTAACAGATTATGCTATCCTCCAATTAATACAGATTTTTCATCTTTGTGGACAATTAGAAAACACACAGAAATAAAATTCAAGAATGGGTTGTCTATGGAGAAGCGTTAGATATTACGTTCTAAACACTGAGTTGAGGACTTCCCTGGTGGTCCAGTGGCTAAGAATCTACCTGCCAATGGAGGGGACATGGGTTCAATCCCTGGTCCAGGAAGATCCCACATGTCAAGGAGCAACGAAGCCCATTGAGCCTGTGCTCTAAAGCCCGTGCTCTGCAACAAGAGAAGCCACCATGGTGAGAAGCTCAAGCACCGCAATTAGAGACCAGCCCCCATTCACCGCAACTAGAGAAAAGCACATGCACAGCAATGAAGACCCAGTGCAGCCAAAAATAAACAAACACTGAGGCTACTCAGTATCCAGATGAGCTCCTGCATGAAGGCTGTCTTAGACATGGCGAAGTCCACTGTGGTATTAGAGAAAACCTTCAATTATGGTCATAATAAGAACAGCAATGACTAAAAGTATTTGAATACTTTCAGGATTTGAACATAACTCTAAATAAGTACTTTACAAGCATGAACTTGTTATCAACATATTAGGTCATTAGGAAAAGACCTGTTCCCATTTTACAGAGGAGAATTCTGTGTTAGAGACACTCTGAGGCTCCAAGCCAAGAAGTTAAGAAATAAAACAGCAAGCACCTGAATCTTTGAGGGCTGGGCTCACTGAGAAAACTTGAAAGAAGTTCAAAAAGAGTGGCATGAAAGGTCACTATATATGTGGACCCACACAAACACACACATACACATAAAATGTTAGTAATCTTCCCACTACTGAAACCATTAACATGATAGTGTAGGAAAAACTCAAGGCCAGGGAATATACTGAAGATATATTTCGTGTGCAACTGGCATCAAAAAACATGTTTTTAAAGGATTAAAAGGGAGTCCTATGAACAAAAAAACCCACAAATTGCATAATCTATATGAGTAATTTTGTAGGAACTTAAACCTAAGTTGGAAACATTAAGAAATAAAAAATTTGAACAGAATTATAACTAGAGATTCGAGTTGTAATCAAAAATCTCAAAAACTCAGGAAAAGGTGTCTATACGACATAATTCTACCAAACATTTACAAAAAAGATTACCACTACTCCTGCTAATTGGACAGCATCACTGACTTGATGGACATGAGGTTGAGTAAGCTCCAGGAATTGGCAATGGACAGGGAAGCCTGGTGTGCTACAGTCCATGGGGTCGCAGAGTCAGACACGACTGAGCAACTGAACTAAACTGAATCTGCTAAATATCTTGCACAGAGTTAGGAGAAAACACTGCCAAACTCAATCAATGTGGCCAGCATGATTTTGATACCCAACCCAGAGAATATCTGACATCATGACCAACTGGATTTTATTCCTATAAGGCAAAGATGACTCAAGGTACAAAAATCAATTAATATGATACACCAACAGAATAAAGTGAAAAAGAAAAGCACACCATCATCTCAGTTGATGCAAAAAATTCCTGTGGCAAAATTCAACAATTTCCTCGTATATAACACTCAACAAAACAGAAATAGTAAACTACCTCAACATAATAAATCCTATACACGAAAGGAATACCCCTAACATCATACTCAAAGGTGAAAGAATGAAAGCTTTTCTTCTCAAATCAAGAAGAGGACAAGGATGTACATACTCCACACAACTGTTCAACAAACTACTGAATCTCCTAGCCAGAGCAACTAAACAAGAAAAAGAAATCAAAATTATCCAAAACTGAAAAATGATTAAAATTATCTTTTTCCCTAGAAAACAAGGTTTTAACTGTACAAATAATAAATGCTGGTGTTGTTTACTCACTCAGTCATGTCTGACTCTTTCTGATCCCATGGACTGTAGCCTGCGCCAGGATCCTCTGTCCAGGGATTTCCCAGGCAAGAACACTGGAGTGTGTTGCCACATCCTTCTCTAAGGGATCTGCCCGACCCAGGGATCGAACCTGTGTCTCCTGCATCGGCAAGTGGATTCCTGACCACTGACCGCAAGGGAAGTCCACAAACATAAGTAGTCCACTTAACGGAAAACAGAATCTAGGATTCCACTCTAGGATTCAGTGGAATCCCTATCAAAGTTCCCATGGCAATTTTGGCAGAAATAGAAAAATGCTAAAATTCATAGAGAATCTCAAGCAAACTGTGAAAAGGCTCTTGAAAAAGAAGAAAGATGGAGGTGTTCTTTTTCTATATTTCAAAACATAATATGAAGTAATCTAGGGGACTTCCCTGGCAGTCCAGTGGTTAGGATTTTGCCTTCCAATGTAGGGGGTGCAGGTTCGATCCCTAGTCAAGGTGTTAAGATCCCATATGCCTCGCAGCCAAAAAGCCAAAACATCAAACAGAAGCCATATTGTAACAAATTCAATAAAGACTTTAAAAACTGTCCACATCAAAAAATGAAAATAAAAAACAAACAAAAAAGCCCACCAAGTAATCCAGATGGTAGGGTACTTGCTGCTGCTGCTGTCGCTTCAGTCGTGTCCGACTCTGTGTGACCCCAGAGACGGCAGCTCACTAGGCTCCCCCGTCCCTGGGATTCTCCAGGCAAGAAAACTGGAGTGGGTTGCCATTTCCTTCTCCAATGCATGAAAGTCAAAAGTGAAAGTGAAGTCGCTCAGTCATGTCCGACTCCTAGCGACCCCATGGACTACAGCCTACCAGGCTCCTCCGTCCATGGGATTTCCCAGGCAAGAGTACTGGAGTGGGGTGCCATTGCCTTTTCCAAGGGTACTTATATAAACATAAATATATAAACCAATGGAGCAAAAATGAGTACTCAGAAATAATCCTTTGCATGTATGTAAAATGTACTGATGAGGGTGCTGAGACTACACAATGGAAAAAGGACAGTCTCAATAATAAATGGTGCTAAAAACTGAGTATCTACCAACAACACAATAAAGCTGGAATTTAACGTGCATCAATCAGAGAAATTGCGATGTCAAAGGACACAATCAACAGAAAACCTCTAAGGGGGGACATCATATAAAGTGATAAAAAGAATTTCCAACTCTCATGGATTTAGGTTGATTTCATACTTTAAAATTAATGATGGAATAAAACAACCTCTATCACTCATGTCTGTTTCTCAAGTATCCGTCCCATTCCCAATCATTAAGATTTTGAAGCCAGTGACCCACTCATTTACCTACAAATATATTATAAAAATCAGAAAAAAAAATTTCTCCTCACTTGTCTCTTTCAGAATTCAGCAGGCATTTGTGCATATTAATACTCAACCTCTGTGTTGTAGCTTCTTTCATCCTGGTTGACAGAGAGCAGAAAGGGCATCCAGATGGGCCCTAAGCAATCCCTGCTGCCCAACAGCACTGAGACCCCATCTCCAACCCGTGGGTGAGAAGCCCTGCCCAGGACGGTGCCCAGGGGAGCCTCCTCACAAGGGCCAAGTCACCGGGTCATGGGGAGACGGGATCCAAGTGGAGACGACAGACCCTGAGGGAAGGCCCTGGGTGAGTGTGCATGTACAGGAG
The DNA here is from genome assembly GCF_014754425.2 of Oryx dammah. Taxonomy (NCBI): domain Eukaryota; kingdom Metazoa; phylum Chordata; class Mammalia; order Artiodactyla; family Bovidae; genus Oryx; species Oryx dammah. The sequence goes on along the minus strand of NW_024070197.1, from coordinate 5,160,864 downwards.
ACAGACAGGATAGTTCAGAGTCAGACATGATTAGCAAGTCCAGATAAGGGCATTTCAGGAAGGACAGCCTGAGAATCCACTGAGAATATGACCTTACCTGAGAAAGAGCCATGCCCGACTCCTTTTCTTTCCTCTTCCTCATCTTCTGTGTGTCTTCCTCAGGCAACATGAGACTTTAGGGGTCAATCTTAAAAGTTACAAACATGCTGTTTAAGGCTTAGAATGAATATCCCCCCTCTCTGTGGCACAACCACAGAGGAGAAAGCTTACCATGTGGAACAGAGTCCTCTGCTGCCCACTGTCACAGGAGGGACTCACAACAGTCAATTCCCACACACAGTCCAACACGGTGTTTTTCCCCACACTTTCCATAAGATCGCGCTCCCCTCCTGGTGAGGCCTCATACCCACAGCGGCAGTGGGCACCTCCGCTTATCCCACAGTCCCCTGCAGGTCACACACCAGGCCTTGATCCATCCCTATGCAGAGCAGAGCTCCCTCAGCTTCAGTCCACAGACCCATATCTAACAGGACATATCGCCTACTGAAAACATCCTGAAATCTTGAATGTGGTTTTTTAGACGCCAGAAGGATAGAAGTTTATTTTCGTATTTTCCTGTAAGAGGGCTTATTTATTTTGAATAAAGAGTGATTATTTAATTAAAAAAAAAAATCCTGCAATCTTAACCTTAGCACTCATAAATTTCCTTCTGGTGCAAACAAACTTACAAGCAATACAGTAACAGAAAACATTCCAAGCCCTAATAACTGATGCCTGAGAGAAAAATACATGAGAAGACACCCAAGGGCCCACTAGATTCCAAGTCACACTACTTTCACATCCAGTGACCCAAACCAAACACTGTCATCTCCAAAAATGACTACTGAGAGATGTCTCCAACAATGTACATGTCCCAGTGGGACATTTATTTATTTATTTATTTTAAAAAAAGGAAAAAGAATCAATGCCGGGAGCCAGCATGAGGAATTCCACCTGTGACAAGGTCATTCGGCAGAGTTTTGATGGGCAAGGTCGAGTCAGATCTCAGGTTTTCCCCCTGGCATTTCCTGAGCATGTACCCCCCAAAAATAAGAATCCGCCTGCTTTTCCACTCTTTTGACATTCTCTGGAAAAAGTCAATCCAGGGCTTTAGTCTTCTGCATTTGAAAGAGTGTTTCAATCCAAAAACCCCTCTGATGGCTTTCTAGCCGGCCTGCATGACTCGTACAGCCGCACATGTGATTGTTTGTGGCCTCCCGACCGCGGGAGGCACAGGAAGCTTAAAACATCCTAGGAATGTAGGGGCTTCCGAGGAGTCAAAATCATTAGAATAGGACTGATTAAAGGTTTCATTTGTTGAGCCAATACTTGCTGCCAAGTTTTCATATCTTTTATTTGTAGAGATAGTTGGTATATAGAAAAACAGGCAGTAGACCTGGTATTAGCAACATTAGATCTTTGAGTTAAGTACTTTCTTTGTTATAACCCACTGCACCTTTGTTCTACAGGAATGTAACTTTATTTAGTACCTTGAGGGCAATGCAGAGTAAAGAAAAAACACTTCTAGGGAAAAGTTTTCTGGTTGATAGACAATTATCCAGGAAGAGAGCCATAAAAATGTTAACAGGCCTTTTGGCCAGAAGATAATGTAAACCACCTGAGACCTTTTGTATACGGGAGGGTATGCAAAAAGAAAGCCTGGTCTCAATGAGGGTCAGGACTGCTGCCCCTGCATAACTCTGCATATTCCACTATTTCTTTATGTACAACTTGGGGTATATAAGCTGATTTTGAAAAATCGTTTTTGGAGTCTTGCGCCAATGCTGGGCTTCCCCATGTCGTTCTTTTCTTTTTCTGGCTGAATTCCCATCTGGAGCGGGGAGGCTCACCATGTCTACTTACTTGTCCTGGCTTCTAAGATCCGTAAGAGAGAGAGCCCAAGGCGGGGCACTCTCCGATATTCAAACGTACGCCGGGGGCCCAAGGTAGATGGTGCAAGTTCTTTGTCTGGAATTTTACTGGTTTTCCCCATAAGCCAAGTTATTCAGCCTCCTTTTCTCCGCCTAAATTTCCTACTATACTACTCTTCCTAATCTAATCTTATATTTCTATATTAATAAATAAATAAGTTTCTCCTCGCCAACGCTGTCCACGCTTCGAATTCCCTGGATCCACCGGGGCTGGACCCCGGCAAATCAAGGACTTCCCTGGTGGTCCACTGGTTAAGAATCCACCTTCCAATGCAGAGGACAGGGTTCTGATCCCCAGTCTGGGAGGACTCCACATCCCAAGGGGCAACTAAGCCCGTGCACCACAACTACTGAGTCCACACGCCTAGAACCTGTGCTGGGCAACAAGAGAAACCTCTACAATCAGAAGCCCAGGCACTGCAACTAGAGAGTAGCACCCTCATCACAACTAGAGAATGCCTGTGCACAGCAAGAAAAAAAAAATTTTTTTTAATAAATAAAGTTCAGCACAGCCAAAAATAAATTTGAAAAAAAAAAAAAAAAACTAAGAGTCAAAAAGGAAAAAGTAATTCCATTAAAAAAAAGAATATTTTAAATAAACGCTCCACTAAAAAGGCACTATGCAGTGAAATCAGTCATTTCCTACCCCAGGTGTCCTCTCCCCAGTCCCCTACCCCAGGGGTGACCCACAATTAAGTGAATCAAGACCTTGGCTGAATAAGGACTGCAAATGGAAGTCATCTTCTTATATAAATAACTGCTGGGGGCCAGCGTGAGGAACTCCGCCCATGGCAAAGGTCATGAGGAAGGAGGCTTGGCATACGCAAAGGCGTGATCAAGCCTCAGGAAACCCCCTGTTCCCAAGCATCTACCCCAAAACCAGAGTCTGTTTTATGCTCTCCCCCATAACCGTTTCTCTCGGAGAAGGAGTAAATGTGCAGCTCCAAGGCAATAAAAATTCCTGGGTGTGACAAGAGTGTTTCAGCTTACAGACTCCTCTGAAGGTTATCTAGCCCGCCTGTATAGGTTCGTCTGCCCACATGTGATTGTCTACAGCCTCCCAACCTGAGAGGCATGAGATGTTTTAGACTTACTAAAGGCAAATTCTTTTGGGGAGTTGGAAATTATTAGTATAGTGGGTTGGTTAGGAATTACATTGGTGAAGGGTTTTTCATTTGTTGTCAATAATTGCTGCTAATTCCCTCCCCTGGGTGGGACAAGGATGTCTCAGGTCAAAACTCTCTGCTGACAGACTAGCTTGTGTGACAGGATTATCCATAGTCCTGCCACTACGCAAATGATTGTTTACTACCTCTCAACCATAAACAGCACAGAGAGTTTTGGGGTATTTTGAGAGTCTTAATAGGGCTTTTCTCATTGTTGAGTCAATGATTGCCCCCAGGCCTCCATGTCCTTAGGCACCTGGGAATATATTAATCAATGTATTTGGAATATAGAAAAGGAAATAGAGTAGTTTTTGATGTTAGCAATACTAGACTTTTTGAGTTAATGGATTTTCTTTTGTAATAGATCACTGTGCTTTGTTATAAATCACTGTGTCCTTGCTATGTAAAAATGTAACTTTATCACTATCTTAAGACTAAATAGATCTTAAGGGGAACATTGGTGAAAGGATTTTTATTTGTTGGGTTGATGTTTGCTGCTAAATCTCCATATTCCCTGCCCTTATCATGAATATAACTAACATATAGGAGAAGCATTAACCTTCAAACATATAGGAGAAATAAGTATTAACCTTTAAGATTAATCATGTTAACCTTGGGTTAAATAAATTCCTTTCTTGATTGTAACTCACTACACCCTCACCCTATAGGAATGTAACTTTATTTGGAGGGTGGTGCCTGGTTTAAGAAAAAACACCATTGGAAAAAATAAGTTTTTTGGTTATCAGAAAGAAGGGATCATAAAATGTCAGCAGGTCTCACTCATGGCCAGAAGATGATGTAATATCCCTAAGACCTTTTTTTAATACATTTATGTGAAGCACCTGATTTTGAGAAAGGTCAGGACTGCTGACCCCCACATGACTGTATTCATCCCTATATGTAACAAAAGATATATAAGCAAACCCCAAAATAAAGAAATTGGATCAGTTTCCGGAAAGACTGATTCCCGGAATCAGTCGCTTCTTTCTTGCTCCTGTTTCTCTGGCTGAATTCCCATCTGGATTCAGCCTCCTTTTCTCCACTACACTATCTCCTACTACACTATCCGTTTCTAATCTCTCTATATATCTGTAATTAAATATGTATTTTTCCAAAGAAGCCGACGCCGTCCCCACCTTCGAATTCCCTGGATCCACTGGGGCTGGACCCCGGCAAATAACTACAAAATGCACAAACCTTGTAGACAGGAGTTTTGCAATTCTCATCCTCATTTGTATAATTGAAACAAATTTTAAATTTACTGAATTCCAAAGTCACATCAAGGTCTTGGCCGTGATGCTGTGAAAGATTGATGGTAAGAGGAGAAGGGGACGACAGAGGATGAAAGGGTTGAATGGCATTACTGACTCAACAGACATGAGTTTGAGCAAGCTCCAGGAGATGGCAAAGCACAGGGCGGCCTGGTGTGCTGCAGTCCACGGGGTCGCAAAGAGTCAGACAAGACTGAGCAACTGAACAACAGCAAAAGTCACACATCAATATATCCTAACTTAATCATCCATATTCAAACAGTTTACCATCTATCTGGATCCAGTTTCCCCCTCTACCTGCACTATCATGTGTTACCATTTCATTCCCTTTATCTAGCTCCCAATTTCTTTCTCTGTCCACCTCATTTTGCTCCCCTCGGCTCTCCTGCTATTTCTCCCCTCCTCTCTACTTCCCTTACACCTGTCCTGCTCCACTTCGCATCTTGCTTCCCTTCTTGACCCTCCTTCTTCCCCCATCTCTGCTCCCCCTCTACCTTCTGGGTTACACCTCATCTACTGCAGTTAAATTCCCTTCCTCTCCACTCCCTGGCACCTTAGCTGGTGATGCTTCTTTCCTGCTCTCTCTCTACGTCTGCTCTTCTTGTCACCCTCTGTCCTCATTCCCTCCCAACAGTAAGTTGCTCTGAAGGCCAAGTTCTACCTTTTCTAACCACTGTGGGACTCTGTGCAAAGGGCAGCACCACTCATGCCCCCTGTCCTATGGCTGATCTGGCAGCCTCTCCCCACATTTCCCATCTGGAGAGCGGCTTGTTAACTTACTTCTCTTATTTTATTCACCTGCTACTTTCAAGGCTAAATATATTTCATTTTTAAAAAATCCCTCTGCATGTCCCTCAGCCATCCTCTATGTTCCCATCTGGTCTTCTTCATTCTTTTCTCCAGCTCAGTTTTTCTATTCCTTTCTCAGTCCCTCTGTCTCTGCTTCTCCTGATCCTCCCTTCACCCCTATATTTAGAAATACGGCAACTAATAAGAGGGGTTGAGAGGGTGAGGCTGGGCGAGGGGCAAGAACACACCCCTGCAGACAAGTACTTTACAAGGGAGGTGGGAAACAGTAGCAGGTTTTAAGCAGGAAGATGTTGGGTAGGCAAAAAAGCCAAGGGCAGCTGACAGGGACAGAGTAAAGGTACAAAGTAGATGATTAAATAGTTAATCCCACTAGAGGACTGGCGGGCTTCCCTGGTGGCTCAGAGGTTAAAGCGTCTGCCTCCAGTGGGAGACCCAGGTTCCATCCCTGGGTCGGGAAGATCCCCTGGAGAAGGAAATGGCAACCCACTCCAGTATTCTTGCCTGGAGAATCCCATAGACCGAGGAGCCTGGTGGGCTTCAGTCTAAGGGGTCACAAAGAGTAGGACACGACTGAGTGAATTTACTTACTTACTTACTTAGAGGACTGGCAATAGGGAGTTGATGATGGAGAGGGAGGCCTGGCGAGCTGCGATTCATGGGATCGCAAAGACTCGGACACGACTGAGCGACTGAACTGAAGTTAATGTTAACACAAGAAAGCAGGTTCGCTTAACCACAAAACCAACCAGGCTTGTTTAGAAACGAAATCATGCAATAGAAGCACAACACATGCCAACAAACAGTAAAACAATGGTGGCGCGAAACTCACATCCTGCCCATTGAGCTCAATAATTAGGACATGCTCTGTGCACACATAAAAAGCAGTAATTTGTGGATCTGGCTTTACCTTGTAGAAACAAGAAAACTCCCCTGCTCAATCCGGAGGAGGATGGAAGCATGATGTCTATTCAGAAAAGACAAGGAAGGTCTTCTCCCCCTCATTTTTCCTCTGATTATAAAACTGTAGCGCAGTAAATTCTCAGGGGGGCATCCCCTCTCCCGCGCCCTTGTAAGCCTCACAAGCATCCTCATCTAATAAATCACTTCTTACTATTTTTGTCTCTAAATTTTTTTTTTCTGCGCTGAGACATAAAAGAATGTGATATCGGAGCTCTTTGGAGCCCAGAAATGGGACCGAACAGTATCACAGCGACTGGCCTCAGAGAAATTCACAAACCGAAGAGAAATGATCAAAAGAAAGAAAGAATCAGCGACCAGTCCCGCTAGGTCTGAACTTACCGGGGTTGGGACGGCAGTGGGGAGTTTAGATGCGCAGTCACTCACAAGACCCTAAGGAGGAAGTACGACAGGCCTCGCAGCGCGGAATTTCACTAGAAAGGAGAAATTTACCCTTCCTTGTACGACCTTCACTCCTCGCCCTCCACTTCCAGGTCCTTTCAGAAAACGCCGGCACGGGGTCAGAAGCAGGACTTCCGAGGTCAGAAGCAGGACTTCCGGGGTCAGAAGCAGGACTTCCGGGGTCGGGGGCAGAGCGGAGCGCTTCCGGCGAGGGGCGGGGCGAGGAGAGATCTCCGGTCTGCGTTCGCAGGAAAGAGGGCGGGGCAGGGGGCGGTCCGGAAGGTGCTTTTCAGTAAACTGACAGTGCTTAGTAGAAGTTACTGCCTGTAGCAGTTTTAAGGTACAACAGCTGGAAATGGCACCCCACTCCAGTACTCTTGCCTGGAAAATCCCATGGACGGAGGGGCTTGGTGAGCTACAGTCCATGGAGTCGTGAAGAGTCGGACACGACTAAGCGACTTCACTTTCACTTTCACTTTCATGCATTGGAGAAGGGAATGGCAACCCACTGCAGTGTTCTTCCTGGAGAATCCCAGGGACGGGGGAGCCTAATGGGCTGCTGTCTATGGGGTCGCACAGAGTCGGACACGACTGAAGTGACTTAGCAGTAGCAGTAGCTTACAGCTCTGTGGGCCAGAAATAAAGCTCACAATAAATGTAGTGCTTGAGACATCCCCAAACCATACCGCCATCACCACCACTTTCCCCATCCCCACCACCATGGAAAAATGGAAAAACTGTCTTCCAAGAAACAGGTCCCTGGTGCCAAAAAGGTTGCTCTGTGCAACTGAATGAATCCATAGTGCTGTCACTTACGTGAGGGCCTTACAGGTTACATTTCCATGTGTGTAAGTTTTGGAAATGACTTCTAAGCCTGGACAATTCACTGACTTGATGTGTGTGTGTTAGTCACTGGGTCTTGTCGGACTCCGCGGCCCCATGAACTAGAGTTCACAAGGCTCCTCTGTCCGTGGGATACTCCAGGCTAGAATACTGGAGTAGATTGCCATTCCCTTCTTGAGAGATCTCCTCCACCCAGGGATCTAACCCTGGTCTCCTGCATTACAGGCAGATTCTTTAACGTCTGACCTACGAGGAAAGCTTCATTGCCTTGACAGCTGGAGAATATGTAGACAAGAGTGCTACTGCTGTATTCACTATCCTATTTGCTTTAAATAATCAAAAAGAACTGTCATCAGTCTGTTTCACTGAAGCGTTGCCTTACAAGAACTCAGAGGAGACAAACATCATTCTGATTTTGCCTCTGTAGGGACAGTTTTATGCCCATGGAGGCAGAGCTATAAAACAAGTGATTAGGAATCTTTCCTTGTTTCAAAGAAATTTCAGCTTCACAATGATCATTTAACTCATTGGCCAAAGAACTTTTAGTGTCACCACATGGCCCTTTCCAGCTTAGCAAGGAGGCATCAGGTGCAATAGCAAACAACTCTTGTGGCATAAGGATAAATGCCTCTGTGGAAGTAGGGATCTCATTTCAAGAAAAGTAAAGAGCATGCATATTGGTTACAGCAAATTTTGTCTGACAACTCATGTCAGGCAACTCATGTCAGTGAGCTGGTGTGACATCGCGAGCCCAGTGGCCTGTGTACCACAGTGTGGGTGGAGTATGCTCTGCAGTTGCGACCGGGGACTACCCTGGCACTCCTGGGTGTGTGATTGGGGAAGTAGGTGTGGGACACGACGGCACCCAGTTTTCTGTGTCAAAAGGCTGTGTCTTGACAATGCACTCTTTGGAGCTGTTGGAGCTGAGAATAAACGCAGGAAACTGCCTTTGCTTGGGGGAAAGTGAGGGGAGATTATGGAGATATCAGCTGAGACTTTTTACTTGCATAATTTGCATACAATAAAATGCAGTTTTATTAAGAGTACCATACAGTAGGATTTAGTATGTTTCCAATATTGTCCAAGCACAATAATGTCATCATACATCAGTTCAGTTCAGTTTCTCAGTCATGTCAGACTCTTTGCGACCCCACGAACCGCAGCATGCCAGGCCTCCCCCTAAAAACAAAAACAAAACCCCTTTGTCAGCAGTTATTCTGCATTCTATCTGTAGCCACAAGCAAACATTATTTCTGTCTCTATAGATATGGCTATTCTGGACATTTCATATAAATTAAGTCATATAATATGTGGCCTTGGACTTCCCTGGCTGTCTAGTAGTTAAGATTCTGGCTTCCACTGACTGGGGAATGGGTTCCACCCTCGGTCTGGGAACTAAGATCCCAAAATGCTGCACTGAGTGGCCAAAAAAAAAAAAAAAGAAAGAAAGAAAAAAAGAAAGCCTTATTTCTCCCTTCTTTTGCTTAACATAATGTTTTCATAGTGCCATCCATGTTAGAATTTTTATCAGTGCCTCATACGTTTCTATTGAGAAGTAGCAACATTCCACAGTTTTGTTTACCTTGTCATCATTTGATGGAGTTTTGGGTTCTTTCCACATTTTGGCTATTATAAAAAATACTTCTATCAAAAATTTCTTACAAGATGTTTCTGTGGGTAAATTGCTTCAAATGTCTTCAGGGTATTTGTAAAAGTGGAAATGCTGGGTGTGACACAGTGATGGGTAAGAGTTATGGATTTTGCTATTCAGATGAGTAAAGAACTACTTCCATACAAAAATATTTATCAAAATTGGTCTCATGGTCTAGCCTTGATGCAGAGACTGAGAAATTAGGGGAGGACATACAGGTGCATCGGAGAAGGCAATGGCACCCCACTCCAGTACTCTTGCCTGGAAAATCCCATGGGCGGAGGAGCCTGGTAGGCTGCAGTCCATGGGGTTTCGAAGAGTTGGACATGACTGAGCGACTTCACTTTCACTTTTGACTTTCATGCATTGGAGAAGGAAATGGCAACCCACTCCAGTGTTCTTGCCTGGAGAATCCCAGGGACGGGGGAGCTTGGTGGGCTGCCGTCTATGGGGTCGCAGAGTCGGACACGACTGAAGTGACTTAGCAGCAGCAGCAGTATACAGGTGCATGTTCACTTAAGTCACTCAGTTGTTTCCGACTCTTTGCGACTCCATGGACTGCAGGACACCAGGCCCATCACCAACTCCCGGAATTTACTCAACCTCATGTCCATTGAGTTGGTGATGCCATCCAATCATCTCATTCCCTGTTGTCCCCTTCTCCTCCCACCTTCAATCTTTCCCTGCATTAGGGTCTTTTCAAATGAGTCAGTTCTTCTTCAGGTGGCCAAAAGTATTGGAGTTTCAGCTTCAGCATCAGTCCTTCCAATGAACACCCAGGACTGATTTCTTTCAGAATGGACTGGTTGGATCTCCTTGCAGTCCAAGGGACTCTCAAGAGTCTTCTCCAACACCACAGCTCAAAAGCATCAATTCTTCAGCATTCAGCTTTCTTTGTAGTCCAACTCTCACATCCATACATGACCACTGGAAAAACCATAGCTTTGACCAGATGGACTTTTGTTGCCAAAGTCATGTCTATGCTTTTTAATATGCTGTCTAGGTTGGTCATAACTTTTCTTCCAAGGAGCAAGCGTCTTAATTTCATGATAGCAGTCACCATCTGCAGTGACTTTGGAGCCCTCCAAAATAAAGTCTGTCACTGTTTCCACTGTTTCCCCATCTATTTCCCAAGAAGTGATGGGACTGGATGCCATGATTTTAGTTTTCTGAATGTTGAATTTTAAGCCAAATTTTTCACTCTCCTCTTTCACTTTCATCAAGAGGCTCTTTAGTTCTTCACTTGCTGCCATAAGGGTGGTGTCATTTGCCTATCTGAGATTATTGATATTTCTTGATTCCAGCTTGTGCTTCATCCAGTCCAGCATTTCCCATGATGTACTCTACATATAAGTTAAATAGGCAGGGTGACAATATACAGCCTTGACGTACTCCTTTCCCCATTTGGAACCAGTCTGTTGTTCCACATCCAGTTCTAACTGTTGCTCTTGACCTGCATACAGATGTCTCAGGAGGCAGGTCAAGTGGTCTGGTATTCCCATCTCTTTAAGATTTTTCTGCAGTTTGTTGTGATCCACACAAAGGCTTTGGCATAGTCAACAAAGCAGATGTTTTTCTGGAACTCTTTAGCTTTTTCAGTGATCCAACGGATGTTGGCAATTTGATCTCTAGTTCTTCTGCCTTTTCTAAATCCAGGTGAACATCTGGAAGTTCACGGTTCACATCCTGTTGAATCCTGGCTTGGAGAATTTTGAGCATTACTTTGCTAGCGTGTGAGAGGAGTGGAATTCCATTCCAGTATTCTGGCCTGGAGAATTCCATGGACTTCTTACCACAGACAGAGCAGAAAGGAAACAAATCTATAAGTTGAAAAGCCCTGAGGTACTAATTTTAGCTTCTCATTTGCATCACTGGGCAGAGTGGCCATGGGGCACATGGAATATTATACTCTCAAGATAAACATCAGAGAAAGTTGACAAATCTGTTCCTAACATCTTTTCCCCATTACCTTTCTCTGTTCTTGAGGTAGAAATATGAAATTCAGAAATTCTCATTTCTTATTACAATTATGGTAGTCGTTTAAGACAACTAGCTTATATTTGGAAAAAACGTGAGATTTTTGTTTCCATAAAAATTAGACAAAATCTGAAAATTAAAAGGGTTTTGCCTCTTAGCAGTCACCCTTCTTAGTCATACAAAAGTCATGTTGCTGCAAGAAATGTGAAGACTAAGTGCTCATGCTCATAGAGGTAGAAAGGACAGAGGATCCATCCCCCCACCACCCAGCACATTCTGGACTTCTTTTTAAGTGAGAATGATAAACCTCCTACTTCATTTAGTGAAGTCACTCAGTGTGTCCAACTCTTTGTGACCCCATGGACTATAGCCTGCCAGGCTCCTCCATCCATGGGATTTTCCAGGCAAGAATACTAGAGTGGGTTGCCATTTCCTTCTCCAGGGGATCTTCCTGACCCAAGGATCAAACCCAAGTCTCCCGCACTTCAGGCAGATTCTTTACCGTCTGAGTCACCAGGGAAGTCCCTAAAAAATTAATACTGGAGTGGGTAGCCTTTCCCTTCTCCAGACCTTCCCAACCCAGGCCTCCTACATTGCAGGCAGATTCTTCACCAGCTAAGTCACCTGGGAAGCCCTGGTTTTATTTTTTGATAGTATAATGGAGAAATAGAGCCTTTCAGAGCCAGAACTTAAAAATTTATGGCTTGTGAAAGCTTCATGAAGACATACCTTTGTTGATGAGTTAGATGTCGACCACACATTGCCTAAAAACACAATGTGTGAACAAAGTAAGGCAGGAGAATGTAAGACAAATGTTCAGGAAAATGGTTGAAATGTTACCAGGGTAAGGAATCAGGTGCCACAAATATTACATGTTTCGGATTTTGTTGTTGTTGTTGTTTTCGTTTGGTCATGCCCGAAGGTATCACATTTCCCTGACCAGGGATCTGACCATCCAACCTACACCCTCTGCATTGAAAGTGTGGATTCTTATCTACTGGACCGCCTCAGAAGTCCCAGATATTATAGGTTTACTTGAGGATTTGATATACTGACTTATGAGAACCTTCTTTGCACTGATAGAGTGTACTCATTTATTGTCACTCTAGAATGACTTCAACCATGGACAATCTATCAGGAAGCAAAATCAATGCACTGCCTTTATGTAGCTCATATTTTATATTGGTAGGTCGCAATAATTAAATGCGATAAGATGGTGGGACTTCCCTGTGGTGGTCCAGTGGTTAAGAGTCTGCACTTCCAATGCAGGAGACATAGTTTCCATTCTTTGTTGGGGAACTAAGATTGCCACATGCCTCAGAGGGGTCAAAAATAAACATTAGAAATTGTCTTAGAAAAAGCTAAGATGGTGATTTGTACCATGAAAGTGTATGGGTACAATGATGGAGCGAGAGTGTGTTGTAATTTTAAAAATTTGTTTATGAAATGCTGATATGATAAGGAGATATTTGAACAAAATCGTTAATTAACTCAAAGAGTCATGAGCCAAAGGATGGCATGACCTCTGAAACCCACGAAAGTAAACAAAACAAAACAAACAATTCTTACCTGGGTAGTGCTTTAAATCATTTTATAATTCTGGACTCCAGAATTCAAGAGAATAAACCCATTTTGTTTTCAAGCAGTCGGTTTGTGGTAATTTGTTACAACACCAATAGGAGAGTTAATGAAATGGTGTATGTAGAAAATCAAAAGGATTTTGCTACAAAATATTCAAGGGAAGGTATGATTTTCAAGATGTCAGAACACAAAAACAATATACAAAATGCATTGAAATTTTGTTTTTGTTTAGTTGCTAATTTGCGTCCAGCTCTTTGCAACCCCATGGACTGTAGCCCCCCAGGCTCCTCTGTCCATGGGAGTGCTGAGGCAAGAATACTGGATTGGATTGTCATTTCTTTTTCCAGGGGATTTTTCCCACCCAGGGATCAAACCCAAGTCTCTTACACCCACTGCATTATTAGGCATATTCTTTACCAGTAGTGCCACCTGGGAAGCCCCCAAATGCTAATATCTCTATGTAAAAATCATGTCAATTGATTGCCATTTTCTCTATGGATGAAATCTTCCACCTGTAGGGATGTGGGAAAATCTACTTTGTAAGTAGATGTTTAATGACATGTTGCCATCAAAATATTGAGGGTAGATATGAAGTTATCAGATGGTTGATAATCTAGTTTTGCTTTCTTTAGGGTTTATATTAAACAGAATATACTTCCCCAATAAATGCCCTCAGAAATATAGCGAAGTTAATATTCTTTAGATGCAAATAAATCCCAATGTCTTCTGAATACTGTATATTTTACAGGCTCTGTTAACCAGATTTGATAGAACTCTCAGCAATAGAACACCAAGATGTAAAATACATTACGGCTTAAGAAAAAAAGGTAAATATTAATTACTCTCAGAGTGAACATATAATGAACTTGATATTGCATTATATTTACTTATGATTGACTTAATTATATTATGATGTAAACAAGCTTTTCTCAAAAGCATTTGAGTGTGGAACAGAATAATTATTTTACCAAATAAAGCACTTCTCATCAAAAGAAAAAAATTTCCCTTATTTCCATTTCTCTGTTTATCTTATCCATCTTAAATGATGAATGCTAAACGTATTGTGGTAATCATTTCACAATATAGGGAAATCAGACTATTTTGCTGTATACCTTAAACTTATACAGTCATATCTGTGATTGCATGAAGAGCTGTTTATGTAGCTCTTGTATGTCACTGTAGAGTTGGTTTTAAAGAGGGAAATAATTAAAACACATTAGCAAAAAGAGAAACAATAAAATTTAAAACAATTTAAAAAGAATATTGCTCTTTTTAAAGCCATGGTTAATAATCTAAATTATCACTTCCCTTAGTACTCCAGTATCAGATCCCAGATCTTGTCCTTGTCTCTGGAACTGAACAGTGTTTAGTTTGGCTTCTGCAGTGAAAGAGAGAGGAGTAGAGAAGCTGTTCTGCACTATGAAATAGACCATACAAGGTAGGGAAAGTTTTGTATTTTTCATTCTACTGTGTAATACAGAGACAAATTCAGTTCTTGTTTCCTTAACTGCTTAAAGTCTAATTGCGCAAAATGCTCCCGCATCCAGCTACTGTCCTATGTCAACTACTCTGCTGCTGCTAAGTCGCTTCAGTCGTGTGCGACCCCATAGACGGCAGCCCACCTGGCTCCCCCGTCCCTGGGATTCTCCAGGCCAAGAACACTGGAGTGGGTTGCCATCTCCTCCTCCAATGCATGAAAGTGAAAAGTGAAAGCCAAGTCGCCCAGTCGTGTCCGACTCGTAGCGACCTCATGGACTGCAGCCTACCAGGCTCCCCTGTCCATGGGATTTTCTAGGCAGGAGTACTGGAGTGGCTTGCCATTGCCTTCTCCGGGAGACCCACATTTCCAGAATCCTGAATTGTCTTTAGGCCTCACTGGCAGGGCAGGAGAGCAGCTTGCTGGCAAAAACAATGCCTTTTATTTAAACCGTTTTCAACTTGTTCCCCAAGTTGAAACTTATGTTACTTTTGGACATAACTGGCCCACAGAAACGCAAACTTTACCTTAAAGTTGTTACTCTCTGCAACTTCAAATAAGCCGGTCAAGGACAGGGAGGGACCTTGAGACGCCTCCCCTTTCCCGCCCTCGGGTGGTCCAGGCTCAGACCTGGACTCCCCGTCCACCGACCCGTCGCTAGGGCTCCGCCCAGGCCCCGCCCAGGGGGCCCCACCTCCTCGCCTCGCGCACGCGCAGTTGTCTGCAGACCCGGAAACGGAATGCTTGGGACGAAGGTCACTCTGCAGAGCGTAAGTTTCTCTTTCTTCTCTAGCTTAAATCTGGGCTTTGCGCTTCCTTGAGTCCATCTTCAGGGTCTTGGAGTCACTGCGGTCTTTAAATTCCCTCTCACGCCCCTACTCGCCATGTAAACCGAGACGTGTGTTAAGAGTTCGCAGACCGTTTCCCTTTGTGTTTTCAATTTCTCTGGGGCCAGTACCGAAGCCCTTGGCTTTTCTGCCTTCGGTCTCGTAAACACCGCCTTTCGCCACATTTTCCTGCTTAAAACCCTTTACTATCTCTGCCTTCCGCCTCATGTAACGTCTTCGTCCGCGAGGTGGATTCGCGGCCCCTTTAGCCTCCCTCTCGGCCCTTGGAGGCCGCGCCGGCCGCCCCGCTCCCGGGATTCTAGAGAGTCAGCCCCGTTCCTAAGACCCCCTCGCTCGCAGCGCCTTAGTCCTCGCGTCTCGTCAGACCCGTCCTTCTGCTCGTCAAGGCCTCCTCCTGGTCAGCCCTAACCCAGAGTAGAGGTGGTGACGCCCACTGTTCTTCGGTCCAGAGTTCCAAACGGTCTTTTTCAGTCCGCGGGTGTCTTACTCAGTCGCCATCCTCGTAAATACAGGGGCGAGGAGGATCAGGAGAAGCAGACAGAGAGAGCGACTGAGACAGAAAAATTGAGAAGGATAAAGAATGAAGGAGAACCAACGGGAACAGACAGGGACTTGTAAATAGTAAAGTGAAAATAATTACGGCTTGAAGGTAGAAAGTGAATAAAATAGAGAACTAAGTTAAAAATGCCAGCCAGATCTCCAGGAATTGGATAGCAACATAGGGAGAGGGGCTATGGATCTGCTGGTAGGAGGGTGGCAACAATGATGAGGCCCTTCACACGGAGTTCGGGAGAGGATAAAAGGTGGAATCACAGCCTTCAGAGCATTATGGTGATTGGGAGAGGAGAGGAAAATTATTGACTGCAAGAGCGAAGGGGGAGAGCAGGAAGGAAGCGTCACCACCTGGGGTGCCCGATAGGGGGGAGGAAGGGAGTGTAACAGAGAAGGGGTGTAACTGAAGGGCACAAAGGAAGCAGAGAAGGGGGAAGAAAGAGGCAGAAATACATAGAGATGTAGGGCAGTCAGAAAGGTTACAGAGAAGGAGCATCAAGAGAGGGAATGATTTGCAGAGTGGAGTGAGACAGGTGTGAGAAATATAGGGGGTAGGAACAGCAGAAAGGTAGGGGGAACAAAAAGAGAAAGATATAGAAATAGGGAGACAGGATAATAATATGTGGAAACACATGGTGTAGGTAGACACGATTGTCACACTAAGTGAAGTAAATCAGACAGACAACACATGATATTACTTATCAGTTCAGTTCAGTTGCTCAGTTGTGTCTGACTCTTTGCGACCCCATGAATCACAGCACTCCAGGCCTCCCTGACCATCACCAACTCCCGGAGTTCATTCATATGTGAAATCTAAAAAAAATGGTACAAATGAACTTATTTACAAAGCAGAAGTAGATTCACAGACACTGAAAACAAACTTGTGGTTCCCAAACATGGAAGGAGGAGGAGGGATGAATTAGAAGTTTGGGATGAACAGATACACACTACTATATATAGAATAATTAAGCAAGACCTACTGTATAGTGCAGGAAACTATATTCAATATCTTATAATAACCTCTAATGGAAAATAATCTGAAAAAATATATATTTAGTGAAAAAAAGGATACCCTACACTATTTGATCTTTAAAGATCTATCAAGCACTGAAAAAAAGTGTAGGAACTGACTTGTTGATCTCTCTGTAGGAGTTGACTGTTCTGAGTCCCTCCTGAGACAGTGTGCAGCAGAAGACTGTCTGTTCCACATGATGGGGTCTTGTGTGTGTGTGTGTGTGTGTGTGTGTTTGGGGCATAGGAAGGGGGTATGTTGATTTTAAGCATTAAACTGCCTATTTTCACCTTTCAAGATTGACTTCTAAAGACTCAATTAGACTGAGGAAGAAGCCTAAAAGGAGTCAGGAATGGCTATTTCTCAGGTAAGGTCATATTCTCAGTGGATTCTCAGTCTGTCCTTCCTGAAATGCCCTTATCTGGACTTGCTAATCGTGTCCGACTCTGAAGTGTCCTGTCTGTCTCCTGTACATGCACGTTCACCCGGGGCCTTCCCTCAGGGCCTGTCCTCTCCACTTAGATCCCATCTCCCTATGACCCGGTGACTTGGCCCTTGTGAGGAGGCTCCCCTGGGCACCATCCTTGGCACAGCTTCTCACCCACGGGTTGGAGACTGGGTCTCAGTGCTGTTGGGCAGCAGGGATTGCTTAGGGCCCATCTGGATGTGCTGTCTGCTCTCTGTCAACCAGGGTAAAGAAGCTGCACATGGAAGTCAGGTGTTAATACGCATTTTCGCCTGCTGCATTTTTGAAAACAGACTAATTATGACAAATATGTTCTGGCTTTTTATACTGCATTAGAAGCTAATGCAGGTAGCTTAGTGGGTAAAGAATCTGCCTGCAATGCAGGAGATGCAGGCAGACGCAAATTTGATGTCTGGGTTAGGAAGATACCCTGAAGAAGGAAATGGCAACCCACTCCAGTATTCTTGGCTGGAGAGTCCCATGGACAGAGGAGCCTGGCACCCTACAGTCCATAGCATTGCAAAGAGTCAGACACAACTGAAGTGACTGGGCAGAAGCTAAATGGCATATTGATGATTTAAAAATAATGATTGGGAATGGAATGAAAAGTTCAGAGATATCAGTGATACAGAGTGTTTCATTCCTTTGATTTTAAACTATGAAATCAATCTCTGAAACTTGGAGATTCTTAATCCATTTTCATCATCTCCATTCCTTGGAGGTTACCTTTTCACTGTGCTGATTGCCTCCTTTGACACATAGAAGTTTCTCATTTTGATACAGGTGAGGTTCCAGCTTTATACTTTTATTGGTAGATACCCAGTTTCCCAGCACCATTTATTACTGAGACTGTCTTCCTTCTATTCTGTGGTCCTGGCACCACTGAAAATGCATTTTGCTGCTAAGTCGCTTCAGTCGTGTCCGGCTCTGTGCGACCCCATAGACGGCAGCCCACTAGGCTCCTCTGTCCCTGGGGTTCTCCAGGCAAGAACACTGGAGTGGGTTGCCATTTCCTTCTCCAATGCATGAAAGTGAAAAGTGAAAGTGAAATCCCTCTGTCGTGCCCGACTCTTAGTGACCCCATGTACTGCAGCCTACCAGGCTCCTCTGTCCGTGGGATTTTCCAGGCAAGAGTACTGGAGTGGGTTGCCATTGCCTTCTCCGATTATAATGCTAAATAATCCAAAACAAGCTTATCTAATAAATAATCTAAATAACTTGTAGTTTAGAATTGCAAAACCATTGTAGAACTGAGAAAATAAAACAACTTACAAGAAAACAAAATATTTATCTTAATACAGATTATATATCCACATGTACCCACTGAGAGAAAGCATTTTACAACATTAAGAGATGCTGTGTGTCAGATATATTGCAATTCTGAGCATTCTGTTCTCTTGCACTGCTTTATGTATCTGTGTTGATGCCCGTACCACACCATCTTGATTACTTTGTCATATGTTTTGAAATCTGTAAGGGTTCCTTCCTTTCTTTGGCAATTTGGGATTCTTGGGGCTTCCCTATGAATTTTAGTGTAATAACTTACATTTTCTACCAAAATCGCCATTTGACTTTTGATAGGGATTAGATTGAATCTATAAAACACTTGGGGTAATAAGTTCATTTTAAGAATATTTAGTCTTTCAATCCAAGAGTATAGGATGTCAGTTTATTTGTATCTCCTTGTATAACTTATAGCAATGTTTAATAGTTTTCAGTATACAAGTTTTTCACCTCTTTGTTGGATTTCTTATGGAGTGTTGTATCCTCATGGTGCTTTAGAAATAGGATTCTTTTAAAATTTTCTTTTGACATTGTTCACTGTGTATATGCTTCCCTGGTACCACAGTCGGTAAAGAATCTTCCTGCAATGCGGGAGACCTGGATTTTATCCCTGGATTGGGAAGATCCCCTGGAGAAGGAAATGGCAACCGACTCCAGTATTCTAGCCTGGGAAATCTCATGGACATAGAAACCTGGTGGGCTATATAGTCCATGGGGTCACAAGACTCAGACACAGCTGAGGGACTGAGCACACAGAAATCGAAACCAGCACTACCATTATGTATAGAAATTTACCTGATTTTTGCACATGGACTTTTGTATCCTGAAACTTTTCTAGAGTTATTTTTTGGTGTAGCAATATCCTTGTGAAATCTGTACTATTTTTACACATAAAGGTTGTCATCTACAAAAAAAGATCATTTTACTTTTTGCAGTTTGGATAAGTTTGATTTCTTTTTCTTGTCTAATTTCTCTGACAAGGGCTTTCTGTACTTTGGTGGACAGTAGTGCAGAAGTGTGTATCCTTGCCTTTTTCCTGATCTGAGAAGAAAAGCCTTCTAGTTGAATGTTTATTTCTGGTTTTTTTTTTTTTTTTAATTTTTGAACAAGCCAAGCCATTTGTGGGATTTTAGTTTCCAAACAAGAGATTGAACCCAGGGCCATGGCAGTGAAATCACTGAATCCTAACCACTGGACCATCAGGGAACTCCTGTCTTTTCAAGTAATTGTGTGTTTACATGTGTGTGTGTGAGTACACGGAAGTACAAGTCCATGGTTTTGATAAAAACATCATATTTCAAACCTATCTTTACACTTGAAATTATATCTTGAATATAATCCTTGAGCTCAAAAAAATTTTTTGGAGCATCATGTTAATGGTTTACATAGCAATAAGATTACTAACATCTTCTGTGTCTGTGTGTGAGCCCACATATATGATGATCTTTTATGCCCTTCCATGTTGTTTACCATGAACTTCTTTCAGATTTTCTCAGTGAATCCTCTGTCAGTGTGCCTTTAATACTGTTTTTTCTCTTATTCAACTGTTTGATTCTTTAGCTTCAATTCCAGAGGCCAACCCTCTGAGTTCTGATATTGCTGTTTAGTTTGATGACCCGAGTCAAGTGTCTCCAGGTGTGTCTGGCACAGTATTCTCCTCTGTAAGATGGGAAGAGATCATCTCTAATGAGCTGTTATGTTTATAGCAATTTCATACATGTAAGAAATTTATTAAGAATGAAATTTGGTATATAGGAAGTGTTCAAACACTTTGAGTCATTGCTCTTGTAATTGTCATAATTGCAGATTTTGACCTTTCTGTAAAGCCACTGTGGACTTTGTCATCTCTGAAGATCCCACTGATGTTGTAGCTCATCTAGATATTGAATATCACATGGTGTATAAAACATAATAGGTAACATTTCTGCAGAGACCACCTGTTATTGAATTTTATTTCTAGGTTGTTTGTGTGTTGTCCAGAAAAAGTGAAAAACCTACGTTGTATGGAGGATATCATAATCTCTATGAAAAGGGATAAGAAATTAAAATTATGGATGCATAATTTGCTCTAGATACCTTTACCTGGATCTGTCAGAATATATACTTCGATTAAACGGATCCTTACTCCTCTCTCGTCTCCTCATTTTGTGCAAAAATAACTCTATTCATGGCCCTTTGATTAGATGTTTTTGTTTCAGGAGCAGTTGACCTTCAAGGATGTTGCTGTAGAATTCTCTCAGGAGGAGTGGGAATGCCTGGACCCTGCACAGAGGGCCTTTTACATGGATGTGATGGTGGAGACCCTCAGGAACCTGATCTCTGTGGGTGAGGATCACTTCGTTTCAGAAACTGGAATCTGTCCTTGGGTATCATTGCATTTCCCTTCTGTGCCCCTTGGGAGCCCCTGTTTTGCTTGATTGATCTGAAATCCCTGTTCATTCAGACATGAAAAATTTCATGATGTGGTATCATGAGTTTAAGCTTAGCTTTTCTGCAAATGATTAATCCATTTCATGATACATCAGGCATTGTTCCAGAGCTTAAGTATTTATAAGGCTGAGGGCAAACTTTTAAAATATCAAATTCTCTTTTTTTCTGCCCCTGTGCTTTTGCTCCACTACTTCTTGGAAGAGAGCTCATTATCTGAATATTACACTGTTTCCTCTGCATTCAGTAGGAGGCAAGTGATGGACCAACCCATGATAGAGTTTTTCAGACCCACATTCAATGTCCTCACTCCTCACCTGAACAAAGAGCTAGAAAAGCCCTAGCTCTTCACATTTCATTCTTTTGAGAAGCAGAAATTTCTATTTCTGATCAGAATATTATTTCCATCTTGGAACAAGAGGAACAAGCCCTAGCCTGTGAAGAGTGACATGAAAAGAGCAAACCACCGATGATAGAAATGTATCAAAAGTCTGAACACAGGTTAGATCTCAGAAGGGCAGAGAGGAAGTGGCAGTATTACTGGTCTTTGGGTAACTCTACCCACGTGGGAGATTTCTTTTCAGAAAACAGAAGTTTATTTATTGTGAATGCTGAGAGCACATTTTTCTTACGCCTGGGTTATCATTCTGTTCTTCAACATGTAGAATGTATTCTTTCACCCTCTGGTGGAGCCCCACCAGAAACAAAAGCAAAGTCTTCATCATGATCTACACCCTGCCATCTGGTCCCTGTGAACTAGTTGTTGGTTGACTTTGAGCACCATGAAGAGGGTCGCTTTAAAAGGGTCTTTTACCCCCTTTCACTTCTCTCTCTGGACTCAATTTCATTGGATGCTCACTTCTCAGTCTATATAAATAAGAGTTGATGCTTCGAGACTCACTCCCTGGGCTTTTCTCCCTTTCATCCCGATTTGTGTTCTTCAAAAGATCTAATCAGAAGATGGGAAGGCATTTGATCAAAATCAAAAGCACATGCTTTTTGATTCCATGTGGCACCTTCAGGGAGCTGTTGTCTCAAGCCCCCTCCCCTGTTTAGATTCGCAGCCATTTCTTTTGTTCTGATTTTTGCCACACTTCAGGGATGTGTGAAACAGGGAGGTAGATTGGGTCTCGCTTAATTTTTACACGGCAAAACTACGAAGACAGTGGACAAAGAGATCCTCTTCTTTTACTTCCTAGTTCCTCATGGGGGAAATATGTGTATCTTTTAAGCTATTGATTTGGCATCTTGGGTTGAGTGCATGGTTTCATCTCTTCACCAAATTTTGTGTTTTTTCCACTCTCTTACGGCTCTTCTGTGGCTGTACCTAACCAGTATACTCTCCTGATTCCATATTCTTCTACCTTTGCATGAATTTTACCTTTTGAAACTTGAGGGATTTTGTGTGTATGTGTGATTAAATAAACAATAAATAAGTAGATTAATTATTTTATTGGCTTTCATTAGGCTCTGGGAGAAATATAAAAATAACTAGCACATTCTTGCCTTTAAGTAGAAAAGTTTATAATATTGAGTGTAAAACTTTTGAAATAGATATTCCTAGAGTCTATAATTTTATCCAGTTACTGTGATAATCCACTTGTAGTAGACAGCTCCAGATGGACTCTCTGTGGGGTGAATTTACTAACAGAAAGTTTTTGATGAAGAATGCTTTTCCTTAAATTTTTAAACATTTTCCTGCTATGTAGTAAGTCACCACTTGAAGCTACTTAGTAGATTGGTCAGCATGTTGTAGGATACGAGATAGAAAGTATCATGAGAGCCTCACTGAGACTTTCCCCATTGTTTTTTTTTTTCTTTTCTTGGCTTTGAGGACTGTCATGAAAGCCCATCTCAAGGACATGGTGTCAATCTTGTTTCCAGATACTAATGACCATCCTCTATGAGCCAGAGGAAATGATGTAGGAGTTTATTCCAGGAAAACTTTATTCACGTTGTCCTCTTCCTGATGTCAGACCCCTGGTTTGGAGGGTCTGATGTGGGGCTTCTGTGGGAGAAACTGCGTATGTAATTATTCAGTTTGTCTGTCACCTACACAAAGTATGAGATTAGATTGCATCATGAGTCCGCCCCATCTCTCCTGTGTTGTTGGGGTTCTTTCTTTATGGCTTTAGTTGTAGCAGGTATTTTCTGGTAGATTTTAGTCTTTGTCAGTGATGGTCATAATGCAGATTATTGTGATTTTGGTGCTCGGGAAAGAAAGTAAGATGATTGCGCTCCTGAGAGGAAGTGAGCATAGGATACGTCTGCTCCACCATCTTGGCTGCTCTCTGGTACAGTTATATTCATCTAGATATACTGTGCTCCCACATATGCATATACCTTGTGCTCCACTCATGCCATTTCTCATTCTGGACCTTTCTTCACATGGTACTTTTATGTGGATGGGAAGACTGTCATTTGCTTGCATATTTAAATCATTATTTTCATCCCAGTTTCCCCAGCACGCCTTCACTCATCGCTCCACCTTCCACATGACTCAGTGTAAAAACGGTCCCTCTTTTTCTGTCGTATGACTTTCTCATGAGATGACCAAAATCACTATGTGCAGCTGTGAAGACTTAGAAAAACCATTTTCAGGAAGGGTGGCTAAATAACATTATTAGTTACATGGCTGACTTCTTTTGTGTCTCCCTTGGAATACTCTTTTTAAACTCCTGGTATTTGTTTTAATATTTTGTAATCTATACTGCTGGGGTCATCCTTTAGAATATGTCGTTATTATTTGGAAGTTCCGGTTCAAATCCTATGTCTCTCAGTACTTTCTGTATCAATTGTGGTCATGCATAGAAATCTGTGAGTCAAACCTGTGATTTGAAAACTTGTGTTGATTTACCTCATGCCTTTTAAACCTTTAAAAACAAGCCTTTTGAAAAAATTAGTGTTCTTTGATGGCTTAGACTCTTGCATGTTTTATAATCATGATTGAAAAGTTGCTTTAAAAAAAACTATGTATTTATTTTTGGCTGTGCTGACTGTTCATTGCTTCCTGTGCTTGTTCCCTAGTTGTGGAGGGTAGGGGCCACTCTCTAGCTGCTGTGTGCTGCCCTCTCATGTTGTGGCTTCTCTTGCTGTGGAGCAGGGCTCTAGGGTGTGCAGGCTTTGGTAGTTGCAGCTTCCAGGCTCTAGAGCACAGGTTCAATAGCTGTGGCACACGGACTAGTTGCTCTGAGGAATGTGGAGTCTTCCTGGATCAGGGGTGAAACCCACATCTCCTGCATTGGCAAGCGGATTGTTCACCACTGAGCCTCCAGGGAAGCCTGAAAAGTTACTTTTTATAAATAGTTATATTAATATTCTGTCATGCTTATTATAATACTATTTTGCATCACATCTTGTATGCTTTTCATCTCCAGTTTGTGCTAATCAACATTGTGTCTGACCCTAGTTGATAAATTTACAAATTGCTCTTTATTACATATCTTTTTAGAGCCAATGAACTGGAGAATTTTAAGTGTTCTGTGAAGGCTGGGAATGACTTTATTTATTTGCTGTTAGGTTACATAACTCTAGAATATTTTATTGGTTAACTCTTAATTGTGATTAATATATGATGGTTTTTCAGCTTTTATGATAGAGTACAACTGACATGTACCGTTTGTTAATGTTGTAAAATGCATATTCTTTATGGGTACATAGCTCTATAGCAGATATTCAGAAAATTTTTTTGTGAAAAATTGTGTTAACAAATTCTTCCATTTTTATATGCTGTAATTTTGTAATTCCATAGTACCCGTTAGCTGTTCATTAGATAAGTTTGTTTTGGGTTATGAACATGGCACCCCACTCCAGTACTCTTGCCTGGAAAATCCCATGGACGGAGGAGCCTGGAAGGCTGCAGTCCATGGGGTTGCTGAGGGTCAGACACGGCTGAGCAACTTCACTTTCACTTTTCACTTTCATGCATTGGAGAAGGAAATGGCAACCCACTCCAGTGTTCTTGCCTGGAGAATCCCAGGGATGGCAGAGCCTGGGATGGGCTGCCGTCTATGGGATCACACAGAGTCGGACACGACTGAAGTGACTTAGCAGCAGCAGCAGCATGTACATTACAGTGGATTGTGTGGTCTTTAGCATTTATTTGTATGACATAGAATACAGAATATATGTACAGTATAATATTTTTTGTCTCCTTAATAGCGAGACCACAGTATATGTATTGTTAATTGGTATGTGCTTTGGTGTCGTAGTGACAAAATATTCTTTCTTTGAGAGTTAACCTACACTTGTCTAGTGTGAATGTTTTTGTCACAGGGTGTTAGAACTCAGCTGTCGTTGTTATTGTTCTGTCTCTAAGTTGTGCTCTGACTCTTTGCAACCCTATGGACTGCAGCATGCCAGGCCTTCCTGTCCCTGACTGTCTCTTGGAGTTTGCCCAAGGTCATGTGCACTGAATCGGTGATGGTATCCAACCATGTCATACTCACCTGACATGTAATCACTCTTTCTTTAGTAGACAGTCTATTCCTTTAGTGTTCCTAAAATTTTTAAGGTCATGATTCGGAAGTTTCATAACCTTATTGGGCATAAGTAGTACTTTTGGTTTGTTTTATTTTATGTTGACCATGCTGTGTAACATCTTTGATCCCTGACTGGGGATCGAACCCATCACCCTTGCAGTGGGAGCACAGAGCCCTAACCATTAGACTGCCAGGCAGTTCCCTACCTTTGGTTTAATGTCATATATTCAACATTACACTTTTATTTATGAGTTGTACTGAATAATACACTTTATGGTTCTTTGTATCTTGTAGATATCTCTCATATACATGTGGTCAAGAAATTACAACCAATAGCAAGTAGTGATAGAGGAGATGCATTCCAAACAGTGACATTGGAAAGACAAGAAAGCCCTGAAATGAAATATTTTTGCTTCACGGAAATCCAGGAAGATGACTTTGGGTGTCAGTGGAAGAATGATGAAAGAAATTACAAAGGAATGCCTGTAATATATAAGGAAAATGTAGCTCACAGAAGAGATCGACAAGGTAGGTGGAATGCAGGAAAGAAGCCAATTAAAAATAGATTTGTGTTAAGCTTTCAGGATGAACTGCATATATTTAAGACAAATATTTACAAATGTCACAAATGTGGTAAATCCTTTAATTATGGCTCCTCCCTCAGTAGACACCTTCTAATCCATACAGGAGAGAAATTGTATAAGTGTGGTATATGTGGCAATGTTTTTCGTCTAAAGTCACACCTTGTAAGTCATTGGACAACTCACACTCGTGTGAAAACTTACAAATGTGACGAGTGTGGTAAAACCTTTAATCACGGCTCATCCCTCCGTAGACATCAGATAAGGCATACAGGAGAGAAAGTGTATAAATGTGATGTATGTAGCAAAGTCTGTAGTCAAAATTCCTCCCTTAAACGTCATCAAAGAATTCATACTGGAGAGAGACCTTACCGATGCAATGAGTGTGGCAAAACCTTTATTCGTGGATCTCACCTCTCCACACATGAGGTAATCCATACAGGCATGAAATTATGTAAGTGTGATGTATGTGGCAAAGTCTTCAGTCAAAATTCATGCCTTAGAATTCATCGGAGAATTCACAACGGAGAGAAACCTTACAAATGTAATGAGTGTGGTAAGGTCTTCCGTCAAAATTCACATCTTGGAAGACATCAGAGAATTCATACTGGGGAGAAACCTTACAAATGTGATGATTGTGGCAAGGTCTTTAATCAGTATTCAAATCTTGCAAGCCACCAAAGAATTCATACTGGAGAGAAACCTTATAACTGTAATGTATGTGGCAAGGTCTTCAGTCAAAATTCAAATCTTGTAAGTCATCAGAGAATTCATACTGGTGAAAAACCTTACAAATGTAATAAGTGTGGCAAATTTTTTAATCAAAGAGCATACCTTACAAAGCATCAGAGAGTTCATATTGAAGAAAAGTCTTACAAATGTAATGAGTGTGGGAAGGTCTTCAGTCGAAATTCAAATCTTGAAAGTCATCAAAGAATTCATACTGGAGAGAAACCTTTCAAATGTAATGAGTGTGGCAGGTTGTTTTCTCAAAAGCCAAACCTTGGAAAGCATCAGAGAATTCACACGGGAGAGAAACCTTACAAATGTCATGAGTGTGGGGAGGTCTTCAGTCAAAATTCACTTTTTGCAGTTCATCAGAGAATACATAGCGTAGAGAAGGCTTTCAGCTGTAATGAACTTGAAATGCCTTTACTGAGTTCTCAACCCTCACTAAGTATCAGATAACTTATACATGAAAGAAACTATGTAAGTGTGACATATGTGGGAAGTCTTCATTCAAAATTTACAGCATACAATTCACTGGAGATTTCATAGTAGGAGAAGCTAAGCAAATGTCATGAATATGCCAAAGATTTTGTGCCTGCAAGCCTCATCTTCTATCAGATAATCTATAGGGGAGAGAAACTTTATAAATGTACTAAGTATCTCAAAGTCTTCAGCCCAAGTTCATACCTTGAGATCGGCCAGATAAATTATACTGGAGAGAAACCTTTCAAATATAATGAGTGTGGCGAATTCTTTAGTGTCAAGCCCGAGTTACCATCAGGTGACCCATTCTGATGAGAGACTTTAATAATACAGTGATACGACAAGGCTTTTAGCAGGTATCCACATCTTAGGCTTCATTGGAAAATTCATTCTGGATAGAAACCAGGTAAATGTATTTTATTGTGGTCAGGCCTTAAGAGGAGGAATTTATTAATTAACTCATTCTCAAGATTATCTCACAAATGCCATGAATGTGAAATAGGAACCTTATTGCTCAGGTAGGACAGTTTTTATTTGTGAGTGACAGACCACCTGGAGAACGGACTGAAAGTAGTAGGAGGTTTATCATTCTCATCGAACAGGAAGTCCAGAGGCTGCCATGTGGGTTGTGATGGGGTCCTCTGCCTCTGTAACCTCCATGAGTACTTAATCTTCACCTTATAGTAACATGACTGCTCTATGACTGAGAAGGCTGAAGGTTGAGGGCGAAAACGCTTTTCACTCTAAGGTTTTTGTATATTCTCCCTGGGTCACGCTCTTGTGACATGTCTAGGGACTCTGCATCAAGTTCCAGATTCTGAAGTTTTTGTTCTATAGCATTTTTCCTAAATCTCTTATAAGTGTAAAGTTCCAGAATTTGTTTTAGAGCATTGATTAACTTTTTGCTGATGTTTGACAGATGTAAAGTTTAAATGGAGAAATTTTCTTTTGTCCTATGAATATTTCATTGACAAGCACATGTGTGGGACCAGCCTTCCTTCATTGAGTTGCCTGGGTACCTTTGTGAAAAAGTAATGGGAAGTACACTTGACCCTTGAACAAGGCAGGGAGTTAGGGTTTAGTCTCCTGAGCAGTTCTACATCCATGTATAATTTAATGCTATCCTGCTACATCCGTGGTTCTGCATCCTCAGATTCAACCGACCTCAGATCCTGTAGTACTGTAGTAGTGTTTATTAGGGGAAAATGCCCATATAATTGAATCTGCACAGCTGAAACCTGTGCTGTTCAAGGGTTAATGTCCTGTGCGGTGTTCTCAGTCATGTCTAACTCTTTGTGACCCCACGGACTGTAGCCCACCAGGCTCCTCTGTCCACGGGGTTTCCCAGGCAAAAATACTGGAGTGGGTTGCCATTTCCTCCTCCAGGGCATCTTCCCCACCCAGGGATTGAAACTGCCTCTCTTGCATCTCCTGCATTGGCGGGTGGATTCTTTACCCCTGTGCCATCTGGGAAAAACTGTAGTGATGGAGGGCTATTTCTTGTCTCCTCATTCTGTTCCATTGGTCTTTGCGTCTGTTTTTCCACAAATCCCACACAGTCTTGATTCCTGTCACTGTATTAGAAATCTTGAGATCATGTGGGGTGATTCCAACCACGGCAGTATTTTTCAGGTATTTTAGCTCTTCTAGTTTTTTCGCCTCTCTCTGTTATTTTTAGAATAATCTTGTTTGAATCTACAAAAATCTTGATGGAAAATGCATTAAACTTGTATGTCAATTTGGGATATTTTAATATCACTTCTTATGTTGTATCTTTCAGTCAATTAATCTGGTATGTTTTATTAACAGTTCAGTGAATATCATATGTTTCTCTCAGATGACCTAAATAGATCGTCTTTGATTTCATTCCTTCCCATTGTAGGTTTTAAGCATAAAAGTCTTTATTTTGTTAGATTTACACATTTTTCTTCTTTTTGAGCAAACATTGTATTCTATAATTTCAGTTTCCATTTGTAAATTGCATGCATATAAAATTACAGTAGATTTTTGCACGTTATGTCCTGACACCTTGCAAATTATACTTTTTTCTAGAAATTTGTATAGATTCTTTTGATTCTCTACATGCATTATTTCCTTAAATTTCCTGTTTCTACTTTTAACAAGTTATCACTAACTGAGAGACTTGAAGGAACACAAGTTTATTCTCTTATGGTTCTGGAGGTCAGAAATGGAAAATGAGCCAAAGCCTTATGTTCCAGGATCCAGAAGCCACTTAGATCCTTTGTTTCATGTGTCCCCATTTGTATCTGGAGGCAGACACTTTGAATTAATGAATGATTTTATTCAGATGTCTTCTTGTTACAGGAGCATTTTCTGAACACATTGTTTAATTTAGGGCACTCTGTCACTTCATCTTTGTACATGTACACCTTAATAGTACTTAACACCATCATATATGATTTAATTACTGGTGACTTTCCCCTATAGAATATGCTCCTTGAAGGCAGGGTATTGATTTTATTTCCTGCTTGATATCCAGTGATTGAAACCATTTTCAACTGACAGGTGTGTGAATGCACTTTATCAGTGCAAAGCGTTCTGTAATAGGTAGGCTCATAGAGCAGTAAGTCAAATAGTCTAATATTAAACGTAATCATATTGTATTTTTGGCACCAAATTCCTTACTTTATTATACCCAAGCATTTTGAATGTTTCTCATAAATTCTCACAGTGTGATTTATTCACACATTGTGAATTTTCTCTGACATGTGCTAAACAGATCTAACTCATCAGTGAAGAAATGTCTTCATGAAGTTTTTTTAATCCACAACATTTTCTTTTTTTTTTAATTTATTTTTATTTGGAGGATAATTGCTTTACAGTGGTGTGTTGGTTTCTCCCATACAACATGAATCGGCCATAAGTCTACATGTGCCCCCTCCTTCTTGAACCTCCCTCCTACCTCCCACCCCATCCACCCCTCTAGGTTGTCACAGAGCACTAGGTTTGAGCTCCCTGTGTTATACAGCAACTTCCCATTAACTGTCTGTTTTACACATGTTAATGTATATGTTTCAGTGCTACTCTCTCAATCCATTCCACTCTCTCCTTCCCCTGCTATAATACACATTTTCAATTTAGGATTCTTTCAGTAATGCTCCATTCTACACCCATGACAAAATAGTAATTCTGTTTCTCGGATAGGATAGTTTTTATTTGTGGGGGAGAGGCCACTTGGCAAACAGTAACTGAAAGAATTAGGTTTATCATTCTCACCAAACAGGAAGCTCCAGAAGATGCTATGTGGGGTGTGATGAGTGCTCTGCCCCTGCAGCCTCTGTGAACACTTAGTCTTCAGTGTCCTCACAGCAAGATGGCTGCTGAATGACCAAGAAGAGTGAAGGCTGAGAGGCAAAACACTTTTCAGTTATAGATTTGGTCTCATTTTCATGAAACAATAATCCTAGTCATTATTTTCTGACATTATTAGCCATTTGCATTAAATGGGCACCATAATTTTAATAATAGCTGTGGAATCTCTAATTTAATATTTCTCTCTTGAACAAAGAAAAACAAAGTGGGGAAAAGGGTTAGGGAGAGATTATATCAAAAGATTTTGTTCTTTATACCGAGAGTATAATATTCCACATAACATATGGTGACTTTGCCTCATGTTTGAAATGCCAAGCAAAACTTTGTAGAGCCCTTATGTTTTATGAGTCATAGATTTATTTCCTTTCTGCTCTATCTGATACTAAATACACTTAAATAATTCACCATATTTTTGGCGGGGGGTGCTATTCTATGTGGCTTGCAGGATCCTAGTTCCCTGACCTGGGATTGAACCTGCACTGTCAGCAGTTAAAGTGCCAATTCCTAACCACTGGACTGCCAATTTTGACATAGTTATTCTGATTCCAGTGTCAGGGCAAGGAATCAAAGAATCCATGTTGAAATGCTTTTTTTTTTTTTTTTTTGAAATGCTTTTTAACCGTGTCATCCTACCTGAATGTGAGAAATATACAGGAGGCTTGTAATTGGGAAATATTCTAACATCACTTCCAAATATATTTTAAGATTAGACCCATATGAATTATATAGTAATGTAACTGCTATGGGGCTTCCCAGGTGTCTCAGTGGCAAAGGATTTGCCTGCCAGTGCAGGAAACACAGGAGAACTGGGTCTAATGCATTGCAGGCAGGTAGTAATTATTTTAATATTTATTTTTATTTATTTATTTGACTCTGGTGGGTCTTAGTTGTGGTTTGTGGGGCCCAGTTCCCTGACCAGGGACTGAATCTGGGCCACCTGCATTGAGAACGTAGTGTCTTAGCCACTGGACCACCAGGGAAGTTTCATTCATTCATTAATTTAGATATGGAAAGTGATACATTCTAAACAAAATAGTATGAAAATGTAAAAACAGTGTGCCTATTTGAATCCCTGTCAAGCACTCTCTACTCTTGTTCTTTTCGTTGAATGAACTTCAGTAATACTCTGTCTGCAGCGTTCTGAAAGAAAACGAACTTTCCACAATCTATGGTAGACAACAAAGGACTTCCTCGGTGGCTCAGTGGTAAAGACTCCACCTGCCAGTGCAGGAGATTCGAGTTCAATCCCTGAGTCGGAAAGATTCCCTGGAGAAGGAAATGGCAACTCACTCTAGTTCTTGCCTGAGAAATCCCAAGGACGAAGGAGCCTGGTGGGCCTTAGTCTATGGGGTCACAGGAGTAGGACATGACTTAATGACTAAACCACCATCACCACCACCATGGTAGATAACAGCTATTCCCTTTTAAAAGGGAGAGAGGATCTTCTCCTGTGGTCCAGTGGTTCAGACTGTGCCTTCGAATGCCAGTGGTACAGGCTCAATTCCTGGTCAGCGAATTAAGATCCCACATGCCATGAGGTGCGGCTAAAAACCAGACAAACAACAAAAAAACCCCATTGTTCCCCTGCTTTTTTTTCTTTTCTTCCACATGTAGCCCATCATGAAACACATACGAAAACCTCACTTTCACAGTGTCAAGTTCTACTCTATTTCTTGACCATCTGCTAGAATAATCTTTCATATAATCATCAATGATGGCCCTCATTTATAACAACATATCTAGAGAAGGTGTCATGGCCACCAAAAACATGATATTTTATTTTTAAATTAATTTGTCCGCAGCAGGTCTTAGTTGCAGCACATGGGATCTTTTAGTTTTGGCACTTAGGATCTAGTGCCCTGACCAGGGATTGAACTCTGGCCTCCTGCACTAAGAGTGGACTCTTAGCCACTGTACCACCAGGTGTGTGTGCTGTGTGTTAGTCGTTCAGTCGTATCCGAATCTTTGTAACCCCATGGATTGCAGCCCACCAGGCTTCTCTGTCCATGGGATTCTCCAGGCAAGAATACTGGAGTAGGTTGCCATTCCCTTCTCCAGGGGATCTTCCCAACCCAGGGATCAAACCCAGGTCTCCCACATTACAGGCAGATTCTTTACCATTTGAGCCAGGGAAGCACACCAGGGAGGTCCCCAAAGCATATTTATTTATTTATTTATTTTTTCCCAAAGCATATTTTAGATAATATTTTTACATCTCTACTCTGGCTGTCCCCATGCTCTCAAATTAATACCATCTTGCTTCTTAAAATCCGGAGAAGGCAATGGCACCCCACTCCAGTACTCTTGCCTGGAAAATCCCACTGATGGAGGACCCTGGTGGGCTGCAGTCCATGGGGTTGTTAAGAGTTGGACTCGACTGAGCAACTTCACTTTCACTTTTCACTTTCATGCATTGGAGAAGGAAATGGCAGCTCACTCCAGTATTCTTGCCTGGAGAATCCCAGGGACGGGGGAGCCTGGCAGGCTGCCATTCTGTGGGGTCGCACAGAATCAGACACAATTGAAGCGACTTAGCAGCAGCAGCAGCTTCTTAAAATCAGTGTCCTAGTTTTTCCTGGTCTCATGGATATGAGTAAACTCCACCTAATGCAATAGGTAGGGTTTCATCTTACCCATCTTTTCCCTGAGACTATCATGGTGACAAATGAAAGGCAGATAATGGAACAATAACATTAACAGATTCCAAACTTCAGGTTGTAGGTCATTAATGGACCCTTTTCACGAGACCTCAGATAATTGAATAAACAATGTACCATCTGCAGATAATTAGATCTTTCCACAGATGTCTGATCCTTTGACAGGTATCAACTCATGAATTTTAAGAAATTTTAACTTTTAATTCTCTGTAGAATTTAACATCTGAGATTGGTTATTTCAAACCTAATAGACTGAGTTTCCTCCCACTGTAAGTTTTCTTATTTTTAAGTCCATTGAGAGGATTGTTTGAAGATTTATCTCCCCATTACATTTATCATGTTTCTGTCTAGTGTGAATTCCTTGTGAAGTATCCTGAGTAATTGCTGCAAAGTCTTAACATTCTTGTATGGTTTCTATATTATATTAATTCTTTCAAGACCACAAAGGCATATATATTTTTATAAAGTTGATCACATTCAGTACATTTGTCAAGTTTTTCCCTAGAAAGAATTGTGTTATGTTCTACCAGGCTTAAAATTTGGATCAGCTTTCTCATGCATTTGTGTGGTTTTCCTCAAAAAAGTCTTTCTTCTGATATCAAGTGAGGTGACTGCCCTGGTTATGGGCCTTGCCACCTGTATTAATTAGTTTATATGGTGTCTCTCCAGTGGAACATCTTTTTAATTTTAGTTGAAACATATTGCTGTACAATTTTTGTTTCAGGTGTAATGTTTAATGTTTAATTTTTGCAAACATTATGAAATGACCTACCACAGTAAGTCTAGTAGCCATCTGTGCCCAAACAAAATGCTTACCATATTATTGACCCTGTTATTTATGCTGTATATTATACTTGCTCCTGACTTACTTACTGTGTAATTGTCAATGTGCCTGTTTTAAACTCCTTCACATAATTCACTCCTCTACCTCACTCTGGAAATCACATATTTTTTCTGTGTCTGTTTTCACTGTATTTTGCAATTTTTTCTCTTTTAGATTCTATAGATAAGTAAAACCATGTGGTATTTGTCTTTGACTCTTTTTTCACTTAGCTTAGTACCTTCCATGTTGTTGCAAATGGAAATATTTCTTTATTTTAGGGAATTCCCTGACAGTCCAGTGGCTGATACTCAGTGCTTGCACTGCCAGGGCCTGGGTTCAGTCCCTGGTCAGGGAACTAAGATGCTCCAGGCTCCACAGTGCAGCCAAAAAAATATTTTATGCCTGAGTGATAGTCCATTCTATACACACACCACATTTTCACTATCCATTCATTCATCCTTGATGCTCAACCCAGTCTTCACATTAGATCAAAGAAGCACTTTGTAAATATATGTTTGTGCCCTGACCAGAGTCCCTTTCAAATAAATGGGGTGAGACCCAACGTTAATTATATTTAAGGTTCCCCAGGTGATTCCAATCTGAATCCTTCATTGAACTTCAGGACTCTGAGTCCTCCTATTCCTGAGGGCTGAGATCTGGGCTGAGTGGGAGCGTTCTGCTCTGAGTAGGGATGGACCAGGGCCTGGTCTGTGACCTGAAGGGGATTGTTGCATTTTCTGAGGTGCCCACTGCTGCTGTGTATGTGAGGGCCTCACCAGGAAGGGAGTAAGATCTGATGGAAAGTGTGGGAAAATGCTGTGTTGTTCTCTGTGTAGTTTACTGTCCCGAGTCCCAAAGATTTCAAAGACAAAAACAAATGGTTATGGAGTTGTAAGGCAAAATACTATTTTTAGTAGTATTTTACTCATTTATCTTATTTGGGAATGATCTAGATATTTATAAACTACATATAATTTGTCAAACATGTAAGGTTTCCTGTTGTCAACGAGTTGGGGAAAGATTTAAAAAGTTTACCTGGAACCCTTTATCTCATACACATTCAGTTAATTGGACATGTAAGCAAACTTCTGGAAAAAACTTTTTACCGTAACCGTTTTCAACGTGTTAGGATACATCTTAGTTTCAGTATAACTGGCCCAGGCAACTGGCCCAGCTTTCACCTTGAAACTGTGACAGTGGGCCTTCCCTGGTGGCTCAGTGGTAAAGAATCCGCGGGCCACTGCGGGAGACATGGGTTCATCCCTGGTCGGGGAAGATCCCACCTGCCTTGGGACAACGAAGTCCGTGGGCCACGACTACTGCCCGTGCTCTGGAGCCAGGGAGCTGCAACTACTGAAGCCTGTGCTCCTGGCAGGAGACGCCAGCTCACTGTGAAGCCCACACACGACTAGAGCAGTACTCTGCTCACTGCAGTTAGAGAAGTGCCCAAGCAGCAAGGAGCACCCAGCACCGGCCCCCCAAAGTGGGACAATACATGTCAAAAAAGCAATTTCAAATTAATAGGATCAGCCTCCCACTCCCCGCGCCCCGCTCTGCGCCTGCCCTGCCTCCCAGCACTCCCTGCGGGCTCCGGGGGTCTCTCCAGGCACCTAGCGCTCCGCTAAGGCCCCGCCCCCGGAAGCCCCTCTCTGGCCCTTCTGGCGTTGTCTTTTACGGAACCGGAAGCGGACTGCGAGGAGAGAAGGTCACCCCGTTGAGAGTAAGTTGCTCGTTGGTAGTGTAACTGCGGCGGTGGCGGCGGGGGTCTCCCTTCCAACTCCATCCTCACGACGTGGGGGTTGGCACGGGCCTAAAATCCCA
This sequence comes from Oryx dammah, assembly GCF_014754425.2. Classification (NCBI taxonomy): domain Eukaryota; kingdom Metazoa; phylum Chordata; class Mammalia; order Artiodactyla; family Bovidae; genus Oryx; species Oryx dammah. Next base: position 5,125,262 of record NW_024070197.1, on the reverse strand, counting down.
GCACCCGCCTCTCCGCCCCCAGTCAATCTAGACGTAGCTGTTACGGACTGGGTGTATTTTCCTCTGGGTTGAAATCTCAGAGGCCGGTCCCTGCCTTTGGCTTTTCCGCCTTTGGTCTCAGTAGACACCGCCTTTCGCACATTTTCCTGCTTCAAACCCTTTCCTGCCTCTGCCCCTCGCTTCATGTAAAGCCCTCGTTTCGCGAGGTGGATTCGCGCCCCTCAGCCTCGCCTTCTCGGCCCTGGCGGCCCCGGGGTTCGGGAGAGCCCGCCCCGCTCCTGAGACCCCGGCCCCCCTGGCCTCGCGTCTCCTCAGGCCGCTCTTCCGCCCCGCGGGCCTTCCCTCCCTGTCAGCCCGTCCCCTCACCCCGCGTTGGGGCTGGTGACGCCGGCCAACGTTCTTCAGTCCCCAGTTCTTCCCTCGGTTGGAAAACAGTCTCTTCCCGTAGGCGGCCCTCTTACTGCGTCTCCTTTGCCATAAATAAGTGGGCGATGGGATCTGCAGCCGCAGAGAAAAGAAACTTGAGAGAGGAAAACTGATGAGGTGGAAAGAATAACGGAAAACGGATGGAGACAGGATGGCTGAGGGGCTTGTAAAGAGACCGTAAGATGAAATAGATTTAGCCTTGAAAATGGCAGGTGAATAAAATTGAGAAATTTCTAAAGCCGGATTTCCAGGGATTGGGCAGCAACATGGGGAGAGGGGGGCCTCGATCGGTGGTAGTAAGGGGAGCAGCAGCGGTGAGGCACTTCACAGAGATTCTGCGAGAGGATAAAAGGTGGAGCCGTGGACGTCAGAACATCGTGGTCCTGGGAGAGGAGCAGATGACAGCGTGTGACTAGCAGAGCAGAAAGGAAGCCTAGCCACGTGGGGTGCCTGAGAGTGGGGAGGAAGGGACTGTAAGAGGCAGAGAAGGTTTGTAACCGGAGGGCAGAGGGAGTTGAGCTGGGGGAAGAAAGAGGCAGAAATGTAAAGATTATGGAGGGGAAAGGGCAACAAGAGGAGAAACAAGTTGCAAACTGTGGCAGGAGAGCAGAGAGAAATAGACCAGCAGAGGCACCAGCAGAATAGAAAAGATTAAAAAGGAGATAGAAACGGGGTCGGAGGGTGCGGGGCGGGGAGGAAATGGAGATAGACAATTAAAAGGAAACGCGTAATAGTGCAGGTAAAAAAAAAAAATTGTGCAGGTAGAGGGGAAACGGTCCAGATGGGAGAGGTGAGTTAATTGAATTTGGACAAAGTTATGATGCACTGTTTTCTGGCTTTTAAATCTAATAAATTTAAATTTTGTTTGCTTAAATTATACAGACGAAGATTCATATTGCAAAGCTGGAAAGTTTGTACATTTTGTAATTGTATGATGACAAGATAACGTCCCTATTGAGCCAAGGAGCAGTGACTTGACTCAAGATAGGTGTGGGTCACCCCTTTCCATTTCCTGGCATGGGATGGAGAGGGCACTAGTGGGACAAGAAAGGACTGGTTCTGTCACCACATAGTACCTCTTTAAAGAAACATTAAAAGTGCTTTTTTCTATAATGGATTTACTTTTTTCTGTTTCCTTTACATTTCTTTTGTTGTTAACTTTATATATATACTACTGCATTAAATGTCTAATTCCCTGCAAATAATTATTAACCTGTGAAGTTTGGGGGTATTATGTATTCTACTCATGTGGTTCTTTTCTAAATATGATATATCCTTAATTTTTTAAAAGCATTGACAGCAAGATTATTTCCTTTCATTGATTCAGATATTCTTGACACCAAAGGGCTTTCCCTGCTTTATCTTAATATATTGGAAAAGTTCTTTCATAACTAGTAAATACGTTTAGATTCTTTTGATGAGTACTTGGTAGAAATGTCTTTTATATTAATGGTCAAAACCTGATTTAACCAGTTAGTCTAATTTTTTTTTTTTTTTTACATAGCATTCACATTTTATTTGGTATTATAAGTAACCTCGAGATGATTTACAGCATATAGGAAGGTGTGTGTAGGTTATATGCAAATACTATGCAAGTTTATATAAGGGATTTGAATCCCTTATATTTTTTTTTGCCTCTTTTATTCCTCTCTTCATGATGAAGTTTGCTCAGAGCTTATTTCTAAGCTAAACCCTTACAATGTTTTCTGCACCAGCAGCTGTGCTGCTGCGACTGTTTAAATTATTTTACTTTGATTTTTCTGGAAAAGAAGAATTACCTGTTTGGTGTCTGTGTGATCAGACCTTGAAAGAGAAGTTTCCTTTGATCAGGTACCTGATAGATGGTGTTTTAAATGGAACAGGTGATAAGGACAAACTCTGCCCACTGACCTTGCGGGATCTCATTTGGGAGACACTAAAATGTCTCCCTTCTGGGCCTCAGGGAGCCTGCTTATAACATGCAGATGAGAGACTAGACCAGAAACTCAGTCAGAGCAACACTGACCCTGAGGTGATTGGCCAAACTGATTATGTGTCTGCATGGCAGTTCTTTTTGGAGAGAGTATCTAGTTTTTGTAGAATTGTATATGGGTCCCTGTCTTCCCAGAATGAAAAACAAAAATGCTGGCTTGGAGACAGGAACACAGGCTCTGAGGAGAAGTGACCATAGTAGAAATATTTCTCAGCATTAAATGTAAATTTGTGGATTTCTTTTTTTTAACTTTTAGTTTTGTATAGGGGTCTAGCTGATTGACAATGCTGTGATAGTTTCAGGTGACCTGTGAGGGGACTCAGGCATCCATATACCTGTATCCATTCTCTCCCAAACTCCCCTCCCATCCAGGCTACCATATAACATTGAGTTCCATGTGCTATACAGTAGGTCCTTGTTGGTTATCCATTTAAAATATAGCAGTGTATACATGTCCATCCCAAACTCCCTATTTATCCCTTCCCTCCCACCCCCTACCACAATCGTTCTTTAAGTCTAGTCTGTGAGTCTTTCTGTTTTGTAAGTTCATTTGTGTAATTTCTTTTTAGGTTCCACATCTAAGGGATGTCATAAGATATTTCTCCTCTTACTTCACTTCGTATGGCGATTTCTGGATCCATCCGTGTTGCTGCAAATGGCATTTTTTTTTCCATTCTGTTTAATGGCTGAGTAGTATTTCATTATAAATAAAAGTACTACATTTTCTTTATCCATTCCTCTGTTAATGGAGATTTGGGTTGCTTCCATGGTTTGGCTTCCATGAAGGCAGTGGTTTCAGGCACAGAAAATTATTTTCCTCCAATGTTAGAAGTACAGCCTGAGCTGAGCACACAAGGATCCTTGGGTGCAGGAGGATGGGTGCCTTGTGCTCAGGAGATGGAGCTGAAGGGTGCCCTTCAGCATCCACTCTACAGGTGACTTGTGTTGGGTCTTTGGGGAGGTGTCAAGAATCATTGTGTACGGACACTGCTTTGAGAAAGATCTCTATTACTTCTTGCAAGTACTAAATTCTTCCTGCTCCAGGGGAAAAGAGAGAGAGAGAGAGGAATCTTTCTACAGTTTTTAGAGTAATATAAGAAAAGTTTCAGAGATCATTTTGTTGTTTACCTTTAGTACTCTTCAGTATTTTGTGTCACAAAGTTTCAGTTGCACTGTAAAAGCTACAACAGGGGATTGGGGGTGTTTCTTTGGGAGATGTTTCGGTCTCGCTGGGGCTTGTGCATTGCTGAAAACATCTTTTATATGTAGTTTTCAAAGATGACCATCTTTGGGCTGAGGTTACAGTGAATGAAAACATGGTGTTTTGCATCCAGTGGATCCTTGGGTGTCTTCATATGTACTTTTCTCTCTGGCATGATATTAGAGTTTGGGATTGTGCGTGTGTGTGTGTGTGGTTTTTTATAGCAGGATGAATGGATCATTATGGGTTTTATAGAGGCTGTGTTGGACCCCATGAGAGTTTGTAAGTTCATCTGAGTCGAAAAGGGAAGGAAATAATGAATACTAAGCTTCAAATAGCAGAAAGTTTTCATTAGAGAGGTTTTGCTAGGTATGCTTCTGTGGATAGAACTTGAGAGCGGCCATTAAGTTCTTCAGTGTAGGGAGATTGTTCCAGGAATCAAGAGGACTGGCAACACCAAGTGAACGGTAGTACAGGGGGACATCCTTGAGAAGGTGTAGCTGCTACTTTCTTGTTGCCAAGCCAGTGCTAGTTTCTCTCCTGTCCTCTCCCGCCCTGTCCCAAAACATGCGTGTGCGCGCGCGCGCGCACACACACACACAGAATAGGGAACCCTTGTGTACTCTTAGTGGAAATGTAAATGGTATGGCTATTACAGAAAATGACTTAGAGATTCCCCTGTCTAGCTATCCAGAAATTAAATCACTATATTTAGGTCAATATTTGCAGCATGTGCATCTAATGTTGACTGTGGTTAATCATACTGTTTCTATATACTTGGTATTTGCTGAGAGAGTAACACTTCAATATTCTTGCCACACAGAAGGAAAATGCTAGTTGTGAGTTGACAGAAGTGTAAATTACTTCATCAGATAATCACACTTGGGTGCCTTATATGTACATACTTGTTCTTCATCTGTTAACCTCAGTCAAGCTGGAAAATAGAATGTGAGGCCGGACTTGCCTCCTCTGGGTGCTGGTCAACTCAGGCTTGCCTTAGATCGATGAAGACTTCTGGGTATGCATGTTTTGTACCCCCGATCAGATATTCCTTTTTATATTGTCAGTGTGGTGTCCAACCTCAATAGTGTTTAAGGGGCCCTGGTGCATCTAGCATTGAGCATCAGGACTGTCGATCCTCCCAGTCCTGAGGGCTGAGATCTGGGCTCAGAGGAGGGGCTCTGTTCTGAGTGGGGCTGGACCAGGGCCTGCTGTGTGACCTGAAGGGGATCGTGGGGTCAGCGGAGGTGCCCCCTGCTGGTGTGTACATGAGGCCTCACCAGGAGGGGAGTGTGATCCGAGGGCAAGTGTGAGAAAGTCCCGTGTTGGTCTCTGGTCTCTCTTGTGACAATGGGCAGCCAAAGACACTTTTCCACCTGATGAGATCTTTGTGTATGTGTGTGGTTGGGGCACAGAGAGAGAAGATACGGATTCTAACAGCAGTTTTGCAACTTTCAAGGTTGACTTCAGAAGACTTACTTTGCCCAAGGAAGAGCATAGAAGAGGAGGAAGAGGAAAGAACTGAAGTCAGGCATGGCTCTTTCTCAGGTAAAGTCATATCCTCAGTGGATTCTCAGTCTGTTCTTCCTGAAATGCTCTTCTCTGGACTCACTAACTGTGTCAGACTCTGGAGTATCCTGTCTGACTCCTATATATGCACACTCACCCAGGGCCTTCCCTCAGGGCCTGTCATCTCCACTTAGATCCCGTCTCCCCATGACCCGGTGACCTGGTCCTTGTGGGGAAGCTCCCCTGGGCATCATCCTGGGCAAGATTTCTCACCCAGGGGTTGGAGATGGGGTCTCAGTGCTCTTGGGCAGCAGGGATTGCTGAGGGCCCATCTGGATGCGCTATCTGCTCTCTGTCAACCAGGATAAAGAAGTTGAACATTAATATGCATAGTATCTGATAAAATCTGGAAAACTGACCAATGAGGGGTAATTCATTCTTTTTCTAAGGCATTTGAAGCTGAATGAATGAGTCATTGACTTCAAGTATTTTTTTTTTTTTTAGCCATTTTATATTGGAGTAGAGCTGATTAACAGGGTTGTGATAGTTTTAGGTGGAAGGAAAAGGGACTCAACCATATATACACATGTATCCATTCTCCCCCAGACTCCCATCCCATCCAGACTCATATAATATTGGGCAGAGTTCCATGTGCTATATGAGGACCTTGTTGGTTATTTTATTTTAAATACAGCAGTGTGTGCATGCCCATCCCAAACACCCTGATTATCCCTTCCCCATTCTTCCCCCTTGGGAACCATACGTTTGTTCTCTATTGACTTCAAATCTTAATAGTTGCAAATGGAAGGGAAGGTTCAGAGACAGACATCAGTGATATAAGGAGATTGATTCCTTTTTTTTTTTTTTTTTGACTGTGCCACATGTTGGCTTGTACTATCTTAGTTCCCCAGCCAGGGTTTGAACCTAAATCCATGACAATGAAAGCACAAGTCCTAACCACTGGACTTCCTGGGAATGTTTTATTCCATTTTTGAATTTGACCTGTGAAATGAATCAAAGTCTTTGACAACTGGACATTCTTTAAATCACTTTTGTCACCTCTATTCCTCAGAGGTTTTCTCTGCACTTGGTGGATTATATCCTGTGATATAGAGGACTTTACCTTTGTTACAAATAAGGTTCCATCTTCATTCTTTTGCTGGATTGTATATAGTTGCTCTGTATCATTTATTATCAAGACTGTCCTTTGCCCTTTGTGCAGTCTTTGCACCTTTCTCTGTACATTGTATATCATATTCACTGAATTATTTCTGGTACTCTAATCTGTTCCACTGGACATGGAACAACAGACTGGTTCCAAATAGGAAAAGGAGTACGTCAAGGCTGTATATTGTCACCCTGCTTATTTAACTTATATGCAGAGTACATCATGAGAAACGCTGGGCTGGAAGAAGCACGAGCTGGAATCAAGATTGCCAGGAGAACTATCAATAATCTCAGATATGCAGATGATACCACCATTATGGCAGAAAGTGAAAAGGAATTAAAAAGCCTCTTGGTGAAAGTGAAAGAGGAGAGTGAAAAAGTTGGCTTAAGGCTCAACATTCAGAAAACGAAGATCATGGCATCTGGTCCCATCACTTCATGGGAAATAGATGGGAAACAGTGGAAACAGTGTCAGACTTTATTTTTTGTGGCTCCAAAATCACTGCAGATGCTGATTGCAGCCATGAAATTAAAAGACGCTTACTCATTGGAAGAAAAGTTATGACCAACCTAGATAGCATATTGAAAAGCAGAGAGATTACTTTGCCAACAAAGGTCTGTCTAGTCAAGGCTATGATTTTTCCAGTGGTCATGTATGGATGTGAGAGTGGGACTGTGAAGAAAGCTGAGTGCTGAAGAACTGATGCTTTTGAACTGTGGTCCCAGGGTCCAGCCCCAGAGGATCCAGGGAATTCGAAGCAGGGACGGAGTTGGCCATTAAAGAGAGATTAATTAGAGATTTAAAGAGAAATTAGAGAAGAATAATGTAGTGAAAAAAATAGAAGAGGCTGTATTCCTTGGTTTACACAAAAAGCTAATAAAGTCTATGGTTTTTCCAGTGGTCATATATGGATGTGAGAGTTGGACTATGAAGAAAGCTGAGCGCCGAAGAATTGATGCTTTTAAACTGTGGTGTTGGAGAAGACTCTTGAGAGTCCCTTGGACTGCAAGGAGATCCAACCAGTCAATCCTAAAGGAGATCAGTCCTGGGTGTTCATTGGAAGGACTGATGCTGAAGCTGAAACTCCAATACTTTGGTCACCTCATGCTAAGAGTTGACTCATTGGAAAAGACCCTCATGCTGGGAGGGATTGGGGGCAGGAGGAGAAGGGGATGACGAGGATGAGATGGCTGGATGGCATCACCGACTCGATGGACATGAGTTTGGGTGGACTCCGGGAGTTGGTGATGGACAGGGAGGCCTGATGTGCTACAATTCATGGGGTCGCAAAGCGTCAGTCACTACTGAGTGACTGAACTGAACTGAACTGAATCTGTTCCAGTGGGTTCTGTATCTGGGCTTATGCCATTACAACATCATCTTGATTACTTTGTAATATGTTTTAAATTTTGAAAATGACAGCCTCCATCTGTTTCAAGAATATTTTGGCTGTTTGGGGGTCCCTTGAGGTTCCTTGTGAATTGTAGTTTTTTTTTTAACGGCAAAAATTGCCTTTGAAATTTTGACAGGGATTCCATTAGAATCTAACACTTTCAGTAATAAAGTCATTTTAAGAATATTAAATCTTCCAATTCATGAGTACAGAGTATCTTTTTATTTACTTATGTCCTCAGATTTCTCTTAGTAAACTTTAGTAATTTTCAGTGAGCAAATTTTTTACTTCCTTGGGCAGTTTTTTCCTCTTGTCTCTCATGCTTTCAGTTCAGTTCAGTTCTATGGCTCAGTCATGTCGGACTCTTTGTGACCCCATGGACTGCAGCATGCCAGGCTTTCCTGTCCATCACCAACTCCCAGAGCTTGCTCAAACTCATGTCCATCCAGTTGGTGATGCCATCCAACCATCTCATCCTCTGTCATCCCCTGTACAGTCCACTGTAACTTCAGAGGGAATGGGTTCAGTTTCCTTTTGATCATGAGATTTGGTGAAATAGTCTTTCTCAATTACAATGTATTTTTTTCCAGTTTCTTTATGGTTGTGATATTTAACTCTTTAAGTAGTTTTTAACTTTGCTTTGTGATCATTTTTTTCTTCATCTCTTAATGTATAATAGTAACAGCTTTTCTAAGTTTGACTCAGTGTTTTATGAGTGGAATGCAGATATAAACTCTGCATTTGTTAATACATATCTTTGTCAATGTTATGGTTTTCATTGTCTTTATATATAGATGTTCCATAGAGATTGCAGTCAGGGGATCCTGTTTTTTTTTCATGTTACTACCATTTGGTACAGTTGATGCTATTTCATTCTTCCAAAAATGCTGAAATTTAAATGAATGAAAACAATGATGAAAAAAATCATGCACAAATATGTCCAGAGACACCTTCTCTCATTTCAGTTATTTCTACATTTACATGTGTGTCCATGAGTTCATGAATCTAGAAGTCCATGGTTTTCATAAAAAACATCATGATTTTATAACTGTGTACTGTATTATAGTTGACAGTATAAATATACTCCGTGACCCTGCATTTTTTCTACACTCTCTTGTTCGTGGTTAAAATAGTAGTAAGATTACTAACATGCTATGTGTATGTGTTTGTGTGCCCACATCTGTAATGATCTTTTATTGCCTTCTGTGTTGTTCACTTTGAACTTATTTCAAGTAGTCTCAGGGAACCCTCTGTCAGTGTGTTTCTAATGCTGTTCTTTTTTTTTAGCCTTAATGCTCTTCAGAGAAGGCAATGGCACCCCACTCCAGTACTCTTGCCTGGAAAATCCCATAGACAGAGGAGCCTGGAAGGCTGCAGTCCATGGGGTCGCTGAGGGTCGCACACTGAGCGACTTCACTTTCACTTTTCACTTTCATTCATTGGAGAAGGAAATGGCAACCCACTCCAGTGTTCTTGCCTGGAGAATCCCAGGGACTGGGGAGCCTAGTGGGCTGCCGTCTATGGGGTCACACAGAGTCGGACACAACTAAAGTGACTTAGCAGTAGCAGCTCTTCTATTACTTCAGTTTTTGCTTCTATATCTTCAGTTTAAGACTGCATTCTCTTTAATTGAGGTTCTTGCTGTATCATTTCTTAGCTTCTTAAACTAAGTTGAGTTTCTCCAAATGTGTCTGATACTTGTCTCTGTAGAACAGCATGTGTCTTTCTCTACTGCACTATGATGTTGATTAAAAAATTTCATAGCCGTAAAGCATTTGGAATATTGGATAGCATCTTTAAAGGATTTGAACACTTTTAGTCATTGCTGTTGTTCTTATGATCATAATTTAAGATTTTGACCTTTTTTTTATGGCACTGTTGACTTTGTCATTTCTGATGCCACCACTCATTGTGTAGCTCATCTAGATATTGAATAGCAGTGTGTAAAACATAGTCAAACACTTCTGGAGGAACAACACATTGTTGAATCTTACTTACATGTATTTCATGTATTGTCCACAAAAGTGAAAAATCCATGTTGATTACAGGTTATCATAATCTCTGTGTAAAAGCAAAAGGAATTAAAATTAAGAGACCCATAGTTTCCTCCAAATAGCTTTACTTGGATCTGTCGGAAAACATACTTCAACTTGATCTTTTCCCTTCTCTTCTCCTTTTGTGTGAAAATAAGAGATCTCCTCCTGGCCCCTTGGTGAAATGTGTTTTCATTTCAGGCACAGCTGACCTTCAAGGATGTGGCCATAGAGTTCACTCAGGAGGAGTGGGAATGCCTGGACCCTGCTCAGAGGGCCTTGTACAGGGACGTGATGCTGGAGACCCTCAGGAACCTAGTCTCCTTGGGTGAGGATCACTTCCCTTTGAAGTTGGGATCTGCCCTGGGGTATCTCTGCATTTCCCACTGTGTGCCTCTTGGGAGCCCCGGTTTTACTTGACTGAACCGAAATCCCTGTTGTTTCAGACATGAAGAGCTTTAGGATGCAGCCTCAGGAGTTTAAATCTACCTTTTCCTCTGACGATCTGCCCACTTCATGATACATCAGGAGTTGTTCCAGAGCTTTTGTAGTTGTAAAGCTCAATGGAAAACTTTTAACATACCCATTTTCCTGTTTCCTACCCATGTGCTTTTGATTCAGGAGTTTTGGGAAAAGAGCTATGTTTCTTCACATTGTACTGTTACCTCTATATTCAGAAGGAGGTAAACAGCAGGAGAATTTTGAAAATATTTTTCTATTCCTCTCTGTATTCCCATCAATCCTCAGTTGAGCAAGGGACTAGGATTCTGGCAAAGCCACAGCAAATTATGTGTCTTTCTTCTTATGTGGAGGTATTTCTGTTTCTTATTTGAATATTTTACCCACTTTGTAACAAGACAAAGAGCCCTGGTCAATGGAGAGTGAGGTGAATGCCTTTGGCAGTATATCAAAGGGTGAACACAGTTCAGATCTCAGAAGGGTCCAGGGGAGCCTCACTATTAATAGTGTTCACAGACTTTACCCTTGTCAGAGAATTCTATAGGAAGTTTAAACATTTACTTACTATGTGAGCTCTCAGAGGAAATTTTTCTTCTTTGTAACCTATCCCTCTTGTCTTTCCACATGTAAAATGTATTCTTTTACCTCTAGTGGTGCCACATCCCCACCAGGGACAAAGGCAGAGCTTCTATCGTGATCTGCAGTGCTCTGCCATCTGACTCCTGTGAACCCCTGTTGCTTGCCTTAGAGGAGCATGAGGTGGACTTTTAAAGGGACATCTTACTTCCTCATCTCTCCTTCTCATCTTCACTCTATTGGCAGTCCAGTTCCCAGTTCACAGAGATAAGAACTGATACCTGCAGACAACAGTCCCTGAACCCTTGCTCATTCCGTCTCCAGTTGATGTTTTTAGAAGACTTCATCAGAAGGGGGAAAGCACTGGCTGCTCTCTGATTGCATTTGGCACCCTAGAATCTGCATGCAGCTGTCTCTCGTCCTGTCTGCTTGTTTGGATCCCTCTTCTATTCCTTCTCTTCTGCCTTGGCCACACTCTTCAGGCTTGTGTAACAGGGTGATGCATTCTGTTTCCTGTAATTATTTTGCAGGAAAACTAAAGACAGTAGACACAGTCATGCTCTCTTTGATCCCCAGTCCTAATGAGGAGCGTTTGTGTGTCTTTCGGGCTCTTAGTTTGGTGTCGGTAGCAGGAGCACATTGTTCTGTCTGAAGATCCTGTGATGTATGACACACATGTCTCATGTATTTTTCACTCCTGTAGTGTTCTATCTAGTCTGGGAATGTATTCTCTTCCTCATATCATACTCTTGTAACTTTGTGTGTGATTTTGCCTCTGAAATTTGTGAAATACATAGTCTATGCCCTGAAATTATCTGATTCTGCTGTGATAATTCACCCTCAGTTAATCAATACTTTCTGGTGGACTCTCTGTTACTGGGTAACAGATAAATTTGATGGAGAATACTATCCCTCATGCATTGTAGTATTTCCTGCTATATAGAAATTCACCACCCTGTAGTAAAGTGGCCTGCATATTCTATGATACAAAATAGGAAATATCACCAGAACCCGACTGATAAATCTTTCTGGGTGTTTTTCTGGTTTTGAGCAATGTCACAAAAGCCTGTCTCAGTGGCATTGTGACAGTGATGTTCACATGTGCTGTGACCATCCCTTTCATTCTCAGCAAATGGTATAGGAATTTTTTCTCAGGATAACATTGTCCAAGTTCACATCCTTATATTTTGAGGCTATTGTGTAAACTGTTGTTAATGCTGTCTTTTGTTCACCTGTGTACCGTTGTTCTTTGTACATCAACAGCTAATTTTGAAACATCTAAGTCAGAGAACTTATAAAGTGGAGTGATACTTTCAATCTGATCTGTAATTTGTTTTTTGTTTAATAGACTGTCTGGTCTCCATTGAGTGGTCCTCACCCCCTGTGGAACGTCATTGGACCACATACACTAGAGTTTATTTCTCATGTCTCTGTGTTATATACTACTGGTCTCTCTCTCTTTATGCTCATACCACACTGCTTGGATTAGTTTAGGTTTCTAAGAATTTTGAAATAATTGTGAAACTTCAACTTTCTTCTTTTCAATCTTGGTTTTGCTATTGAGTGTCTTTTGAGATTGCATTTGACTCTTAGGATGTATCTGTTTCTTCAAGACACACAGTTGGGATTTTATTGGGGATTGGGTTGACTCTGTTGATCACTTCAGGGTAGTATTTACACCCTGATCATATTTACTTCTAATCCATTGAACTTGGGATGTCTGCATTAATTTGACTTTTCAGATATTTTTCAGCTGTGTTTTCAATTCATAGTGCATATATCTTTCCCTTCTTCTGTATGGTTTTGCTGAACACTTTATTTTTTTGATGGTATCGTAAATTGAATTTTCTGAATTTAATTCTTGATTTTTTTTATTGTTAATATAGGGAAATAGTATTGATTTTTGTATATTGTCATTTTTCTGAGTTCATTGTTTTTATCAGTTTTTTTTTTTTTTTTTCCAGAACCTTCAGAGCTTTTTATTTATTTTTGCCACAACATGCACCATGTGGGATTCTAGATTCCCCACCAGGGATCGATCCTGGCAATGGAAGCCTGGAGTCCTAACCATATCTGGACCGCCAGGGAATTCTTCAAGGTTTCTTATATTTCACTTGTCAACAGAGATGTTTTGCTTGTTTTTTCTGTTGGGATTGTTTTATTTGTTTTTGCTACCTTTGTGTTCTTGCTAGAAATTCTATTTCTTGTTTTAGAGATAGTGCAAGTATCCTTGTCTAGTTCCTGATGTTAGGGGAAAAGTTTTAAGTCATTACACATTGAATATGATGTTAACTATGGGCTCTTAATACATGTCCTTTATTGTGTTGAGGTCATTTTTTTCTATTTCTCATTTACTGAATGTTTCTGTCATATTTTTAGCATTTTCACCTGAGGGAACCTCTGGGAATGGGGAGGCTTGTGCCAGTTCATTCTCAATGCAGTGTAAGGAGGAGGAGGGGAGTCAAAGGCCAGGAAATTGTCATGAACTTTCCTACATTTTTCGGTTTAGTGTTTTCTGGACAGGCATCTGTTTGAGTGCTGCTGCTTCTTTACCGTTTGAGTGAGTTTTCCCAAATTGTTTTCTGCTTTTTTTTTTCCTGCTTTGTTTTAACTTGGTTCCCTCATAGGTAATGAGTGCCTGTGGTTAACTGGCCTGCTGACATAACTCCTCATGGTTTTTTCTTTGAGAGTTTGTGTTAAGAATTTAATATGATTTCCAGTTTTTAGAGAGGCCAGCTAAAACAACACTGTTATGTTTAATAATAAGGAGAGCTAGCATCAAAATTTTGTATGCAAAAGGATATTAGGTAATTAATATTTTAGTTACTTTTTTCGTTTTTAACTTACTTGTTTTGATTATATCCTGGAATATATTATATCCTGATTATATCTTCAGGCTTTGTCAAGCACTTTCTGTTTGTTTCCTCATATAAACTCTGCTTACCCAACTAGGAGACCTTCATTCTGAAATCATGATCTCCCTCCTTTACAATACTATTGATCCTATTACTTTGCTCTGCATTTGTATATACAGATTAGACTCCTTGGAATAGTCTTCTCCTGGTTTTTTCCTCTGCTTTTTGCTGAGTACATTATTGCACAGTCTCCTGGAATACTGTGTATGTTTATATTGAGCATATATGTGGAAATACAGTTGCTAAAATACTCAGTTGGATACATTGCATAGCAAATAGTGTAATAGATTGAGAGTTAATTTCTTCCTACAGTGTTTAAATCTCATTTGGTTCTTTCCCATACTCATAGTATAATTCCCCTAGTTAAAAATGGTACAGAACTATTCTATTGCTAAACCAATTCTTCTTTTGTTTTAAGGTCAGTATTTTAGTTGCTCTTGTACAGTGGTATTCACAGTCAAAAGCTATGTAGATATAGGTACTCTATGCTCCACCCAAGCCGTTTCTCAGTTCTGATCTTTCTTTACATGATACCATGATGTGGATGAAAGATTCTTATTTTCTAGTATATTTAAGTTATTATCCTAAATTTCTTAATTTCCACAGCACTCTTTCACCATTCCTCCACCTTCCACTTTACTTACACTGTAAAAACAACACCTCTGTGTATTGAACAGCTTTCTCTTGACACAACCTAAATCACTGTGTGCAGCTGTGATAACTCAGAAACCAGTTTCAAAAGGGGTGGCTGAATCCCTTTAGTAGTTACACAGCTCACTTGTGTTTTCCTTGACGTTTTCTTTCTTAACTCCTGATATTTGTCATAGTATTTTGTAATCTAGACTGCTTGGGTGGGCAGTCATGTTTAAGTATATGTTGTCTCAGGCTGTAGATCAAAATTCATACTGTGGTTATCACTTTATGTTCTGTTTCAATTGGGGTCATATACATAAATCTGTGATTCCATTTTCCTTACTTGAAAAATTGTGATTATTTTCCTCAAGACTTTCAAAAGAAATTGGTAATGTTAGATGGCATGAAATGTCCTTTTTTTTTTTTTTTTTTTTTTTGGCACACAATGCTCCCTATGGGATCTTAGTTTCCCAACCAGGAATGGAACCTGGACCCAGGGCAGTGAAAGTGCTGAGTTTTAACCACTGAACTGCCAAGGAATTCTCAGAAATAGTGCTTTTTTTTCCTTTTGAGAAAGATCTTTATTTGCTTTAAAATTTTTATAGCAGTAAATTTTTACAACAGTAAAAATTATATATTATACATTGTGTGTGTGTGCAGGCTCAGTCATTAAGTCATGTCCAACTCTTTTGTGACCCCTTGGACTGTAGCCCACCAGTCTCCTCTGCTCATGAAATTTTCCAGGCAAGAATACTGGAGTGGGTTGCTGGTTCCTACTCCAGAAATAGTGCATTTTTATACTAACAAATCAAAAGTGGCTTTTGTATAAAAAGATAATATTCAGGTATGTTTATTATATCTATTTTGTTTATTATATATTATATTCCTTTTTCTTGCAATTTGTTCTCAACCATATTGTCTATGACCGTAGTTAAATAAATTCGCAATATGTATTTTGGAGGCAATGACCTGGATATTTTAGGGCAGTGCACAGGTAAGGAGTTGCTCTGTGTGTAGCTGTTAATGTAAATGGAGAATATTTCATTTATTGATATTTAAATTTTATTTATAGAAAGTGGTCTTTTAGAATTTTTATGCTGCTTCATGGGTACATAGTTTTACAGGAGGTATTTCAAAGAACATTTTGTTTTTTAAAAAACTTTTATCACATTTGCTATTTTTTTCTCTATTTGTTTCCGAATTCAAAACTGCCACTCATTGCGATTATTCATTAAATAAGTTCGTTTTGGATTGTTTATTGTGGTAATATATTTTGTCAGATTTTTTAGCATTCATTTATATTTAACAAGTATGTATAATATATGTATAGTATAATAATATTCTTTTCTCCTCAGTTATGAGGCACCAGTAAGTATGTTAACTGCTAATTGGTATGCGCTTTGGTGTCATGGTTGAAATATACACTTTTGATAGTCAACAGAAATTTTTACAATGAGTGTTTTTACATAAGTTGTTTGAAAATTGGGTGCCCTAAAATTAAGTGGAATTACCTCAGATCACTTTACTAAAGAATCATTCATTTTGTGTTTGCAAAGGTTTTAATATCATGACTGGGAATTTTCATAACTCCTTTTTATGTCAGTACTAGTTTGATATAATATCATGTATTTAACATGAAGTATTTACTTAGGAATTATAATGAATGGGATTACTTATGGTTCTTTATATCTTGTAGATATCTCTCATATGCATGTGATCAAGAGATTACAACTAAATGCAAACATTTATGGAGGAGAAGGATTCCAAATAGTTATACTGGGAAGACACAAAAGGAATAAAATTGAAAATTTTTACCTCAGGAAAATCCAAGAAAATATATGTGACTTTGAGTTTCAGCCAAGAGATGAGGAAAGAAATTACAAAGGAAAGCCTGTATCCCATGGCAAAAATCTCCCCTGTAAGAGACAGCGACATGGTAGAAGCATTACAGGAATTCAGACTATTGAAAACAGACTTCCATTAAGCTTTGGGAATGAAGTGCAGCTTTATAAAAGTGAAGAGAAAATTGATGAATTTAATGAAGCTCACAGGAGTATCAACATTAATGCGTCATTTTTACAACTTCAAGGAATTTCTTCTATTATCCAGCCCAACCTTGGTAATCCATGTGTGAATGATTTTATGCATCCTTCAGTACTGACACAAGACCAGAGGGCACACAAGGACAGCCCTTACAATTGTAATCAGAGTGGTCAAACCTTTCATCAGCGCTTAAACCTCACTCAGCATCAGTTGATCCATACAGAAGAGAAAATATTTAATTGTGATGTATGTCGCAAAGTCTTTAGTCAACATTCAGACCTTGCTATTCATAGAACAATTCATACTTCAGAGAAATGTTACAAATATAATGAGTGTGGCAAAACCCTTAACTATGGATTGCACCTCACCGGACATCAGATAATCCATACAAAAGAGAACTTATATAAATGTGATACATGTGAAAAAGTGTTTACTCAAAGTTCATACCTTACAGTTCATCAGAGAATACATACTGGAGAGAAACCATACAAATGTAATGAATGTGGCAAGGTGTTTAGTCAGAATTCATACCTTGCAAAACATCGCAGAATTCATACTGGAGAGAAACCTTACAAATGTAATGAATGTGGCAAAGCTTTCAGTCAAAAAGGAAACCTTGCAAGTCATCAGAGAATTCATACTGGAGAGAAACCTTATAAATGTAACGAGTGTGGTAAGATGTTCAGTATTAGATCAACCCTCATCAGTCATCAGATCATTCATACTGGAGAGAAACATTACAAATGTAATGAGTGTGGCAAAACTTTTTATTTTGGCTCACACCTTATACAGCATCAAATCATCCATTCAGGAGATAAACCGTATAAATGTGACATCTGTGGGAAAGTGTTTGGTCAAAATTCGTACCTTGCAGTTCATCGGAGAATTCATACTGGGGAAAAACCTTATGAATGTAAAGACTGTGGCAAAATCTTTAATCACAGCTCAAACCTCAAGAGACATCAGATAATCCATACAGGACAGAAATTATGTAAATGTGATATATGTGGTAGAGTCTTCAGTTTTAATTCATACCTTGAAATTCACCGGAGAACTCATACTGGAGAGAAACCTTATAAATGTAACGAGTGTGGCAAGGTCTTCAATCGGAATTCAAATCTTGCAGTTCATCAGAGAATTCATACTGGAGAGAAACCTTACAAATGTAATGAGTGTGGCAGCTGCTTTAGTCGAAAGGTGTACCTGGCAAAGCATCAGAGTGTTCATACGAAAGGGAAACCTTTCAAAAGTAAAGACTGTTGAAAAGCCCTTACTTAAATCTCAGCCGTCACTACATTTGTTGTTGTTCAGTTGCTAAGTCATGTCTGACTCCTTGCAAATCCATGGGCTGCAGCACACCAGGCTTCCCTGTCCTTCACTGTCTTCTGGGGTTTGCGCAAACTCATGTCCATTGAGTCAGGGATGCTGTCTAACTATCTCATCCTCTGTTTCCCTCTTCTGCTTTTGCCTTCAGTCTTTACCGGCATCACGGCTTTTCTAATCAGTTAGCTCTTCGAATCAGGTAGCCAGAGTACGGGAGCTTCAGCTTCAGTCCTTCCAATGAATATTCAGGGGTGATTTCACCTACTCGAACTGTACAGAAGCTCTAGGCATGTATTGAGCTAGAGGCTCAATGAATTTTGAGTCAAAATTCAAACCTTAAGTTAAACCAGTGTGTCATGTTAGAGAGAAACCTGACAAATACAATGACTGATAAATGTGTCAGTGTATTGTGAAGCCTACCTTACTGGCAGATAACCCACATTGATGACAAACTTCAAGGAAGTGTTTTTAGCAAGTGTTGCCATCTTAGGCTTCATTGAAAATATTCTGGAGAGAAATCAGGTAAGTATGTTTAGTCTGACCAGCCCTTTAGAAAAAGAATTCATTCACCAAAGATTTCTTTCTGGAGATTATTACCTCACAAACGCTAGGAATGGGCAAAACCTTTACTCGGGCCTCACATTCTACCAGTTATCAAATAATCTGTGCTGGACCGAACATTACATATGTAATGAATGGGGCCAGGTTCCAAATTAATGCTCACTCATCACTCGATATTGGAATATTTATCCTGGGGAGAAACCACACAAATATAATATGTGTGGCAAGGATTTTACCCAAAGATCATAAGATGGGGGAATTACTGGAATTATCCCTTACAAATGTAACAAGTGCGGCAAAATCTTTACCTTGAGTTCAAGTATGAGGCAACGGGAGAGTCCATTTAAGAGAAACCCTACCGAGTTATGAGCGGAGGTTTTATCCAGGCTGCACAATTCACCAGACTTCTCAATACATACCTTTGAAAGAAACCACACAAACTAGTACGTGTGCTAAGGCTTGTACCTGAAGATAAAATCACTGAAATAGATTTAATCTGGAGAACAGTGTTTCAAATATAATGTTATAAAAGTTTTCATCAGGTATCTCCAACTTTGGTGTAATGGTTCAATTCATACAGGTCAGAAACTAAAGAGATTTACTAAATGTGGAAAGGATTTGATGAAACAATGCTTCCTGAGGTTTCATCACAAAATGCCTCATATTGGGGATGATCCTTACAAATGTAACGAAGTAGGTAAAGTTTTTGCACAATTCTTAAATTAGCCTGTGTGTCAGCCAATCCATAAAAGGAATAAGTAAGTCTGCAGTTCTCTTAAGATTAATGGGAGATCATTATGTTCTTAGAATCATTACAAGTCACAATAAGTTAAAACTTATGGAATGATTTGTATATGACATGAAAACATGTATAAATTGGCAATTGTCTTCACTCTGTAAATATTCTATTAATTGTGTTTTCTTGAAGAGGCCACATTATAATTTATGCCATTCAACCTGAAGTTTGAAGTCTGTTGACCTTAATCTTCATTACAGGTCTTTGATGATGGTCTCTGGGAAGGAGTCAGTAAGGAGTCAATGAAGGAGCTGACTTCATTAGATTTGCTTGATTCACACCCACATTCCCTGGTAAAACAAGGGCCCTGAATTAACCAAATTCAGTAGTGTATTAATCAGCGTCAGGGAGGGGCAGAGAATAGTGTAAAGTTGCTGTTGCCCATCATGCTTGTTATGTTCAGAATCCATGGATAGATCACAGTGAGTTACAGAACATAATCCTCTGCTAGGGGACCGTGAGCAGAGCAGTAAGGACATTAAGGGATTGGACTATTCATGAGAGGAGAGGGACAGGTTACTAGGGACGGATTATGTGGTAGGAACAGTGCCCAGAAAATGTTGGTTACTTTCTCCATTGCATGGGAATAGGTGGTGGTTACATCTGTGTGATTTTTTTTTTTTTTTTTTGCTGTACCATGTGGCATATGTGATCTTAGTTAACCAGGGATCAAACCTTTGCCCACTACAGTGGAAGCACAGAATCGTAACCCCTGGACTGCCAGGGAAGTCCCTGCCTCTGTTTAATAAGATATGAGTCTTAATCTTGGGAATTGTAGGGAGAGCAGTTAAGATGAGAGGAAATTTTAATTACTGGGATGAGCCTTCATGGAGGGAAAGCTTACAGTTTGAACTTCCAGTTTGTCTCAAAGGAGCACTCAGGCTTTTTTTTCCCTTTAATTAGTTTGTTCCGATAGGCTGAAAAAGAAAAAGTTCTTCCTGAACATTAGAAAGTGTCAATAGTCAAACATCAAAAATGAAATCAAGGGAAATTCCCTGGCAGTAATGGTTAGGACTCAGTACTCGCACTGCCAAGCTGACACGTTTAATCCATGGTTAAGAAACTAAGAGCCCATAAGCCGAAAAAAAACTTTTTAATGGGATTAGACTTCATAAAACTTCACTGAAGCAGACCCCTCTCACCTGCCAACTAGTGTGCCTCACAAGTATCCTATATTAGTAAGTCTATTCCTTCCTTGCCTGTCAATTTGCTGAATTCCTTCTGCGCTGAGACACAAAGAACCTGAGCCTCAGTAAGTCCAGGCTCCAGCCACCGAACCCCCCACCAGGTGAGAGACACTAAGCCTGCTGCCCAACCAGCGTGTAGAACCCAGAGCAGTTGGAGCCAGAAGGTTAATGATGCTGACTCCCGCTTACCTCAGCCCAGCCAATCAAAGAAGTGTCCGGGAGCTGACCACACCCATTTTGAGCCATTACTATAAAACTCCCTACCTGCTCTTGTTTGAAAGACAGTATTGAAGGCATTCGCCCACTGTGGCCCCTTTGCTTGGCAAAGCAATAAAGCTAAACTTCTCTACTTTGGGGGGGGGGGGGAGGGAGCAAAACACCGATTTGCTTACTCCTGAACCTCCTGACTTAATTGGCTTGGAAAATTACACTTTTTGTCTTGCTAATAATTTATTACATTTGTTTTCCACAGCACACGTTCAATATGGTTCTGGGAAATACTTGTAAGATACTATTTAAATAAACTGGGGATATTTTTACTCTGCTGCTGCTGCTGCTAAGTCGCGTCAGTCGTGTCCGACTCTGCGACCCCATAGACTGCAGCCCACCAGGCTCCCCCGTCTCTGGGATTCTCCAGGCAAGAACACTGGAGTAGGTTGCCATTTCCTTCTCCAATGCAGAAAAGTGAAAGTGAAGTCGCTCAGTCGTGTCCGGGACTCTTCGCGACCCCATGGACTGTAGCCTACCAGGCCCCTCCGTCCATGGGATTTCCCAGGCAAGAGTACTGGAGTGGGGTGCCATTGTTACTCTAGCTTTAATTAATTTTTTGGAAATGTTAACTAGATAATATAATACAATTTACTCGATTTTCCAAATGCTGTTAAATTTCAGTTTCAAATTAGGCTATTACCTGATATGTTTTATTATTTACTTTTATGCTGTAATAAAAAATACTTTAAGTCATTTCTTTAGCAGAATTTTTTTCCTGACAGATGTGTTTGTTCTGTTTTATAGCAGGGGGTTATTGGGTTGTTTTGGGACTCTTAGGATGCAATGATGCTCAAAAGGCAATGACGGGTACAAAGTAGATGCAGTATAAACATAAAAACAATTAGTTTGGGGCTTTAATTCAGTGAAAGAACTGAGATGGCAGAAGGGTGACAGGAAATCTTTTTTGTGGGACACCGAATATCCTCCACATAGAATTTGTTCACAACCAAGAATAATGTATTTATCTTTGCTAAGTGATCTTGATTTTTATTTATATTATCATTTTTGGTGAGCTGCATAGCTTGCAGGATCTTAGCTTCTTGACCAGGGATTGAACCTGGGCCCCACAAGTAAAAGCAATGAGTGCTAACCCTGGACCACCAGGGAATTCCTTGATTTATGTTATCTTTAATATGAAATCTTTATGTTACATTTCTATTACTAATATTTTATGATGGACTTTTGAATCTTCATGGGGGATTTAATTTATTTTCTTTCTCTTTTTCTATTTGTCTAGTTTTGTTTCCTAGTAATTCTGGCCTCATAAATTGAGTTGACAGGTGTTTCCTCTGTTTCTTGAAAATAAATCACATAGAATTTATGGTAATTCTTTTTAGATTTGATAGAATTATAAAATACCATTGTTGCAACTTTGTTAAATTACCTTTTATAGAGCCCCTGAATATTGAATGTTAGGCAACAGTCCTGCCAAAGACTGCAAGGGAGAGTGAAGTGGAGACGTTTATTACACAGACTCTTGAGGAGCTACAAGGTACATCTGGAGGGAACATGTAGAAAGTCCAGGCAGGGTCTGTGCAGAGCATGATGGAGGAGTTTAATTGAGCTCTCAGTCACTAGCTCTGCTTTTGAGTTTCTTAGGTGGTGGGCATTTTGAAATTATAAATTTGCATTGCAGTTCAAGGCAGTTATTCAAATAATGTTTAACATTGGTGATTTGTTGTAGCTTATGGATTTCATGGAATTAGTACATTTCATCTTATAATCTTGTAGAGTTTTTGTAAGTTCCTTTCTATTCTTTTCATGTCTGCATGGTCTGTAGTGATGGTCCCTATTTTATCTAATATCAGTAATTTTATTTAGTGTAAATGAAGGGAAAAGTCACTTCTGATAGATGCTGCAGTTATTCATATATAGTAATATTATGTACAGCCATTTATCAACCTGTGAGATCATATATGTCTGCCCTTTGATACCAAGTTTGGTCACTAGACTAAGGCAACCCTCCCTTTCACTTAGGATTTGCACTTTTTTTGCCCATTTCATGCAAGCTTGTTTTTTTTGAGTTCCTGAGCCAATTTGGTATGAGTGGAGAGGCATGTTTCAAGTTTAAATGGAAGCTTTCAAAGCTTTTATTTGCCTCATGTAGCCCTGTCTTTATTTTCTTGGGCTCCAAAATCACTGCAGATGGTGACTGCAGCCATGAAATTAAATGGCTCTAGCTCCTTGGAAGAAAAGCTATGACAAACCTAGATAACATATTAAAAACCATAGACATTACTTTGCGGACAAAGGTTCGTCTAGTCAGAGCTAAGGTTTCTCCAGTAGTCATGTGTGGATGTGAGAGTTGTACCATAAAGAAGGCTGAGTGCAGAAGAATTGGTGCTTTTGAACTGTGGTGTTGGAGAAGACTCTTGAGAGTCCCTTGGACTGCAAGGAGATCCAACCAGTCCATCCTAAAGGAAACCAGTCCTGAATATTCATTGGAAGGACTGATGCTGAAGCTGAAACTCCAGTATTTTGGCCACCTGATGCAAAGAACTATCATTGGGAAAGACCCTGGTGCTGGAAAGATGGAAGGCAAAAGGAAAAGGGGACGACAGAGGATGGGATGGTTGGATGGCATCACTTGACTCAATGGACATGAGCTTGAGCAAGCTCCAGGAGTTGGTGAAGGACAGGGAAGCCTGGTGTGCTGCAGTCCATGGGGTTGCAAAGAGTCAGACATGAATGAGTGACTGAACCCTGTCTTCTACTTCAAGAATGGCTTTGGATAGACTGAAAATTTATGCCAAATGACAATTTTAGATACAAGAAGTGAATAATGATAGATATGGTAAGAGGAAGTCTGGAGGGTGAGCTGTGTGATTTGATGCATCCTCTGCCCCTTCTAAATCTATGAACACTTAGTCTTTACTGTCCTTGTAGCAGTATGACTGCTGAGTGACCAAGAATGGTGAAGGTTTCAAGTAAAACCCTTTTCATTTTTAGATTTTGTCTGGTTTTCAGCAAAATGTCAGTCTCATATTTTCGCTAATATTAGCTACTAGTTAAATGGCCATCGTAGTTTTAATAAAAATTAATTTCTGCAATATCTCATTTCCACCTAAAGAACAAAGAAAAGGTGAAAAGATGTGAGGGACAGAACATGTCTGCAGTTTGTTATTTATCCTGAGAGTATAACATGCAATGAGAAATGCTTATTAAACTTACTGCGATAATTATTTCAGTCTCTGTAAGAATATCATGCTGTGCAAATTAAACTCACAGTCATGTAAGTCAGGTATATCTCAAACTGGAGGTGGGAGCGGATGTGATTTTAAAAGGCAAGTAAAACACTTGAGCAAAAAGAAGAATGCAATTTATAAGAATTTAAAAAAAAATAATGCATTTTAAAAATGTATTGCAGTGATTAGTGACAGAAATTACTACATGCCATGGTGCTCCAGTCTTAGGTGCTAGGTTGTGTCCCTGAGGCTCTGGAACCAAGGCGTTGAGTTGGGCGTCCTGCCAGAATGAGGATTATAGAAAGGGAAAAGTATTCTGTAAGATGTCGGTGTGAAATGGCCCATTCTTCAGTGGGAGACTTTCATCACTCATTCTAATTTTGTAATACTGAAGAGCATGTCAAGTTCTTGTTTCCCTAAACTGTTCAGTTCAGTTCAGTCGTGCCCGACTCTTTGTGATGCCATGGACTGCAGCACACCAGGCCTCCCTGTCCATCACCAACTCCGGGAGTTTACTCAAACTCACGTCCATTGAGTCGGTGATGCCGTCCAACCATCTCATCCTCTGTCGTCCCATTTGTTCAAGTGAATTGTAATTGCCGCAAAGAGTCGGACACGACTGAGCAACTTCACTGGCACAGCAACCACTCGGAGTCGCACTTTTCCAACCACCGAAGTGTTTGCTCCTCGAGACCACAGCGTGCGAGCAACCTGCTGGCAAAAGCAGGTTTTCCCGTAACGATTCTCCACTTGTTAGGAGGAAACAGATTAGCTTCCCACCAAGGTAGCCCACACGGCTGTACGCTTTCACTCCCAAAGGTTCAAGACAGTAAGGTAACAGCACATTCGGGGCTCCTGGGAGGCGCCGGGTCCCGCCTGCCCTCCCGGGTCTGGGTTCACGCGCAGCCCGCACCCGCCCTGAGGCCGACGCCCCGCCCAGCGCCCCCGGAGGCCCTGCGACCGGTCCGCGCGTGCGCAGTTGGTTACGGAACTGGAAGCGCGGAGCGCGGAATGAACGTTGAACCGCCGCGGGTTAAGCGTCGGCTTTCTGTGTAAATTCCTGCTGCGCCTCCTCCGTCACTCAAACCTCGGGAGCTTTGGAGTGACTAGATACCTGACATCCCAGCACTTGGCCCTTCCACCCCGAGGTAAATCCAGAAGTCCTCGTGCAGGTCGGGTGTTTGGGGTTTAGATTCGTCCGGAGGTCGGTGCCTCGGCTCTTCTGCCTTCAGTCCAGGTAGACGCGGCCTTTAGCTACATTTTCTGGCTGAAAAACCCGTTAGTCCCTCCGCTCCCCAGTTAAGCCCTCTTTTGCCAGGCGGATTCGCGCCCCTCTCCTGCCAGCCCGCTTTCTGGAGCCCTGGAGGGCAGCGCTGGCCTTCCCGCCCAGGGAGAGGCCCCGTTCTCCTGGCGGGACCTGGTGAAGCTCTTTTGTGTCGTTGGTGGCGGTGGAAGGGGTCGCCGCCGAGCTTCCACACCACAGTCCTTTCAGTCTCAGTGCAAAAAAAAAAAAAAAAAAAAATCAGTGAGAGGCAAAGTGATAGATAAGTGATTTATTAGAATAGGAAGTTTGTGAGTCTTACAAGTGGGCAGCCGAGAGGATGCAAAGCCCAGAGAACTTGCTGGGCTACAGCTTTATCATCAGAGGGAAAGTGGCGTGGGGGGTGAGGTGGGGAGAAGACTTTCCTCGTCTTTCTTGAGTAGATGTCAGCCTTCCTGCATCAGTCCCACCAACAGGTTGGGCAGGGAAGTTTGTTGTTGTTGTTCCTACCTGGTCAAGCTAGCTTCACAAATTAGTGCTTTTTATGTGTGCACAGAGCGTGTGGTAATTTACTGAGCTCACTGAGCAGGGTGTGGGGCTCCTGCCACCGTTGTTAGATTGTTTCAGGGTCCTCTTGAGCGTCTGTTGAATAGCTTTGTTGCTAAACAAGCCTGCTTTCTTGAGTAATCATTAACTTGCAGGAGTCTCCGGTATTTATTCTACTGACAATCCCCTAGTTGGATTAACTATTTAATCACCTACTTTGTCCCCTCACTCCCGTCCCTATCTCTGGGATTCAGGACAGCCCGCCCCTCTCCTAAGACCCCCTCCTCCCTGCCATCACCTCGGTCCTCCCATCTCCTGAAGCCAGTCCTTCTGCCCAGCAAGCCTCCCCCTGTAATGGGAGGTGACCTGAGCTAGCCTTGTGAAATACAGTGGTCTTCTGTTCCAAATTCCATATGATGGAAAAAGTTTTTTTTTTTTTTCTGTAGGCAGATGTCTTACTCAGCCCTGTAAATACGTGGATCAGAGGGCTCAGGAGAAGCAGATGATGAGCAACTGAGAGAAAAACTGAGAATGAGAAGAGGATGAGGGAGAATCCATAGGGATAGAGACTGTGGCTGAGGGACTTGTAAACAGAGTGAAATGAAAGATTAAGCATTGAAAATAGGTGAATAAAGATGTAGATTTTTTAAAAAAGTTGGATCTCCAGGGATGGGAGATGTCAAGTTTAAAAAAATGCACAATGTGAGGTTTGCAGGTAAAGTTTTGTTTGGGGCAAAATGAAGACTGCGGTCCAGGAGACAGCACTTCACATAGCTCTGAGAAGCTGCTGCAAAGAGGCAGGGGGAAAGGTCAGTATATAGAGTTTGGTGAAGGGGGATTACGTGCAGTCAAGCACGTTTTTTTCCAGAAGTTTTCTACTACTTTTGTGAAGCTTTGCTAATCCCAAGGAACAGTCATCACCATGGAGGACTCTAGTGCTTTTCTAGATACGGGGAAATACAAGAATTGGGCTCATAACGTTGGCTCCTGAACACACGTGTCTGAAGACCTCATCTGTCAGTTTCTCCCCCATCACAGATGCCTCATTTCTGATCTCCACTGTGAACTCCTTTCAGGAGGTATTGAAGGTCAGCAGCTGCAGCAGCACATGAATTAACCCTTGTAGAGGTAGACAGGTAGATTGTTATTGTTTAGTTGCTAAGTCCTGTTTGATTCTATGTGGCCGCCAGGACTGCAGCATACCAGGCTCTTCTGTCCTCCACTATCTCCCGAAGTTTGCTCAAACTCATAGTCATTGAGTCGGTGATGGTATGCAACCTTCTCATTTTCTGCTGCATCAGGGTCTTTGCTGATGAGTTGGCTCTTGCCATCAGGTGGCCAAAGTATTGGAACTTCAGCTTCAGCATCTGTCCTTCCAGTGAATATTCTTGGTTGACTTCCTTTAGGATTGACTGGTGTGATCTCCTTGCAGTCCAAGGGACTCTCAAGAGCCTTCTCCAGGACCACAGTACAAAAGCATCAATTCTTCGGTGCTCAATCTTCTTAATGGTCCAGCTCTCACATTCAAACATGACTACTGGCATGTAGGTAGATGGCAAGTGCCAGTTTGTAGCTGACAAAGAGTAACAGAGGGGCCTTGGATCAGCGGTGGGGCAGGGGCACCAAAGGAGAGGCACTTCACACAGAGTGGGGTGAGAGGATGAAAGAGCTGGACACTTGGGCTGCAGAGCAGCATGGTGCTGGAAGAGAAGGAGGATCAAGTGTGACCACAAGAGGAAGCGAGAGCAGGAAGGATGCGTCACAACCTGGGGTGTCAGAGCCGGGGGAGAAGGGGAGTGAAAAAGGGAGAGAAGGGGTGTAACTGGAGGGCAGAGAGGGAGCAGCGAGGGGCAAGAAAGAGGCAGAAGCACAGATGGAGGACCGTCAGAGAGGGTGCAGAGACCAAGCATCTCGAGGGGAACAGTTTACAGAGGGGGCAGGACAGGTGTGAGGGAAGAAACAGGAACAGCAGGAGAGCAGAGGGGAAGAAAAGAGATAAACCGACTAAAATGGAAACACCTAGTAGAGCAGGTGGGTAGTGGGAACTGGATGCAGATGGACGGTGAGTTGTTTGTTGTGGATAAGTTGTGATACATGATTTATTTTAGAATGTAATAAAATGTCTCTAATTGTACAGATGAGGATGAGAATTGCAGAACTTGTGTCTTGTGCATTCTGTAATTCTTCATATCAGAGGATAACTTGTATTTGCAAGCCCTGTTTAGCCAGGGGGCTGCTGCTGCTAAGTCACTTCAGTTGTGTCCAACCCTTCGGGACTCCATGGACTGTAGCCCGCCAGGCTCCTCTGTCCATGGGATTCTCAAGAATACCAGAGTGAGTTGCCATGCCCTCCTCCAGGGAGTCTTCCGACCCAGGGATGGAACCTGCATCTCTTAAGTCTTCAGCATTGGCAGGCAGGTTCTTTACCACTAGCTCACCCTGTGGTTTGATTCACTCAGTTGTGAGTCGCCCCCTTCCCTTTGCTTGACATGGGGCACAGGAGTAGGAGAGGACAAGTGGGGCAAGAAATGATTGAATCTGTCACTGCATGGTGCCTTTTAAAAGGAACATTGAGGACTTTCCTCGTGGTCCAGGGGTAAAGGATCTGCCTGCCAAGGCAGGGGACATAGGTTCGATCCCTGGTCCGGGAAGATCCCACATGCCATGGGGCAACTAAGCCCGTGTGCTGAAACAAGAGAAGCCACCACGATGAGAAGCCTGCACACCGCAACTAGAGAAAGCCTGATCACAGCAACGAAGACCCAGCATAGCCAAAAAATAAGTAAATAAAAAGTCAATTAAAAAAAAGGAATATTGAGAATGCTCCTTTTTGTGATGGACCTACTTTTCTTTCTTATATCTTTACATATAATTCTTTTTGTAGCTTGGAAAAATTTCAGTTTATTCAGTTTCTGCTTCCCTGGAAATGATCATTAACTTTTGTTAATAAGCTTTGGTGCTTTTCTATAATCAAATCATTCTCTAAATAGTAATATAATACATTGTGAAATTTTTAGAACCCTGATACCACAAATATTAGATGATAAAAATTCATTCTTTTGAAAATGTGTTTCAGGGTTCTTGGAGGCCTGCTTGCTTTCTCTGGAAAAAGATCTGGAAAAGCTCTTTGGTATGTAATAAATAATTTTAGACCTTTTTGGTGAGTACTTGGTAAAGTTGTCAATGATCTTTTATATTAACAGACAAATCCTAGTTTTACCAATTAGTCTAATATTTTGTTTTCTCCCTTTTTGTGTGTCCTGCTAAGAGGAAGAGGAGGAAACAGAACAGGAGTCAGGAATGGCTCTTTCTCAGGTAAAGTCATATTTTCAGCCTGTCCTTCAAATGTCCTTTTTTGGATTCTCTATTCTTCCCTGGCTCCAAAGTATCCTGCCTGACACTTGTACATTCATCCTCTTTTTCAAGAATATTTTAGCTGTTTGCTGGTTCTTGAGATTCCCTATGAATTTACGAATAATTTTTTTTTTCTTTAACTGCAAAAAATGGCATAGGAGTTCCTTAAATCTGTATACTGTGCCTCCTGCAGTAGAAGCCTGGAGTCCTAACCACTGGACCACCAGGGAAGTCTCTCTTTGGGTCTTTTTTTTTTTTTTTTTTAAAGAAAATTTTACAGTGAAATCTTATTGGCTTGATTTTTGTAGTTTGCTATTTCCACGGAAAGAAAATGTTATATGTTTTTAATCAGCTCAACTGCCTCTTAATTTCCATTGAAAAATTATAGGGGTATACCAGGTCTTGCTGGGTTGCAAATGAAGGAATTTTTTTAATCATATGTTTTTATTTGCGTTTTTAATATTTATTGGTTTGGCTGCACTGGTCTTAGTTTCGGCATTGCAGGATCTTCAGTTTTTGTTGCAGCATTCAGGTTCTTTAGTCGCAACATGCAGCTCTTCATTGCAGCGTGTGGGATCTAGTTCCCTGATCAGGGATGGAACCTGGACCACCTGCACTGCGAACATGGGGTCTTAGCCACTGAACCATCAGGGAAGTCCCGTACATTTTTTAAAATTTATAATTGGAGGATAGTTGCTTTGCAATGTTATGTTGGCTTCAGCCATACAAGAATGTGAATCAGCCATGGGTATACATATATCCCCTCCCTTGGGAGCCTCCCTCCCACCCTAATTTGGCCATTTTAAAAGCATAAAGTTCCCACTCCAGGGTGTGTTTCTATTTATATATATCTCCAGGGACTTTTGTTTTAAAGTTTAGTACTTTTCAGTGTAGAGGCCTTACACCTACTTGTCTGATCTTTTACCTAAGTTTTCCATAGGATTGTTCTCTCATTTTCTGTCGAAATGGTTCATTGTGTGTAGCTAGAAATGCAGTTGATTTTCATGTGCTGATATTTTATGCTGCAACTTTTCTAAATTTTTTCAAAAATTTTATTTTGTTATTTATTTATTTTTGACTGTGCTGGGTTTCCTTGGCTGCACTGTGTTTTTGTTGCTGCAGCCAGGCTTTCTCTAGTGCAGGCGGCGCAGAGCCTGTTCTTTAGTTGCAGTGCTCAGGCTTCACAAGGCGGTGGCTTCTCTTATTATGGAGCACATTTGAGCATTACCTTGTTAGCATGTGAAATGAGTGCAGTTGTACAGTAGTTTGTACATTCTTTGGCACTGTCCTTTGGGATTGGAATTAAAGCTGACCTTTTCCAGTCCTTTGGCCACTGCCGAGTGTTCCAAATTTGCTGGCATATTGAGTGCAACACTTTCACAGCATCATCTTTTAGGGTTTGAAATAACTCAGCTGGAATTCCATCACCTCCACTAGCTTTGTTTGTAGTAATGCTTTCTGAGGCCCACTTGACTTCACGTTCCAGAATGTCTGGCTCTAGGTGACTGACCACACCATCGTGGTTATCCAGGTTGTTAAGACCTTTTTTGTATAGTTCTTCTGTGTATGCTTGCCACCTTAATCTCTTCTGTTTCTCTTAGGTCATTGCCATTTCTGTCCTTTTATTGTGTTCATCCTTACATGAAATATTCTATCTCCAATTATCTTGAATAAATCTCTAGTCTTTCCCATTCTCTTCCTCTATTTCTTTGCATTGTTCACTTAAGAAGGCTTTCTTATCTCTGCTTGCTGTTCTCTGAAACTCTGCATTCAGTTGGGTATGTCTTCCCCTTTCTCCTTTGCTTCTTGCTTCTCTTCTTTGCTGAGCTCTTTGTAAGCCCTGCTCAGACAACCACTTTGCTTTCTTGCATTTCTTTTTCTTTGGGATGTTTTTGGTCACTGCTTCCTATACAGTGTTACAAACTTCTGTCTATAGTTCTTCAGCCACTCTTGTTTACCAAATCTGATCCATTGAATTTATTCATCACCTCCATTATATAATCATTAAGGGATTTGCTTTAGGTCATACCTGAATGGCTAGTGGTTTTCCCTACTTTCTTCAATTAAAGTCTGAATTTTGCAATAAGTAGCTCTTGATCTGAGTGATAGTCAGCTCCCTGTCTTGTTTTTGCTGACTGTATAGAGCTTCTCCATCTTTGGCTGCAAATAATGTAATCAGTCTGATTTCAGAATTGTCCATCTGGTGGTGTCCATGTGTAGAGTTGTCTCTTGTCTTGTTGGAAGTGAGTGTTTGCTATGACATTCTCTTGACAGTGCATTCTCTTGACAAAATTCTTTGTTAGCCTTTGCCCTGCTTCATTTTGTACTCCAAGGCCAAACTTGCCTGGTACTCCAGGTATCTTTTGACTTCCTACTTTTGCATTCCAGTCCTCTGTGAGGAAAGGACATCTTTTTTTGGTTCTAGGATGTCTTGTAGGTCTTCATGAGACCCATTTGACTTTAGCTTCTTCAGCATTAGTGGTTGGGGCATAGACTTGGATTACTGTGATATTGAATGGCTTGTGTTGGAAGTGAACAGAGATCATTCTGTCCTTTTTGAGACTGCACCCAAGCGCTACGTTTCAGATTCTTCTGTTGGCTGTGTGGGCTGCTCCATTTCTTCTAAGGGATTCTTGCCCACGATGGTAGGTATGATGGTCATCTGAGTTAAATTCACCTGTTCCTGTCCATTTTCATGCACTCTTGCCATCTCCAGGTTGACCATGTTCAATTTACCTTGATTCAGGGACCCAACACTCCAGGTTCCCACGCAGTATCGTTCCTTATAGCCTCGGACACACTTTCACCACTAGACACATCCACAGCTGAGCATCATTTCTGTTTTGTCCCAGCTGTTTCGTTTTTTCTGGATTTATTAGTACTTGTCATCCACTCTTCCCCAGTAGCATATTGAACACCTTCCAACCTGGGGGAGACAAGATTTAGAGAACACAAGCCCTCCTCACACCCTAGTTTTATCAGAGACTCCACCTTTGAATCACTGTTATAAAACCCTTCATCAGATCCTCCTGGGTTGATGTTAGATGTGTACATATTTATAATTATTATAGCTTCCTGGCAAATTTACCCTTTTCTCATTTCATGATGTATTTTGTGTGTCGTGTTAGTTTTTTTCCTTAGGTTATTTTGTCTGATATTGTGCAGTAAATCCCTGCTCTCTTAAGGACTGGATGTCTTTTTCCGTCCTTTTACTTTCGGACTTAGATTTGTGAATGTTCACAGTTCCAGCTCGGATATGCTGTGTGTCTGGCTCCCACTCTGTTTTCCTCTCGTCACCTCCTCTGTTGGTCCCTGCTCAGGCACTCTGTACTGAGGTGAAAGGCAGGACCCCTGCCCAGCCCCCTTAACTGCACTGTCACTTCGGTACGAATTCATCAAGTGTTTCCTTCTGATCATGATGTTTGGAGAAATATTCTTTCTTAATTACAATATATTTTTTCCGTAACTTTTCTAAGTTCAAGTCAATGTTTTAGGAGTCAGTGTTTACAGAAATAAATACTGTGTTTTAAATTGTATTTATATATAGGTATTCCATAGAAGCTGTAGTTAACATTTCCTGCTTTTTTTCCTGTTGGTACCATTTAGCACAGGTGACTCTTTTGTTGTTCCAAAAAATGCTGAAATTCACATATATAAAACTGATGATAAAAAAATCATGCAAAAATATGTCCCGAGGGGATGGCCAGTTAATTCCCTCTATTTTATATATAGCAGCAAGTGTGTATATTTATTCCCAACCTCCTGGAAGTCTCTTTAACTGTTGTCTCAAATTTTCTTTATGTTGATTGATTTATCCTCTCTATCCTTATTGTTTACTTATTGCATACCGAATCCTGCACAGACTGTTGGGAGTAGAATAGTGAATTCTATGAACTCACTCTTTTCTCTTAAGGAGTTTCAGGCTAGTTAGGGAATACATAAGGGTGTCCTGTCCCTCCTGGTTCATTTGGGTCTTACCATTCCAGTACATTCTTGATGGAATCTGACTGCAAACACTGAACTCTCCTCTGTGGGCCAGGAACAACCCCCAAAAATGAGGGATGGGGGCTTCCCTGATGGTCCAGTGGTTAAGACTCTGCACTTCTACTGCAGGGGGGCAAGAGTTTCATTCCTGGTTGGGGGAGCTAAGATGCTGCATGCCGTGCCGTGAGGCCAAAAAAAAGAAAAATGAGGGCTGGGTGGGAATAAGTAGATAAACACCCAAGCTCCCTCACCCCTCTGTGGAGGCAGTTCTGAGGTTGTTTCACAGACTCTCAGAGCATGTCCATCCGCATAGAGCTCCAGTTGCCCATGGCTGCAACTTTCTCTTCCTCACTGGAACTTTCTGGAATGTTCCTTTTTGGAATGATGCTGCTGGATATTTCTGGAAAGATCTCTCAAATTATTTGCACTTAAAAAAAAATGTCCCTAGACAACATCTCTCATTTCAGTTATTTCTGCATTTGTAATACACATGTGTCCATAAGTTAGTTCATGGATCTGCAAGTCCTTGGTTTTGATAAGACATCATAATTTTAAAACTATGTACTGCATTTTTTTGTAGCTGAAATTATATCATAAATATATTCTGTGGCCTTGCATTTTTTCCTACACTCTCCTGTTCAAGGTTCAGATAACAGTAAGATTACTAACATGTTATGTGTATGTGTTTGTGCACCCACATCTGTAATGATCTTTTATTGCCTTCCATGTTGTTTCCTTTGACCTTATTTCAAGTTTTCTCAGGGAACCCTCTATCAGTGTGCTTCTAGTGCTCTTTAATTTTTTTTCTAATGCTCTTCTCTTACTTGAGTTTTTGCTTCTTTATCTTGAGTTCAAGACCTCATTCTCCTTAATTGAGGTTCCTGTTCTATGATTACTTAGCTTCTTGAACTAAGTAGAGTTTCTCCAGATGTCTCTGTAGGATGACATATATCTTTTTCTACTGAGCTATGATGTTGATTTAAAAAAAGTTCATAGCCATAAAGCATTTAGAGTATTGCTTAGCATCTTTGAAGTATTCGAACACCTTTAGTCATTGTAATCATGGTTTAAGATTTTGACTTTTTTTTTATTTTTTTATTTTTATTTTTTTTTGACTTTTTTTTTAAAGCACTGTTGACTCTGTCATTTCTGATTCCATCACTCATAGTGTAGCTCATCTAGATACTGAATAGCAAGCAGTCAGTGTGTAACAAACACATACTCTAACACTTCTGGAGAAACTACTCATTATTAAATCTTATTTACATGTATTTCATGTAGTGTCCACAAAAATGGACATTGATTTACCTCCACATTGAACATCAGTCATCCTCCACATTGGTTAGAGGTTATCATAATCTCTGGGTAAAAGCATAAGGAATTAAAATTAAAGGCCCATAATTTCCTCCAAATAGCTTTACATGGATCTGTCAGAATATTACTTCAACTGAGTTCATCCTTACCCCTCTCTCCTCTTCTCCTTTTGTGTGAAAATAAGAGCTCTCCTCATGGCCCCTTGGTGAAATGTGTTTTCATTTCAGGCACAGCTGACCTTCAAGGATGTGGCCATAGAGTTCACTCAGGAGGAGTGGGAATGCCTGGACCCTGCTCAGAGGGCCTTGTACAGGGACGTGATGCTGGAGACCCTCAGGAACCTAGTCTCCTTGGGTGAGGATCACTTCCCTTTGAAGTTGGGATCTGCCCTGGGGTATCTCTGCATTTCCCACTGTGTGCCTCTTGGGAGCCCTGGTTTTACTTGACTGATCTGAAATCCCTGTTGATTCAGACATGAAGAGCTTTAGGACGCAGCCTCAGGAGTTTAAATCTACCTTTTCCTCTGACGATCTGCCCACTTCATGATACATCAGGAGTTGTTCCAGAGCTTTTGTAGTTGTAAAGCTCAATGGAAAACTTTTAACCTACCCATTTTCCTGTTTCCTACCCATGTGCTTTTGATTCAGGAGTTTTGGGAAAAGAGCTATGTTTCTTCACATTGTACTGTTACCTCTATATTCAGAAGGAGGTAAACAGCAGGAGAATTTTGAAAATATTTTTCTATTCCTCTCTGTATTCCCATCAATCCTCAGTTGAGCAAGGGACTAGGATTCTGGCAAAGCCACAGCAAGTCATGTGTCATATGTGGAGGTATTTCTGTTTCTTATTTGAATATTTTACCCACCTTGTAACAAGACAAAAAAGAGTCCTGGTCTGTGGAGGGTATGCCTTTGAGGGTATAACAGGTCATATCTTGGAAGGGCCGAGGGGAAGCTTCATTATTAATAGTGTGTGCAGACTTTTCCCCTCGTCAGAGAATTCTATGGAAAGTACAAACATTTACTTCTTTTTTTTTTTAAACATTTACTTCTTATCTGAACTCTCATTGGAAATTTCTCTTCTGTGTAACTTATCTATGGGATGGGTTTCCTGGTTGACAGATTATTTTGAAAAAAAGTAGAGACATTACTTTGTCAACAAAGATCTGTTTAGTCAAGGCTGTTTTTCCAGTGGTAATATATGGATGTGAGAGTTGGACTATAAAGAAAGCTGAGCACGGAAGAATTGATGCTTTTGAACTGTGGTGTTTGGAAAGACTCTTGAGAGTCCCTTGGACTGCAAGGAGATCCAACCAGTCCATCCTAAAAGAGATCAGTCCTGGGTGTTGATTGGAAGGACTGATGTTAAAGCTGAAACCCCAATACTTTGGCCACCTGATGCGAAGAGCTGACTCATTGGAAAAGACCCTGATGCTGGGAAAGATTGAGGGCAGGAGGAGAAGGGGACAACGGAGGATGGGATGGTTGGGTGGCATCACCAGCTCAATGGACATGGATTTGTTTGGGTGGACTCTGGGAGTTGGTGATGGACTGGAAGGCCTGGTGTGCTGAGGTTCATGGGGTCGCAAAGAATCAGACATGACTGAGCGACTGAACTGACCTATTCATCATATATTGTAATCTTTTTCCGCTGCTGCTGCTAAGTCACTTCAGTCGTGTCCAACTCTGTGTGACCCCACAGACAGCAGCCCACCAAGCTCCCCCGTCTCAGGGATTCTCCAGGCAAGAACACTGGAGTGGGTTGCCATTTCCCTCTCCAATGCATGAAAGCGAAAAGTGAAAGTAAAGTCGCTCATATAGAAAATAACCACTTCATGCTATATTGATATGATCTGCATATTCTATGATACGAAATAAGAAATATCCCCAGAGACTGGCTGATAAATCTTTCTGGGTGTTTTTCTGGTTTTGAGCAATGTCACAAAAGCCTGTCTCAATGGCATCGTGACAGTGATATTCACATGTGCAATAACCATCCCCTTACATTCTCAGCAAGCAGTATAGGGATTTCTCTTCAGGATAACACTGTCCAAGTTCCCATTCTCATTTGTGAGGCTGTTTTGTAAACTGTTACTGATGCCATCTTTTGGTCACCTGTGTGTCATTGTTCTTTTACATCAACAGCTAAGTTTAAAACATCTAAATTAGAGAACTTATGAAGTGGAATGATACTTTCAATAGGAACCATAATTCATTTTTTGTTTAATAGCCTGTCCTTCCCCCATCAGGTGGTCCACATCCTCTTGTTGAACATGGGTGGGGATCCCCTTGGACCACATACACAAGAATTTATTTCTCATGCCACTGTTGTATGCCGCTGGTCTTTGTGCTAATACCACACTGCTTGGATTAGTTTTGGTTTCTGAGACTTTTAAAAGTAATTGTGAAACCTCCAACTTTGTTCTTTTTAACCTTGGTTTTTCTGTTGAATGTCTCTTTAAAAAAAAGAATTATTTGTCTGCACCAAATGTTAGTTGCAGCATGTGGGATCTAGTTCCCTGACCAGGGATGGAACCCAGGTCTCTTGCATTGGGAGTATGGAGTCTTAGCCACTGGACCACCAGGAAAGTCCTTCAGTGTCTTTTGAGGTTGCATTTGAGTCTTAACAATGGATTTATCTATTTAAGACACACTATCAGGGTTTTATTAGGGATTGGGTTAAATCTGTTGATTACTTAGAGGAGATCGGAGTTGTTCAGGGTGGTATGGCCTTGGACTATTGATTACTTAGAGTAGTATTTACACCCTGATCATGTTTATTTCTAGTCCATAAACTTGAGATGTCTGCATTAATTTGTGTCCTTTGGGATATTTTTCAGCAGTTTTTAGTTCATAGAGAATATATCTTTGCCTTCTGTAAAATTTTGCCAAGTACTTTAGTTTTTTAATAATATTTTAAATGGAGTTTTCTGAATTTCCTTCATGATTTTTTTATTGTTAATATATAGAAACAGTATTGACTTTTGTTTGTTGGTTTTGTATATTGTTGTTTTTCTGAGTTCATTCTTTTTTTTTTTTTTCGCCAACTACTCAAGGTATGTGTATTGTTTTTTTTTTTTTTTGCCTTACCATGTGGCTTGTGGGATCCTCGTTCTCCCAACAGGGATTGAACCTGGGCCCCTGACAGTGGAAGTGTAGAGTCCTAACCACTGAACTACAGGGAATTTCCTGGGGTGTTTTACGTATTCAAACATTTCATTTTTCAGAAGAGATGGATTTGCTTCATTTGCTCTTGGGATTGGTTATATGTGTTTTTCTTATATCTACATGTTCTTGGTAGGAATTTCTGTAGTTTTTCTTTTAGAAGTAGTGCATACATCTTTGTTACATTCCTGGTCTTAGAGGAAAAGGTTTAAATCTTTCCCCATTGATTATGATATTAGCTGTGGGCTTTTATTACATGTCCTTTATTGTGTTTAGGTCACTTTTTTCTCTTTCTAGTGTTTACTGAGTGTTTCTATCATGTTTTTAGCATTTCTGCCTGAGGGAACCTCTGGGAATGGGGAGACTTGTGCCAGTTAACTCTCAATGCAATGTAAGGAGGAGGAGGGAAGTTGAAGGCCAGGAAATTGTCATGAACTTTCCTATGTTTTTCTGTCTAGTGTTTTAGGACAAGTATTTGCTTGGGTGCTGCCTCTTCTTGATTGGTTTGTTGAATTTTCCCCAATTGCTTTTTGTTTATTGTTTTTAACTTGGTTCCCTCATGGGTAATGGGTGCCTATGGTTTACTGTCCTGCTGACATCACTCCCTCATGGTTCGGTTTTTCTTTGCAGAGTTTGTGTTAAGAAATTTAATGATATGACTTTCAGTATTTAGACAGGCTAGCTAAAAGAACTACTGTCATGCTTAATAACAAGGGATGTTGATGTAAATATTTTATATAACCAAAGTATGTTATGTAATTAACATTTTAGTTAGTACCATTTTTTCTTTCTTTACTTACTTAACTATTGTGATCATATCCTGAAATTGCTCAGCCTTCGGCAAACACTTTCTGCTATCTTTTTTTCCCGATACAAGGTGTTCTCGCCTAGCCAAGAGATCTTCATTCCAAAATCACAATCTCCTTCCTTTACTTTGCTCTGTTTGTGTGTGCACAGAATGAACTGATTCATTTCCTTCTGATAGTCTTCTCCTGGTTTTCACTTCTGCTTTCTGCTAAGATCATTATTGCACAGTCTCCTGAAATATTTTGTATGTGTTTATTGAACATATGCATGGAAATACAGTCATTGGAATACTCAGTGTGCATAGCAAATAGTATAGTAGATTGGAAGTTAATTTCCTTCTGCAGTGTTTAAATCTCATGTGGTTCTTTCCCATACTCATACTATAATTCCCCTAGTTAAAAATGGACCAGTAGTATACTATTGCTAAGCCAGTTCTTTTAAGATCAATATTTTAATTGTCCTCACACAGTTATAATCACCACAGATGTGCTCCTACATATGCATATACATATACCCTGAGCTCCACTCAGTCTCTTCCTCAGTTCTGACCTTTCTTTATATGATCCCTTGGAGTGGATGAAAAGGCATGTTTAAGTTATTCTCCTGAACTTCCCAATTTCCACTGTACTCTTTCACCCACCCCTCCACCTTCCACATTACTCACACTGTAAAAATAACACCTCTGTATATTGATCAACTTTCTCATGACCCAACCTAAATCACTGTGTGCAGCTGTGACAACTCAGAAACCATTTCCAGGAGGGGTGGCTGAATCCCCTTAGTAGTTACACAGCCCACTTCTTGCATCTTCCTTGAAGTTTTCTTCTAAGCTTCTGGTATTTGTTGCAGTATTTTGTAATATACTGCTTGGATGAGGGTCATGTTTAAGAATATATTGTCTCAGTCTCTAGGTCACAGTTCTCATCATGGTTCTCACTACTTTCTGTGTCAGTTGGGGTCATGTACATAAATCTGTGATTCCACTTTCCTTACTTGAAAAATTGTGATGATTATACTCAAGCCTTTAAAAAGAAATAGTATTTTTTTTTGTCTTTTGGTTTTTGTGTTTGATTTTTGGCCCCACCGTGCTGCTTGTGGGATCTTCCTTCAAGGAGTGTAACTTTGGTCCATGGCAATGAAAGTACTGAGTTCTAACCACTGGACTACTCTTAAGTTCCCAGAAATAGTGCAGCTTTTATATTAAGTCAAAATGTCTTTTGTGTAAGAAGATGCATGAATAGTCTAGCATGTTTATTATGCTATCCCTTTTTTGCATTATACATTGTATGCTTTTCTTTTCAATTTGTTCTCAGCAATATGGTGTATCAACCTCGTTAAAGTAAATTCACAAATTGCTCACTCTTTATTACATACATTTTGGAGCCAAATAACTGGATATATTAGGGCACTGCAGAATTAGGGAATTGCTCTATTTAATGGCTGTCAATATAAACAGAGAATATTTCATTTACTAATCTTTAATTTTGATTTACAGAAGGTGGCCTTTCTGAATGCTGCTTCATGGGTACATAGTTTTACAGGAAGTACTTAGAAGAACATTTGTTTTTAAAAAAACTTTTTTATCATATGCACCATTTTCTCTATTCTTTGTATCCCAAGTTGAAACTACCACTCATTGAGATTATTCATTGAATAAGTTAGTTTTGGATTATTTACTGTTACAGTAGATTTTGTCTGGTTTTTAGCATTCATTTGCATTAAACAAGTATGCCCAATATATGTATAATATTCTTTTCCCCTCAGTTTTGAGGCACCAGTAGGTATGTTTACTGCTAATTGGTATGTGCTTTGGTGTCATGGTTGAAAATTACACTTTCTTGGATTGGTAACAAAAGTTTCTCCAATGTGAGTGTTCTTATTATAGGTTGTTTGAAAATTTGTTGTTGTTGAGTTGATAAGTCAGTTCTGTCTCTGTGCGACCCTGGGAATTTAGCACACCAGGCTTCCTTGTCCTTCACTGTCTCCCAGAGTTTGCTCAAATTCATGTCCATTGAGTCAGTGATACTAGGTAACCATCTCATCCTCTGCCGCCGTTTTCTCCTTTTCCCTTCAGTCTTTCCCAGCATCAGGGTCTTTTCCAATGAGTTGGCTCTTCCCATCAAGTGGCCAAACTGTTTGAAATTTAGGTGCCCTAAAATTAAGTAATATTATTGCAGATCAGTTTACCTTTA
This sequence comes from Oryx dammah, assembly GCF_014754425.2. Classification (NCBI taxonomy): domain Eukaryota; kingdom Metazoa; phylum Chordata; class Mammalia; order Artiodactyla; family Bovidae; genus Oryx; species Oryx dammah. Next base: position 5,084,990 of record NW_024070197.1, on the reverse strand, counting down.
GTAAAGAATCATTCCATTTGTGTTTGAAACGTTTTTATATCATGGTTGGCAGTTTTCATAACTCCTTTTTTTGTAAGTACTAGTTTGGTGTAATATCATGTTTAACATGAAATATTTATTTATGAGTTATAATAAGTGAGATACTTACAGTTTTTTGTATCTTGTAGATATCTCTCATATACTTGTGATCGAGAAATTACAACTAAATGAAAAAACTGATAGAGGAGAAGAATTCCAAACAATGATATTGGGAAGACACGAAAGGAATAAAATAAAAAATTTTTACCTCAGGGAAATCCAGGAAAATATATATAACTTTGAGTCTCAGCCAAGAGATGAGGCAAGAAATTACAAAATAAAGCCTATAACACATAACAAAAATCTCACTGATGAGAGAGAGGAACATGGTAGAAGTATTGCGGGAATCAAGCCTATTGAGAACAGGCTTGCATTAAGCTTTTGGGATGACCTGCATGTTTACAAAAGTGAAGAGAAGATTGATGAATTTAATCAAGCTGACAAGAGTATCAATATTAGTGCTTCATTTTCACTACTTCAAGGAATTTCTCTCCTTGTCCAAACCAACATTTCTAATTCATATGGGAATGATTTTATGCATCCTTCAATAGTAAGACAAGACCAGAGCACACACGTGGAATGCCCTTACAAATATAATCAGAGTGGCCAAACCTTTCATCAGGGCTTGAGCGTTACCCAACATCAGTTTATCCATACAGAAGAGAACATGTTTAATTGCGATGTGTGTCGCAAAGTCTTTAGTCGACATTCAGACCTTGCTATTCATCAAACAATTCATACTACAGAGAAATCTTACAGGTCTAACAAGTGTGGCAAAACCCTTTACCATGGCTTGCACCTCACTGGGCATAAGATAATCCATACGAAAGAGAACTTATATAAATGTGATATATGTGAAAAAGTGTTTACTCAAAGTTCATACCTTACAGTTCATCAGAGAATACATACTGGAGAGAAACCATACAAATGTAATGAATGTGGCAAGGTGTTTAGTCAGAATTCATACCTTGCAAAACATCGCAGAATTCATACTGGAGAGAAACCTTATAAATGTAATGAGTGTGGCAAGGTCTTTCATCACAAGGCCAACCTTGCAAGTCATCAGAGACTTCATACTGGAGAGAAACCTTACAAGTGTAATGAATGTGGGAGAGCTTTTAGTCAGAAAGGAAACCTTGCAAGTCATCAGAGAATTCATACTGGAGAGAAACCTTACCAATGTAATGAGTGTGGTAAGATGTTCAGTAGTAGATCAACCCTCGTCAGTCATCAAGTCATTCATACTGGAGAGAAACATTACAAATGTAATGAGTGCAGCAAAACCTTTTATTTTGGCTCACACCTCAAACAACATAAAATTATCCATTCAGGAGATAAACCATATAAATGTGATATCTGTGGAAAAGTATTTGGTCAAAATTCATACCTTGCAGTTCATCGGAGAATTCATACTGGGGAAAAACCTTACAAGTGTAAAGACTGTGGCAAAATCTTTAATCACAGCTCGAACTTCAAGAGACATCAGATAATCCATACAGGACAGAAATTATGTAAATGTGATATATGTGGCAGAGTCTTCAGTTTTAATTCATATCTTGCAAGGCACCGAAGGACTCATACTGGAGAGAAACCTTACAAATGTAACGAGTGTGGCAAGGTCTTCAATCGGAATTCAAGTCTTGCAATTCATCAGAGAATTCATACTGGAGTTAAACCTTACAAATGTAATGAGTGTGGCAGCTGCTTTAGTCGAAAGGCGTACCTGGCAAAGCATCAGAGTGTTCATGTAAAAGGGAAACCTTTCAAAAACAAAGACTGTTGAAAACCTTTCATTAGATCTCAACTGTCACTCCACACCAGGTAATACATACAGTGGGGAAATCATTTAATGTGATATATGTGGGACTGTCTTCATTCATTCAAAATTGACACTGTATATTCTTGGGAAATTCATAGTGGATTGAAATTTGCACATGTCATGAGAGTGGCAAAGCCTTGCCATTACATAATCTGCACTAGGCCGAAACTAGAAAAATGTTGAATGTCTCAAAGTCTCCAGTCCACAAAGTCTCCAACCTTAACATGAACTGAAGTTTCATGTTGGAGAGAAACCTGACAAATATTATGATGAGTTTCAGAAATCCATCAGTGTACTTTGAAACCTACCTTTCCATCAGGTAATCCACATTGATGACGAACATTAAGGATGTGTTTTAATTTAACTGATGTTGCCATCTTAGACTTCACTGAAAATATCATCTTGGAGAGAGAAATCAGATAAGTATGTTTAGTTGACCTTAGACAAGGAATTCATTCACCAAAGATTTCTTTCTGGAGATTATTACCTCACAAATGCCAGGAATGGGCAAAACCTTTACTTGGGGCTCACATTCTACCCATCATCAAATAATCCATGCTGGATAGAACATTACAGATGTAATGAATGGGGCAAAGTTCCAAATTAGTGCTCACTCACGACTTAATATTATAATATTTATCCTAGAGAGAAACCACACAAATATAATATGTGTGGCAAGGATTTTATCCAAAGATAAGATGAGGGAGATACTGGAGTCCCTTAAATGCAACAAATATGGCAAAATCTTTACCTTGAGTTCAAGTATGAGGCAACAATGGAGAGTCCATTGAAGAGAAACCCTACAGACATATGAGTAGAAGCTTTATCCTAACTGCACAATTCACCAGACTTCTCATATATGTCTTTTGAGAGAAACCACACAAACTAATATGTGTGCTAAGGCTTGTACCTGAAGATGAAACCTTAGAAACATAGAGGATTTAGTTTGGAAAGCAATGTTTCACATGTAATAAATGTTGTAAAAAGTTTTTGTCAAGTAGCTCCACTTTTGATGTAATGATAGAATTCATACAGGTTAGAAACTATGGCAATTTACTGAATGTGAAAAGAATTTTATGAAATGATGCATCCTGAGGTTTCATCACAAAGCTCATGCTACTGGGGATAATCCTTACAAATGTAATGAATTTGGTGAATTTTTCACACAATTCTTAAATTAGCCTACATATCAGAGAATCCATAATAGGAATAAGTTAAGGCTGTAGTTCTCCCAAGAGTAATGAGATTGTTATGTACTTCAGAGTCATTAGAAGTCACAGAATGTTAAAACTTAGGAAATGACGTGTATATCACATACAGAAGAATATATGTGTAAATGGCCAAGTATCTAACCGTGTAAATGTTCTATTGAGCTTTCTTGAAGACCACATTACTATTTATGTCTTTCAATCTTAATTTTGAAGTCTGTTGATCTTACACCTTCATTATAGGCCTTTGATGATGGTCTCTGGAAGGAGTCAGTAGGTGAAGGAGGTGGCTTCATTAGGTGTGGTTCATTCACATCCGTGTTCCCTGGAAAAACAAGGACCCTGAATTACCAAATTCAGTAGTGTGTCAGTTAGCATCAGGAAGGGGCTCTAGAGAATAGTGTAAAATTGCTGTTGCTCATCGTGCTTGTTATGTTCATGGTCCATGGATTGATCACAGTGGACAGAACCCTCTACTACGTGACTGTGAGCAAAGCAGTAAGGACATTAAGCGGCTTGACTATTCATGAGAGGAAGAGGACAGGTTACTAGGGATGGATTATGTGGTAGGAACAGTGCCCAGAACAAGTTGGTGGTTTTCTCCATTGCATGGGAATAAGTGTTATTTGCATCTGTGTGTTTTGTTTTGGCCACACCATGTGGCATGCATGATCTCAGTTCCCTGGCCAGGAATCAAGCCAGTGCCACCTAGAGTGGGCACACAGAATCTTAGCTACCGGACTGGCAAAGAAGTCCCTGCATCTGTGTTTAATAAGACATTCTTAGGAATTGAAGGGAGAGCAGTTTATCGGAGAGGAAAAATTTAATTACTGGGTGAAACTTACAGTTTGAACATCTAGTTTGTCTCAAAGGAAGGCGCCCTCAGGCTTTAAAGAAAAAAGTTTGTCCAGACAGGCTGAAAAAGAAGAGGTTTTTCCTGAGCATTAAAAGGTTTCAATAGTCAAATAGCAAAAAAAAAGGAGTTGGGAATTCCTTGGTGGTTCAGTTGTTAGGACTTAGTACTTTCATTGCCAAGCTCACAGGTTCAGTCCATGGTCAGGAATCTAAGATCCCTTAATCCCAGAAAAAAATTTTTAATGGAGTCAGACTTCATAAAACGCTGAGGCAGAGCCCTCTTGCCTACCAACTTATGTCCCTCACAAGTGTCCTATATTAATAAGTCTACTTCTTGCCCGTCACTTTGCTTCTTGCTGAATTCCTTCTGTGCTGAAACAAAGAACCTGAGCCTCAGTAAGTCCAGGCTCCAGATACTGAAACCCCCACCAGGTGGGAGATACTAAGCCTGCTGCCCATCAGCATGTAGAACCCAGAGCAGTTGGAGCCAGAAGATTTATGCTGCTAACTGCCACTTACCTCACCACCAGCCAATCGAAGAGTTCACGAGCTGATCACACCCACTTTGCACTATTACTATAAAACTCCCTACCCCCTCTTTTGAGACACACAGTTTTGAAGGCATTAGCCCACTGGAGCCCCTTTGCTTGGCAAAGCAATAAAGCTATTTCTTTCTACTTCATTCAAAAAGAAGGGAAAAAAAAAACAATGCTTATTTCTTAAATTCCTGGCTTTCTGACTTGGAAAAGCACATTTATGTTCATGCTAATAATTTATTAACATTTCTTTTCCACAGCATACACATATTCTGTTGTTTAATATGATTCTTGAAGATGCTTGTAAAACTAATCTGTTGGAGATATTTTTACCCTAGTTTAGTAAAATCTTTGGAAATGTTTATTAGATAATATAGTGAAATAGTTTACTCCAGCAATTTTCCAAGTGTTCTTAAAATTTCAGTTTCAAATTAGGCTAATATGCAATGTGTTACATTGTTTACTTTTCTACTGTAATAAAAAGTGTTTTCAGTTTTCCTTAGCAATATTTTTTCTGCTATGTGTATTTGTCCTGTTTTATCACAAGGGATTACTGGGTTGTTTTGGGACTCCTATGATGTGATAATGCCTGTAAGTCCATGACAGGTACAAAGTAGATGCAGTGTAAACATGAAGAAAAACAGTTACTTTGGGGCTATAGTTCAGTGAAAGAACTGGCATGGCAAAAGGGTGACATGAAATCTTTTTGTGGGACACCCAGCATCCTCATAGAATTTGTTTGTAACCAAGAATAATGTATTTGATAAGTGATCTTGATTTTGATTTGTATTTTTATTTGAGCTTCATTGCTTCCAGGATCTTAGTTCCCAAACGAGGGATTGAACCTGGGACCTGCCAATAAAAGAGATGAGTCATAACCACTGGGCCACCAGGGAATTCCGATTTATATTACCTTTGATAAGAATTCTTTGATTCATTTCTAATATTTTATGATGAATTTTTTAATCTTCCCACGGATTGATCATTTTACTTTTTTCTATTTTTCCAATTTTGTTTCCCACTAATTCTGGCCTTATAAATCGAGTTGACAAGTGCTTTCTCCTTTTCTTAAAAATAAATCATAGAATTACTGGTAATTCTTTTTAAAAATTTTGATAGAATTGTCAAATGCCATTGTTGCAAGTTTTTAAGATTACCTTTTGTAAAGGAAAGCCCCTGAGACTGCGAGGGAAAGTGAAGTGGAGACATTTATTACTCAAATTCTGGTGGAGATTCATGGTATAGCTGGAGGGAACATGTAAGAAGTCCTGCAGGGTCTTGGCAGAGCATGGTACATATACCTTTATTAGGATCCATAGATGGGTTGTTTGAATGGGATTGATCAATTCAAACTCAAAAGAGTAAGAATTGCTAAGCTTCAGTCAGGGGAGGGGAGTCATATCTAAAGAACAAAAAGGGGAAGGCAGATGGTGATGGGGAGTCATATCCTGTGTCTGGTGTTACTTAGAACGTACTGTCAAGGGAAGGGGCAATGTCAGTTCAAGAGCCCTGCAGGGCACTTGTGGTTAGTCACTCAGTCAGGTCCAACTTTGTGACCCCAGGGACTGTAGCCCGCCAGGCTCCTCTGTCCATGGGGATTCTTCAGGTGAGAATACTGGAGCGGGTTGCCATGCCCTCTTTCAGGGAATCATCCCAAACCAGGAACTGAACCCAGGTCTGCATCGCAAGTGGATTCTTTACTGTCTGGGCCACCAGGGAAGCTGGCAGAACAGTAGGCTACACCAAATACACCAGCACTCATATGATGGAGGTGTTTAAGCTTTCACAATCACTGTCTCTGCTTTTAGGTTTCTTAGACGGTGGGCATTTTGAAGTTACAAATTTATATTGCAATTCAAAGCAATTACCCAAATATCTTTCACATAGGTGATTTGTTGTATGTTATCAGTTTCGTGGAATTGGTGCATTTCATCTTAAATCATGTATACTTTTTGTAAGAGTTCCTTTCTATCCTTTTCATGTCTGCGTGTTCTGTAGTAATATCCCCTATTTTATCTAATATCAGTAATTTTATTTAGTGTAAACAAAGGAGCGTTAGGGGCAAACCTATTGCCAGTAGGTTTTATTGAAGCCATTTTCAACTTGTTAGGGAGATACATATTAGCTTCCCACCTAAGTAGTCCACACAACGGTAAGCTCTTACTCAAAAGTTAACAGACCATTTTGAGGATATGAGGAGGAATCATCTCTCCACCGCCCCTTTGCTGGCTGCATAGAACTACCGCCACTTTCGCACGCCCTTCGCCGGTAGTGCACTGCCAAGGTCCCGCCTCCGGAAGCCGGGCTTCTAAATTCGCGCTTGCGCAGTTTCTTACGGAAACGGAAGTGCGGAGCCCACTGAATGTCGGACCGTGCAGGGTAAGCATTTCCTCTCGTGGAGATTTGCGCTGCGAGGCCCCCCGACTTTAGTGAAACCTCAAGTGTTTTCGGAGTGACTAGGGATCTGAAATTTCAGCACCCGGTCCTCCGCCCCAAGTAAAACGAGTAGTCCCCTTACTGGTCGGGTATTTTGGGTTTAAATTCGTTTCGAGCTTTGTCCCTAACCTTGCCTTTCTGCCTTCGGTGTACGTAAATGCCTCCCTTCGCTACATTATCCCCTTTACAACTCTTTGCTACCTCAACCCTCATGTAAAGTCCTCTTTTGTGAGGTCCTTTTACGCCCCTCACTTCCTAGCTTAGCCTCTCGCCCCTGGACGGCAGCGCTTCCCACCCAACCCGGGTAGAGGCCAGCTCCTCAACCTCAACCTGGACTTGGTGAAATCGTTTGTGTCTTTTTCCACGAAGGGGTGCTGAAGAGCTCCGTGCCAGAGTCCTTTATATCTCATCTTTTTCGACAGGCAAAGTGGTAGATAAGTGATACTAGAATAGGACCCCTTGTGAGGCTAACAGGTGGGCGGGCGAGAGGGTGCCGTGGCCTGAGGACTTACTGGGCTACAGTTTGAAAAGGGAAAAATGGGGAGGAGAAGACCTTTCTTGTCTTTCTCGAGTAGACCTTTTGCTTCCGTCTTCAGCCCCTCCTCCAGGTTAGGCAATGGAGTTTTCTTGTTCCTGCAAGATCAAGTTAGATCCACAAATTACTGCTTTTTATGTGTGCAAAGAGAGTGTCCTAACGTAATGAACTCACTGGGCACAATGTGGGTTTCATGCCACCATTGTTTTATTGTTTTGTGGCTCATCTTGTGCTCTGTTGTGTGGGTTTATTGCTCGGTAACCCTGCTAGGTTTTGTGGTTAAGCAAAACTGATGTCTTGTGTAATCATTGACTTATAGGCATCTCCCTTATTTTTTCTACTGACAATGCCCTTAGTAGGGATAAACTTTTCTTTTCTAAGTTTATTTATTTGGCTGTGCTGGGTCTTATTTGTGGCATGTGGTATCTAGCTCCTTGACCAGGAATCAGATCCAGGTCCCCTACATTGGGAGTGCAGAGTGCTAGTCACTGGACCACCAGGGAAGTCCCTGCTTTAACCTGCTTTATCCTTTTACTCTTACCACTGACCTGGAGACTCCACCCCTCTCCTGAGAGCTCCCTCCCTCCCAGCCCCACTGTCTTCCCTTCTCAGCCTGGTCTGTCAGCCACTTAGGCCTCCCCTTCATTGGGAGCCTTTCCCCACCCAGGCGGAGGTGACCTGGGGCAGCCATGTGACACATAGTGTTCTTCTATGTGTCACAAATTCCACCCGATGGACAGCCTTTTCCTGTAGGCAGGCTTCCTATTCAATTGCCATCCCTGTAAATATGTAGGGGACCAGGAAAAGCAGAGAAATGAACAACTGAGAGAACTAGAAAAACTGGGAACAAGAAAAGAATGAGGAAAAATAGCTAGGAATAGAAAGGGTGGCTGAAGGACTTGTTAAAAGAGTAAAATGAAAGCAGTTAAGCATTGAAAATACCAGGTGAATAAAATAAGTAAAATTTTAAAAAGATGGTTCTCCACTGATAGGATCTGTCAACTTAAAAAAGCACAATGTGAGGTTTCCAAGTAAACTTTTATTTGGGGTAAAATGAGGACTGCAGTCCAGGAGACAGCACTTCACATAGCTCTGAGAAACTGCTACAAAGAAGCAGGGGGAAAGGTCAGTATATATGTGAAGGGGGAATACATGTAATCAAGCACATATTTTTTCCAGAAGATTTCTACTTTTGTGAAGCTTTGCTAATCACAAGGAACAGTCATCACCATGAAGGATTTTAGTGCTTTTCTAGATATGGGGAGATATAAGAATTGGGCTCATAAAATTGGCTCCTAAAAGTATCTGTCTGAAGACCTGGGCTTCCAGTTTTTCCTGAGCACAGAGTGCCTCATTTCTGTTCTCCATCCTAAAGACCTTTCAGAGGGTATTGAAGATCAACACCTACAAAAGCACATGATTTAATAATTGTAGAAGTAGGTAGGTAGATTGTTGTTCTTCAGTCCCTAAGTCGTGTCTGACTCTTTTTGAGTCCATGGACTGCAACACATCAGGCTCCCTGTTGTCCACCATCTTGCCAAACTCATGTCCATTGAGTCAGTGATACTAATTGTCTCATCCTCTGCCACCTCCTTATCCTCTTGCCTTCAGTCTTTCCCAGCGTCACAGTCTTTTCCAGTGAGTTGGCTTTCGCATTAGCTGGCCAAAGTACTGGAGCTTCAGTATCTGTCCTACCAATGAATATTGAGGGTTGATTTCCCTTTGGATTGATTGGTTTGATCTCCTTGCAATTCAGGGGACTCTCAAGAGTCTTCTCCAACATCACAGTTCAAAAGCATCAATTTTTTGGCCCTCAGCCTTCATTATGATCCAGCTCACACTTCTGTACATGACTACTGGCATGTAGGTAGATGGCAAGTGCCAGTTTGTAGCTGACAGTAACATAGAGGGGCCTTGGATCAGCGGTGGGGCAGGGGCACCAAAGGAGAGGCACTTCACACAGAGTGGGGTGAGAGGATGAAAGAGCTGGACACTTGGGCTGCAGAGCAGCATGGCGCTGGGAGAGAAGGAGGATCAAGTGTGACCACAAGAGGAAGCGAGAGCAGGAAGGATGCGTCACCACCTGGGGTGTCAGAGCCGGGGGAGAAGGGGAGTGGAAGAGGGAGAGAAGGGGTGTAACTGGAGGGCAGAGAGGGAGCAGCGAGGGGCAAGAAAGAGGCAGAAGCACAGATGGAGGACCGTCAGAGAGGGTGCAGAGACCAAGCATCTCGAGGGGAACAGTTTACAGAGGGGGCAGGACAGGTGTGAGGGAAGAAACAGGAACAGCAGGAGAGCAGAGGGGAAGAAAAGAGATAAACCGACTAAAATGGAAACACCTAGTAGAGCAGGTGGGTAGTGGGAACTGGATGCAGATGGATGGTGAGTTGTTTGTTGTGGATAAGTTATGATATATGATTTCTTATTTTAAGAATGTAATAAAATGTCTCTAATTGTACAGATGAGGATGAGAATTGCAGAACTTGTGTCTTGTGCATTCTGTAATTCTTTGTATCAGAGGATAACTTCCATTTGCAAATGCTGTTTCTCCAGGGGACAGTGATTTGATTCACTCAGTTGTGAGTCATCCCCTTCCCTTTTCCTGACGTGGGACAGAGGAGCAGGGAGAGGATAAAGGGGGCAAGAAGTGATTGAATCTGTCACTGCATGGTGTCTTAAAAGGAACATTGAGAGGTTTTTTTTGTGATGGGCTTACTTTTCTTTTTTATATCTTTACATATTATTTATTTTGTAGCATGGAAAAATGATTTAGTTCGTTCAGTTTCTACTTCCCTAGAAGAGGGACATTAAGTTCTGTAACAAGCTTTGCTGGTCTTATATAATCAAGTAATTCTTTTCTAAATGTTAATATACTGTGAAATTTGTAAAATGTTGACCCACAATTATTAGGTGATAAAAATTCACAAACTGTTTCTTTTTGAAATGTGTTTCAGATATCTTGGAGGCCTGCCTGTTTTCTCCTCTTTCTCTTTTGTATTGGAAAAGCTCTTTGGTATGTAATAAATAATTTTAGACAGTTTTGCTGGGTATTTGGTCAAGTTATCAATGGTCTTTTATATTAACAGACAAATTTTTTCCTAGTTTTACCAGTTAGTCTAATATTTTGTTTTCTCCCTTTTTGTGTGTCCTGATAAGACAAAGAGGAGGAAACAAAAGGAAGAGAAGTCAGAAATGGCTCTTTCTCAGGTAAAGTCATATCCTTAGTTGTTTTTCAGTCTGTCCTTCTTGAAATGACCTTCTTTGGACATGCTAATCTTTGAAGAATCTGAAATATCCTGCCTGATAACCTGTATATTCATCTTCTTTTTCAAGAGTTTTTTGGCTGTTTTCTGGCTCTTGAGGTTTCCTATGAATTTACGAATGATTGTTTTTCTATAGGTGCAAAAATTGCCTTTGAAATTTTGATAGAGATTCTTCATATCTGTAGACCACACCCCCTGCAGGAAAAGCGTGGGGTCCTAACCATTGGACCCTAATTTGGGAAGTCCCTAATGTGGTCATTTTTTTGTAAAGAAAATTTTGCAATGAAACTTTATTGACTTGATTTTTACAGTTTGCTACTTTTAAGCAAAGGAAGTGTTACCTGTTTTTAATCAGTTTGACTGGCCTCTTAAAAATTTTGGAGGTATGTTAGGTCTTATCTGCTGGGTTGCAAGTGAAGGAATTTCTTTCTTTCTTTTTTTTTTTCCTATTCTTTAAATTATATTTGTAATTGGAGGATAGTTGCTTTACAATGTTGTGTTGGTTTCTGCCATTCAACAACATGAATTAGCCATGGATATACATATATCTACTACTTCTTGAGCTTCCCTTCCACCCAAATTTGGTCATTTTAAAAACATAAAGTTCCCACTGCATGGTTACAGGGTGTGTTTCTTTCATATATATCTCCAGGGACTTCTTAAAGAGTTTCCTACTCTTCAGTTTAGAGGTCTTGGACCTAGTTGGCTGATATTTTCCCTAAGGATTCTATCGGATTGTTCTCTGATTTTCTGTTGACATGATTCATTGTGTATTGAAGTGCATCTGATTTTGGTGTGCAGATATTTTATGCTGCAACTCTTCTAAGGTTTTTCTAAATTTTTGTTTATTTATTTATTTTTGGCTGTGTTAGTTCTTTGTTGCTGTGAGTGGGCTTTGTCTAGTTGTGACAGTTGGAGGCTACTTGCTAGTTGTAGTACAAGCGCTTTTCATTACAGTTGCCTCTCTTGTTGTAGAGCACAGGCTCTAGGTGGGCAGGTTTCACTAGTTAGTTGCCCCACTGCATATGGGATCTTGCTGGACCAGGGACTAGCAGGTGGATTCTTTACCACTGGACCACTGGGAAGGTCCTTAATGTGTTTAGAGTAGTCAGTTCTTACAGTCTCTTTTGGGTTCTATATATAAAATCCTGTCACCTACAAAATAAAAGGTAATTTTGCTTTCTTTTCAGTTTAGATAACTTGGATTTTTTTTTTTTTTTCCTTTTCCAATTGCTCTGGCTAGGTTGTTCAGTGGTTTCTTGAAGAGTAATGCAGAGCGTGCATCTTCCTCTTTTGTGGTTGAAAGGATTTAGCAGTGTGGGCTTCCCTACTACTGCATCTTTGACTACCTGTTAATAAATTTGATATGCTGTGGTTTTATTTTCATTCACATACTTTACAATTTTCCCTGTGATTTCTTCTTTGACTCGTTCCTTCTTAAACAATAAACTGCTTACTTTCCACTTTTGGAAGCTTTTCCTGTTTTCCTTCTGCTGTTTATTTTTAGTATCATTTTACTGTGGTTAAAGGAGATACTCTTCTTTTTTTTAGAAGATACTTTTTTTATGTTCTCAGACTTTATATATTGAGCTTTGTTAGATGGTCTAGCATGTGGTCTGTGAAATGGAGAAGGTTTCAAGACATATGCTAGAGAAGGATGTGATTTTTGCTGTTGTTGAGTGGAATGTTCTGTACATGTTTGTTGCTGTTGCTGCTGCTGCTACGTCACTTCAGTTGTGTCCAACTCTGTGCAACCCCATAGATGGCAGCCCACCAGGCTCCTCTGTCCATGGGATTTGCCAGGCAAGAGTACTGGAGTGGGTTGCCATTGCATTCTCCGATATGTTTGTTAGACACAGTAATTCTACAGTGTTGTACAAGTGCTCAGTTTCCTTGCTGATTTTTTGGTTTTCCATGTGCTGGTAAAACTCAGGTAGTGAAGTCTGATACTAATGGTGTGCTATTATCTATTTCCATTTTTACTTCTGTTAAGATCTTTATTTTCAGGGGAGCTCTGATGTTAGATATATACATATTTGTAATTGTTATATTTTCTTGGTAAATTTACCTTTTCCCGTTTCATAGTATACTTTGTGTCTTTTGTTATGTTTATCCTTAGATTGTTTTGTCTTTTGTCTGATATTGTGCAGTAACCCCTACTCTCTTAAGAACTGAATATCTTTTTCCATCCTTTCACTTTTCAGCTAGCTCTGACATGCTCTCTGTGTGTCTTGCTCCCACTCTGTTCTCCTCCTGTCACTTTCTCCAGTGGTCCCTGCTTGGGCACCCTGTACCATGGTGAAAGGCAGGCAGGACCTCTGGCCAGCCCCCTTCCCTCCACTGTCACTTCAGCAAGAATTCATCAAGTATTTCCTTTTGATCATAATGTTTGGTGACATATTCTTGGTTGATAACAATACATTTTTTTCCATGTTGTTTTTGTTTTCTTTTTGTCATGATTTTAAATTGTCCAACAAGTTTTTTATTTTACTATGGTGCTAATTTTGTTATTAATCTACAAATAATGTGTAATAATAATAACTTTTCCAAATTTGAATCAAAGTTAATTACTGCCAAAAACAAACTCGTTGGCCTTTATTAATGTCTTTTGGTTAAGATGACTGTGGGATGACATGCCCACGGCCATGGGCTTCACAAAGATCACCCCAGAAACAGAGGCTGGAGCAGGGTAGTGACCAACGCCCCCATTTCCAAGCATGGAACCTGCAGTGGCAGCAGATTGGCCCTAGGTCCACCAGCGGCAGCAGAAAAGCCTGGGTATGGTCGACTCGCGTGCAGCTGATCAGCTCCACTGGCAGACAGTGGAGGGCAGCAGATCGTCTCTACAGTGGACAGTGACTCCCAGTCTGTGGATGGACCCCAGGGAGGCCAGCCACTCCTGGGCAGTGGATGGCTCTGGGGTAGCCAATGGCAGCAGTGGGCCAGGTTTCCCTGCACTTCTAGGCATCATCCAATGTCAGCTCTAGCCCTTCCTAGACCCCGTTTCCAGCCACTCCAGCAGGGCCTTTGCCTCAAGCCCTGGTCGCACGTTGAGAGACTCGACAGCCAATGAATGTTTAAATGCTCAGTGGGGACCACCATTGGGACTGCCAGGGTACCAGGCATGTCATCCAGCTACACTGAGCAGCTGAAGGGCGTGTCCTTGCTAGTTAGGGCCTGACAAAACATCCACTGGAGAAAGGAATGGCAAACCACTTCAGTATTCTTGCCTTGAGAACTTCATGAATAGTATGAAAAGGCAATAAGATATGACACTGAAAGATGAACCCTCCAGGTCAGTAGGTGCCCATATTCTACTGGGGTAAAGTAGAGAAATTGCAAAAGAAAGAAGAGGCTGAGCTGAAGCTGAAACAGTGCCCAGTTGTGGTTTTATCTGGTGATGAAAGTAAAGTCCAACGCTGTGAAGAACAATATTGCATAGGAACCTGGAATATTAGGTCCAGTGAATCAAGATAAATTGGAAGTGGTCAAACAGGAGATGGGAAGAGTGAACATTGACATTCGAGGAATCAGTGAACTGAAATGGACTGGAATGCATGAATTTCAGATGACCATTATATCTACTATTGTGGGCAAGAATCCTTAGAAGAAATGGAATAACCCTCATAGTCAACAATAGCACTGAAATGCAGCACTTGGTTGCAATCTCAAAAATAACAGAATGATACCGGTTTGTTTCCAAGGCAAACCATTCAACATCACAGTAATCCAAGTCTATGCCCCAACCTCTAATGCTAGAGAAGCTGAAGTCGAATGGTTCTATGAAGATCTACAGGATATTCTAGAACTAATGCCAAAAAAAGATGTCCTTTTCATCTTGGGGGACTGGGATGCAAAAGTAGGCAGTCAAGAGATACCTGGATTATTAGGCAAGTTTGGCCTTGGAGAACAAAATGACACAGGGCAAAGGCTAACAGAGTTTTTATCAAGAGAACACAATGGTCATAGCAAACACCCTCTTCCAACAACACAAGGGACGATTCTACACATGAACATAACCAGATGGCCAATACTGAAATCAGATTGATTATATTCTTTGCAGCCAAAGATGGAGAGTCTCTATACAGTCAGCAGTAAAAAGACCTGAAGCTGACTGTGGCTCAGATCATGAGCTCCTTATTGAAAAATTCAGACTTAAATTGAAGAAAGTAGGGAAAACCTGTAGGCCATTCAAGTATGACCTAAGTCAAATCCCATATGATTATACAGTGGAGGTGATGAATAGATTCAAGTGATTAGATTTGGTAGACATTGCCTGAAGAACTGTGGGTGGAGGTACATAATATTGTATAGGAGGTGATGACCAAAACCGTCCCTGAGAAAAAGAAATGCAAGAAGGCAAAAT
Organism: Oryx dammah; assembly: GCF_014754425.2. Lineage (NCBI taxonomy): Eukaryota > Metazoa > Chordata > Mammalia > Artiodactyla > Bovidae > Oryx > Oryx dammah. Next base: position 5,069,897 of record NW_024070197.1, on the reverse strand, counting down.
GGTTGCCTGAGGAGGCCTTACAAAGAGCTGAGAAAAGAAGAGAAGCGAGAAAGGGAAAGATATACTCACTTGAATGCAGAGTTCCAGAAAATAGCAAGGAGAATAAAGAAAGCCTTCTTCAGTGACAAATGCAAAGAAATAAAGGAAAATAATAGAATGGAAAGACTAGTGATCTTTTTAAGAAAATTGGAGTTACCAAGTGAACGTTTCATATAAGCTGGATTGAGAAAAGGCAGTGGACCCAGAGATCAAATTGCCAATGTATGCTGGGTCATAGAAAAAGCATGGAAGTTCCAAGAAAACATCTACTTCTGCTTCATTGACTATACTAAAGCCTTTGTGTGGATCACAACAAACTGGAATATTCCTAAAGAGATAGGAGTACCAGACCACCTTACCTACCTCCTGAGAAACCTGTAGGCAGGACAAGGAGGAGCACTTAGAATGAGACATGGAACAATGGACTGGTTCAAACTGGGAAAGGAGTATGTTAAGGCTGTATATTGTCACCCTGCTTACTTAACTTATATGCAGTGTACATCATGAGAAATGCCAGGCTAGATGAATCACAAACTGGAATCAAGATTGCCAGGAGAAATATCAACAACTTCAGATATGCAGATGGTACCACTTTAATGGCAGAAAGTGAAGAGGAACCAAACATTCTCTTGTTGAAGGTGAAAGTGAAGAGTGAAAAAGCTGGCTTAAAAGTCAACATTCAAAAACAAAAATAATGGTATCTGATCCTATCCCTTCATGACAAATAGATGGGGGAAATGTCAGATTTCATTTTCTTGGGCTCCAAAATCACTGCAGACAGTGACTAGGGCCACAAAATTAAAAGATGCTTGCTCCTTGGAAGAGAATAGCTATGTCAAACCTAGACAGTGTTTTAAAAAGGTAGGCAAAGGTCCATATAGTCAAATTTATGTTTTTTCTAGTAGTCAGTATGGATGTGAGAGTTGGACCATGAAGAAGGCTGAGCATCCGAAAAATTGATGCTTTTGAACCTGTGGTGCTGGAGAAAACTCTAGAGAGTCCCTTGGACAGCAAGGCAATCAAACCAGTCAATCCTAAAGGAAATCAACTCTGAATATTCATTGGAAGGACTGATGCTGAAGCTGAAACTCCAATACTTTGGCCACCTGAATCAAAGAACTGTCTCATGGAAAAGACCCTGAGCTGGGAAAAACTGAGGGCAGGAGGAGAAATGGGGACAGAGGACGAGATGGTTGGTGGTAGCGTTGACTCAATGGACGTGAGTGAGCAAACTCAGGGTGATTGTGATGGACAGAGAAGCCTGGAGTGCTGCAGTTCATGTGGTTACAAAGAGTCAGAGAGGACTTAGTGACTGAAAGACAACAACAGTGCCTTCCTGTGTAAGTTTAAATGGACAAAATTATATTTTTAATACAGTTATTTTGTTGAGGTTGGAATTAAAATACTCTACTTTTTTAAATGTCTGCACTGTTTTTCAATAGCCTATCAAAATCATGTTGACAAATGCAGTTCACTACAGTTGATCGTTCAGTCATTGTCATTTTCTGGAAGATCCACATGAATAAAAGTGATGAGGAAAACATCTGAAAAATCTGTCTAGAATATATTCCTCTCATTTTTATTAATTTAGTGTTGATATGTATACATACATTCAGTTCAGTTCAGTTGCTCAGTCTCTCAGACTCTTTGTGGCCCCAAGGACTACAGCACGCCAGGCCTCCCTGTCCGTCACCAACTCCCCGAGCTTGCTCACACTCATGTCCATTGAGTCGGTGATGCCATCCAATCATCTCCTCTGTCATCCCCTTCTCCTGCCTTCACTCTTTCCCAGCATCAGAGTCTTTTCCAATGAGTCAGTTCTTTGCAGCAGGTGGCCAAAGTATTGGAGCTTCAGCATCAGTTCTTCCAATGAATATTCAGCACTGATTTCTTTTAGGATTAACTGGTTGAATCTCCTTGCAGTCTGGGGGACTCTCAAGAGTCTTCTCCAACACCACAGTTCAAAAGCATCAATTCTGTGGTGCTCAGCTTTCTTTATAGTCCAAGTCTCACATCCATACATGACTACTGGAAAAACCATAGCTTTGACTAGACAGACTTTCGTTGACAAAGTAATGTCTCTGCTTTTTAATATGCTGTCTAGGGTTGTCATAGCTTTCCTTCCAAGGAGCAAGCGTTTTTTAATTTAATGGCTGCAGTCACCATCTGCAGTGATTTTGAAGCACAAGAAAATAAAGTCTCTCACTGTTTCCATTGTTTCCCCATCTATTTGCCATGAGGTAATGGGTCTGGATACCATGATCCTAGTTTTTTGAATGTTGAGTTTTAAGCATTTTAAGTACATGCATTTTAGTACATGCATTCATGGATATGCAGTTCCATGCTTTATGTAAAAGTCATGATTTTAAAACTATAATATCTTTTTGTTACAGCAATTATATTTCTAACATTCTCTGGCTTCCAATTTTTTCTACACTATCATATTAATGGTTTAAGTAATAATAAAATTACTGACATTTCTTGTGCATGTGTATGCACACACATGTATAAAGACCTTTTAGGCCAATCTGTGTTGTGCACCTTGAACTTCTTTCATGTTTTCTCCATGAAACATTCTGGCAATATACTTTTAATGTTCTCTGTGTTACTTAACTCTTTCATTTTAAACTTCAGTTCTAAAGTCCAGCCTTAGGAGTTCAGTTGCTTGCTCTGTGATTCCTTAACTTCTAGACCTGATTGGAGTTTCTCCTTGTGTCTTTGACACAGGTCTCATCTGCAAGATCAGAATAGGTCTTTCTCTAATGAGCTGTGATGCTGACAACAAGTTAATACATGTAAAACATTTAGAGTAATGTATTTCAGATAGGAAGTTCAAATGGTGTTCATCTTTGCTGCTCCTGTCATCATCGTGATTAAAAATTTTGAGTTTTCCTTAAACACACTATCGGAGAAGGCAATGGCACTGCACTCCAGTACTCTTGCCTGGAAAATCCCATGGATGGAGGAGCCTGGTGGGCGGCAGTCCATGGGGTCCCTGCAAGTTGGATACGACTGAGCGGCTTTGCTTTCACTTTTCACTTTCATGTATTGGAGAAGGAAATGGCAACCCACCCCAGTGTTCTTGGCAGGAGAATCCCAGGGACAGGGGAGCCTGGTGGGCTGCCGTCCATGGGGTCACACAGAGTCGGACACGACTGAAGCGACTTAGCAGTAGCAGTAAACACACTATAGACTTTGTCATCACTGAAGGTCACTCACGCTCCTCCACATCCAGCTTTGATCGTCCCTCAGTGATGGAACATGCTAAGACTTTCATATAGACAGCCCAGCTTTGAATTTTTATTTGTATCTGATGCATGTATTTTGCAAGAAAATGAAAAACCTGTATCTATTTGGAGGATATTGTAATCTTTATGATAAAGCATAAGAAATTAAATTAGAGGTAGCGTCAAATACCTTTACATGGCTCTGTCACAATACCTACTTCAACTTGATCTTTTCAAATCTACTCATTTTATATGCAAGTAAGAACTCTGCTCATGTTCCGCTGGTTAAGTGTTTTTGTTTTAAACTTAAGGCACAATTGACCTTCAAGGATGTGGCCATTGAATTCTCTCCAGAAGAGTGGGAATGTCTGGACCCTGCTCAGAAGACCTTGTACAGGGACGTGATGGTGGAGACCTTCAGAAACCTGCTCTCTGTGGGTGAGGATAATTTCCTTCCAAAAGTTGGGAGTGTATTTTTGCATTTACTGCTCTTGGCCTTTTGGAACTCCCTATCTTGCTTAATGGAGCTCAAAGCCATGTTGACTCAGGCATGAAAACCTTCATGATGTAGGCTCAGGAGTTTAAACATGCCCTTCCTTCAGATGATCTGGCCACTTCACATTAGGAGTTTTTCCAGCACTCAATGTCTAACCCCCATCTGGAAACTTTTAAAATATTTTAATTCTCTGTATTCTACTTCTGTGCTTTTGACTCAGTACTTATTAGAAGAGTGTTGGATGATACCTGCATATTACATTGTTCCCCTCTGAATCAAAAACATGGCAGGCAGTTGATGATTTTGTGAAACATTTTTCCAGAGCCACCTGTAATGTCCTCACTCTCATGTGAACACAAGAGTTGAGATTCTGGAAAAACCACAGTAGTTGACTTTCTCTCCCTCATTTTTGTCTTTTAAGAAATAATTAATTAATTAATTTTTTATTTTGTTGGATCTTCATTGCTGTGTGGGCTTTTCTCTGGATGCAGCAAGTGGGGGCTACTCTAGTTGTGATGTGCAGTCTTCTCTTGTTATGGAGCCTGGGCTCTAAACTGTCAGGGCTTCATGGTTTTGGCTCCTGGACTTGAGAGCACAGGCTCCATAGTTGTGGCTCAGGGCCTTATTTTCTCCCTGTCATGAGATCTTCTTGGATCAGAGTTTGAATCTGTATCTCCTGCTTTGGCAGGTGGATTCTTTGCCACTGAGCCACCAGGGAAGCCCCTAGTGACCACCTGCTTTGATCCTCAGGAAATGGTTTGAGAATTTTTTCTAGAGATAACATTGTCCAAGTCCACATCCTCATGCAAGGGTATTGAATAAACTGTTGTTGATGCCATATTTTTGATGCCTGGGTGCACCATTCTACGTCCACACTTAAGCCTGAAGCATCTTAATGAGAGAGCTTGAGAATTCCCTCTCGGTCCAGTGGTTGGGTGCAGGTTCCATCCCTGGTCAGAAACTAAGATCCCACAGACCATGGTGTGGAACCCTCCTCTTCTCCAAACAAATACTGAGACAGCTTATGAGGTGGAGTGATACCTTCAGTGATGAACCATCATTTGTTTTTGGCACTGCTGCTTTCATTTTGTACATTTCTATGCATAATAAATGGTCTTGATTTGTTTCTCTAATCATCAGTGTATGTATTTCATGTTACTTAGAGTGCTTGTTTTCTGTTTTCAGTGTGTGGGTTGGTTGATGGAAGACGAGCCAGCCCCATCCAGGTAGAATTGGTGATTAGTTCTTTTTTAATTTTTATTTGTTTTTAAAACTTTTATCTTATTGGTTTATTTTTTGGCCTTACCATGTGGCATGTGGGATGTTAGTTCCCTGACCAGGGATCGAACCCATGCCCACTACACTGGAAGTGTGGAATCTTAACCATTGGATGACCAGGAAATTCCAGTGATTAGTTGTTTTTAGAGTTGTTTACATATTCTTGATATTTTATTATGACATAAATCATTTGCAAATATTTCCTGCCATAGCATAGATTATTTTTCACTCTACTAGGTGTGATCTAATGCACAGTAGTTTATAATTTTGAAGTAGTTCATATTTCTGTTTTAGGTTTGTCACTGGTGCTTTTCATGTTATGCATAATAAATCATTGGTGACTGCTATGTCATAAAGCTTTTCCTGCATGTTTATTTATAGCAGTTTTATGCATTTTGGGCTTGGTTAGGTCTTTTATTGGTTTTGTATATTATGTCAGTTAATGGTCCAACTAAATTGTTGTGTATTTGGAGAACTGTTTTTCTCCACGTTTTCTTTTTTTTAATAGACTGCCCTTCCTCCATTGAGTTGTCTTGACCCCCTTCTAGAACATTTAACCATATATGAGAGATTTTTTTTTAATGTCCCTGTACTATTCCACCAGTTGCTCTATCTTTATCTTTGTACCACATCATTTTATTAATATAGGTTTGGAGTAAGTTTTGAAATAAAAGACCTGCAAGACCTCTGGCTTTGTTCTTTTTAAGCATACTTTGCTCCTTCAGCATCTTTTGAGATTCCAAATGAATTTGTAAGATGTTTTTATCATTTCTCCAAGAAGTACTATTGATTTTACTAAGCAGTGGGTTGAATCTGTTGATTGCTTGGTTAATACTGACATCTTGACAATATTGACAAATAATAGTAATATATCTGTGATTCTTTATATTTTGTAGTTATCTCTCATATACACATGATCAAGAAATCACAACTAAAATCAAACATTGATATAGGAGAAAGATTCCAAACAGTCATGTTGGAAAACCATGAAAGCCACAAAATCAAGCATTTTTACCATCAAGAATTACAGGAAAATAAGTGTGACCTTGGGTATCAGTGGAAAGATGATGAAAGAAATTATAAAAATATCCCTACATTCCATAAGGAAGTTGTCACTTATGGAAGAGTTCAGCCCAGTGGAAAGGATACAGAAAAGAAGCTGATTGCAAATATACTTCCATTAAGCTCTTGGGATGCACTGTGCATGTTTCAGAGTAGACAAACAATTGATGAATTTCATCAAGCTGATGACAACATGAACTGTAGTACATCATTTTCACCATCTCAGGACATTTCTCCTTTTGGCCAATCCAAAATTTCTAATATATATGGGAGTGATTTTATGCATCCTTCACTATTGACACAAGACCAGAAAGCACACAGGGAAAGACCTTACAAATGTAATGAGGGTGGCAAAGTCTTTCTTAAGGGCTCAGACTTCAGTAGACATCAGATAATCCATACAGGAAAGAAATTGCGTAAATGTAACTTTTGTGGAAAGATCTTTAGTCGAAATTCACACCTTGAAGTTCATCAGAGAACTCATACTGGAGAGAAACCTTATAAATGTAATGTGTGTGGCAAGAGTTTTAATCATAATTCATATATATCACATGTCATAAGAGAATTCATACTGGAGAGACACCTTACAAGTGCAATGTCTGTGGGAAAACCTTTCGGTATCCCTCAGGCCTCTGGAGACATATGATAAAACATACTAGAAGAAAACCATTTAAATGTGATGTATGTGGCAGAGTCTTTAATCAAAAGAAAGACCTTGCAGTTCATCACAGAATTCATACTGGAGAGAAACCTTACAAATGTAATGAATGTGGCAAAGTCTTTGGCCAAAAAGCACATCTTAAAACTCATCTGAGTACTCATACTGGAGTGAAACCTCACAAATTTAATGAATGTGTCAAGGTTTTTTGTGATAAGGAAACTGTTAGAAGGCATCAACAAATTCAAACTGCAGTAACAGCATACAAATGTAATACATGTGGCAAGTACTTTCATCACAGGACTGCCCTTATATGGCATCAACATGTCCATACTGGACAGAAACAAGTGTAGTGAGTGTGGCAAATTCTTTCGTCAGAAGGTAACCCTTATACGGCATCAACATGTCCATACTGGAGACAAACCTTACAAATGTAATGAGTGTGGCAAGTTCTTTAATCAGAAATCCAATCTGGTGCGTCATCAAACGATTCATAATGGTGACAGACCTTACAAATGTAATCAGTGTGGCCAGCTGTTTAGTCTGAAAGGAAGCCTTGCAGCTCATCAGAGGATTCATACTGGAGAGAAACCTTACAAATGTAGTGAGTGTGGCAAAGTCTTTAATAGAAATTCAAACCTCGTAGTTCATCAGAGAATTCATACTGGAGAGAAACCTTACAGATGTAATGAGTGTGGTCAGATGTTCAGCAGTAGACCAACCCTCATCAGTCATCAGTTCATTCATACTGGAGAGAAACCTTACAAATGTGATCAGTGTGGCAAAGGCTTTGGTTACAAACAATGTCTTCGAATTCATCACAGATTGCATAATGAATAAGTGGAAGTGAAAGTGATAGTCGCTCCAGTCATGTAGCCTGTCAGGCTCCTTTGTCCATTGGATCTCCAGGCAAGAATACTGGAATGGGTAGACATTTCCGTCTCCAGGGGATCTTACTTGACCTAATGAGCCACCAGGGAAGTCCACATAATGAATAGAAACATTGCACATTTGTTGTGTGGAAAAGCCTTTACTCAGATCTCAACCCTACCACACATCAGAAAATCCAACTTAAGAAACACCATGTAATTGTGCTATATGTGGGAAGGTCTTCAAAATTCAAACTTCAAAAAAAATTCAGATCTGAAAATTCACAGCTTACAATTTGTTGGAGAATTCATAGTGGGAAGAAACTGTACAAATATCATGAGTGTTGTAAAGTTTTTTTGCACTCACCACCAGGTAATCTGTAATGGGAAGAAACCTTACAAGTTTAATGACTGTCTCTATGTTTAGTTAAAATTCATACCTTATATATAATATGCCAGATAATTCATACTGGAGAGAAACCTTTCAAACGTAATGAGTGGCGATTTCTTCAGTGTGCCTTTAAGCCTAAAACGTCCCTACAGGGGTTCCATGATCTTGAACATTTGAACAGTGTAGTGAAGTGTCAAGGCTTTTACAGGTGTCCACATCTTCGGCTTTATTGGAGTTTGTAGAACGGCAACATCACATCAACTGTAGTGCAAGGACCATAGACACTTGATGAGATGAGAATGTCTCTGGAAAACTGTGTTTTGCTTTTCTACATACCTCATTGCTGGGGGCCAGCGTGAGGAACTCCGCCCATGGCAAAGGTCATGAGGAAGGAGGCTTGGCATATGCAAAGGTGTGATCAAGCCTCAGGAAACCCCCTGTTCCCAAGCATCTAACCCCAAAACCAGAGTCTGTTTTATGCTCTCACCCACACCTCTGACTTTACGGGGGGCTCTCCCCCATAACCGTTTCTCTCGGAAAAGGAGTAAACGTGCAGCTCCAAGGCAATAAAAATTCCTGGGCGTGACAAGAGTGTTTCAGCTTACAGACTCCTCTGAAGGTTATCTAGTCCACCTGTATAGTTCGTCTGGCCACATGTGATTGTTTACAGCCTCCCAACCTGAGAGGCATGAGATGTTTTAGACTTACTAAAGGCAAATTCTTTTGGGGAGTTGGAAATTATTAGTATAGTGGGTTGATTAGGAATTATATTGGTGAAGGGTTTTTCATTTGTTGTGTCAATAATTGCTGCTAATTCCCTGCTCTGTGTGGGACAAGGATGTCTCAGGTCAAACCTCTCTGCTGACAGACTAGTTTGTGTGACAGGATTACTACCTCTCAACCATAAACAGCACAGAGAGTTTTGGAGTATTTTGAGAGTCTTAATTAGCATAGGGCTTTTTGTTCTTGTTGAGTCAATGATTGCCGCCAGGCCTCCATATCCTTAGGCACCTGGGAATATATTAATCAATGTATTTGGAATATAGAAAAGGAAATATAGTAGTTTTTAAGGTTAGCAATACTAGACTTTTTGAGTTAATGAATTTTCTCTTTTGTAATAGATCATTGTACTTTGTTATAAATCACTGTGTCCTTGCTATGTAAAAATGTAACTTTATCACTATTTTAAGATTAAATAGATCTTAAGGGGAACATTGGTGAAAGGATTTTCATTTGTTGGGCTGATGTTTGCTGCTAAATCTCCATGTTCCCTGCCTTTATAATGAATATAACTAACATATAGGAGAAATAAGCATTAACCTTTAAGCATATAGTAGAAATAAGTATTAACCTTTAAGATTAATCATGTTAACCTTGGGTTAAATAAATTCCTTTCTTGATTGTAACTCACTACACCCTCACCCTATAGGAATGTAACTTTATTTGGAGGGTGGCGCCTGGTTTAAGAAAAAACACCCTTGGAAAAAATAAGTTTTTGGTTATCAGAAAGAAAGGATCATAAAATCCCTAAGACCTTTTTATGTGAAGCACCTGATTTTGATAAAGGTCAGGACTGCTGACCCCCGCGTGACTCTGTATTCATCCCTATATGTAACAAAAGGTATATAAGCAAACCCCAAAATAAAGAAATTGGATCAGTTTCTGGAAAGACTGATACCCTCATGTCATTCTTTCTTGCTCCTTGTTTTTCTGGCTGAATTCCCATCTGGAGCATGGATGCTATTCCACGTAATCCAAGTTAATCCAAGTTATTCAGCCTCTTTTTCTCCACTAATCTTCCTACTACACTATCCGTTTCTAGTCTCTCTGTATATCTGTAATTAAATATGTATTTTTCCAAGAACGCCGACTCCATCCCCACCTTCGAATTCCCTGGATCCACCAGGGCTGGACCCTGGCACCCCATACTAAATTTTCCATTTCTGCTGTACCAATTACTACAAACTGAGTGCCTTAAATAAATAGATTTATTCTCTTCTGTTTCCATTCAAGAATTGTAAATGGATCCAAAGCTCTGTGCTCTTTTGGGTACTCCAGGTCACAATTTGTTTTCTTGCTTTTATGAATTTCCAACATCATTTTCATCCTTTTTCTCATGATCTCTATATGGTTTTGTATCACAGGCTCTTTAATCAATGATTTTGTTCAGACGTCCTCTTATCATATGAGTAGAGTACTTCCTCAACACATTGTTTAAATTAGGTCAGCCTCTCTTTCTGTCATTGTATTAATTCATTACTAGAGTCATATCTTACTTAATGATGGCTGATATTCCCTTATAGAATATAACCTCCTGAAGGCAGAGTATTTTATTTCTTGTTAGACCATCAGTGATTAGGACCCAGTGCAGGAAATGAATTGGTTGATAAAGTTGAAAAATTGTTTTAGACATTTCTATTGCATACTTTATAGTCCAAAAACGAACTTTTATATGTAGTGTGAATATAAAAAATTTGAGTGACCTGCTTTATTGTGTGATTCACTTTATCGTCATTCTCTGGAACTGCATTTGCAGTATTTCCAAAGTATGCTTGTACCTTTATCTCATAGGTCAATATTACCAAAGAATGAATATTTAAATAAGATGCAGGTTCACTGATTACCACAGAATTCGACAAGAAATATTATCCAAGATGAAGTTGTGTTTACTCAAAAAAATGGGTCACGATTCTGATAGATAAAAACCATTTCCCTTTAGGCAGGAACAAATGCAGAGCAATACCAGTTTCTGAAAGTATTGTACCGTACTGTGACTCGCAGGACTTCCGGCAATCTAGTGGTTAAGACTCTGCGTGTCCAGTGCAGGCAGTGCAGGCTCAGTCCCTGGTCTGGGAAGGGAAACTAAGATCCCACAAGCCATGCTGCCTGGTGGGCAGTCAAATAAAAGAAATATTCTTCAAATAGAATGGTGGCAACCAAAGGTGTAAAACCTCAAAAGTCAAATTGAAAACTTAGCTTTTATACCCAGGGATATAAACAAGTTAGGTATAACAAGTTAGTCAAAGTCCCATATGAATTACAAAGCTCCAAGGTGGTCCAAGAATTAACATACTTGGGAGAGGAGAAAAGCTTAAGTAAATTTCGATGAAATCATGTTAACAAGCTTTCCATCCACAGATCTAAAAGAGGAACAGTAATCATTCATAAGGTAATCGATGGGGAGCTGGAAGATTTCTTTCTTGCTCTTTCTGAAGTAAACAAATAGGCTCTCCTGAATCTTACTGAAATTAAAGAGGAAGCGTAGTTCTTAGCAAGTAAGCGGTCTCCTTCCACAGAAAAGAAGAAAAGGAGTTCTTTTATGTTGGCTATTTTCCAGAGTTACGGGGTTGGAGTAAAGTCTCACATTGTCAGGATGTAATGTGACATCAAGTGAAATTCAAAGACTAAAATGTACACATATATATGAATAATGGAGTAATAAAAAATGTAATAATGATAACAAATATGCCCAAGAACCTCAGCGTTTAAGCTGTTTAATGGCATCAAAGGACCCCGCAGGGGGACCCTGCTTGTTGACATGATGTAAAGTGAGGGCGGGATGATCTGAGAGAACAGCATTGAAACATATATATTATCATATGTGAAACAGATCACCAGTCCAGGTTCGATGCGTGAAACAGGGTGCTCAGGGCTGGTGCACTGGGATGACCCTGAGGGATGGGATGGGGAGGGTTGTGGGAGGAGGGTTCAGGATGGGGAACACATGTACGCCCATGGCTGATTCACATCAATGTATGGCAAAAACCACTACAGTGTTGTAATTAGCCTCCAATTAAAATTAAAAAAAGATTTTCTCCTCTCCCAAGTATTAATTCTTGGCCCACTTCGGAGCTTTGTAATTCATATGAGATTCCTCAGATTGCTTTTGACCTACACTCCCTGGACTACAGTTGATCTCTGTCTCCCAGATTTTAGTGTACTCTAAATGGAAATGATGTTCTTGATACCATTGGAATGAAAATACACAATCAGCATGAACAGAATTTTGCATTTTACTTGTTAATTTCCATTGCCTACGAAGACAATCCTGTCTTTGCGTAACTAAATGACCAGTTCTAGGGGTAGTCAACACCTCCATTGACCCTTCACAGAGCACCCTAGACTCCCTCCATCCAATGGCTAAGTTGCCGATCTCTCACTGCCAGTGTACCTGTCTCCACACACTCATGCCCAGGTGTCTTACTTAATTTATCATGTCATTGTAGGAAATAAATCTTTCCTTCTTCTCACTGCCACAGGGCTTATGGACCTTAATTCCCTAACCAGGAATGGAACTTGGGCCCCTAGAGTGGAACTATGGAGTCCTAACCACTGGACCACTGGAAAATTCCCTAAGTAGCACAATTTTGAAGTCATTAAGATTAGGTGAATGTGCATATTCATCTTACTGTGAGAATCTCATTTTGAATTTTAAGTGCCTTCATATTTTCATCTTTTTCATGGCATATATATTTTATATCCATTTCTGTAGCCGGCCAGAATCAAGCTTGAATCAGGCTTCCCAGGTAGTTAAGTGGTTAAACAAAAAAATCTTCCAATGTGGGTTGGGTCCCTGATTCAGGAAGACCCCCCTGGAAAAGGGAATGGCAACCCACTCCAATATTCTTGCCTGGAAAATCCCATGACCAGTGGAACCTGGATGGCTACCGAGCAGCACATTCATTATCTACTGCTCTGTAGCCGATCAGTCCGAAGCTTACAGGCTTCACAGTGAGCGTTCGATGCTAGTCCACAGTTTCTGTGAATGTGGGAGCATCTTAGTGGTGTGGGTGTGGCTCAGGGCCTCTTGAAGTTGAAGCCACAGGAAGGCTCCTTCAGGGCTGGATTGGCAGGCTTTCAAACTCCCTCTCCTAGCTGGTGGCGAGGGCCTAGGTCCTTGCCCTCTGACCCTCTTCATGGGTTCACTTTCCTCAGAACTCCCTCTGAGACAGAGAAGGAAAGAGTGGAGTGGAGCCCAGGGCCTTTCCTACCTTTATTGTAATTATCCTTGTATAATTTTTTAATGATGAACCATAACAGAGAAAAGGATTTTACTATGTGTCTAAAATCATGACAGGATGCATTACAGATTGCAACCTAGCTCTCCAGATACCATTTTGAAAGAAGGATACCTAAGTTCAAGCAGTTGTTGTATTTTAATGACTGACCTTAACTCTATAATTTTACTAGCAAGAAATGCTTTATTCTGCAGCATGAAGAGATTAGAAATACCAAGTGTTAAATATCAGCTTCTAATCAAATTTGGACTGAAAGGATTATTAAAAGTCTATGAAAATCTCTTGGACCTGGTCAATTCTTGCATATCCTAGTCTCTGTGGACACAGATATATTTTCTGTGAGAGACAAGCCAGGAGCTGGGGAAGAGAAACTCAGTTGGATGGGACCTATACACCCACAGCCTGCCTCCCCATCTTTCCCACCACCTTCCTGAAGCAAAGTTAAGGGCACCAACTCCTATAGGAATAATCACTGAACATGGCACCCCCTGTAGAGACACACATGTGGAAGATGATGACAGGAGGTCCTGACAATAATGTGCAACTCTAATAAGGACCTCCTTTTTCTCTTCCTCGTTTTACATTTGCTTGCAAACATGTTTATAAAGAATGGACCTTATATATTTTTTTAGATTTTCACCATACAGCCATTTTAGATTAGATAACTTTTACTTTCTAGATGACATATGTAGAAGCTAGCAAGAGATGTGTTCAGATCTTGTTGCATTATTTATTATGCAGATGATACATAAGTAGACAAAATTGGCCTATCTTTACACTTGGGTTCACAGTTAATTTAATCTTTTGTGAACTTCCAGATTGTTCTGGTCTGTGAGCAGGTTGGAAAAGCATTTCCAGACATGAGGTGGAATGAGAGGAGAATAGAGTGGGAGACTGTTAGAATAGCAGGATGGCTCAAGGGAGAGCTGACCTCTTTGTTGGGCTAGTGGCCAATTTTTATAGCCTCCAGACAGAAAATTCTTACTGGAAGGGGTGGCATTAGGTGATTGATTAGGATTCTATAGGATGAGTAATAGGGTAGGTGTTTTACTTAATATGGGGGTCACAGAACTGGCTGGATTAGACCTGGAGATTCATGACAACACTTGCTATGGGACTTAGTTCCAGAGATTTTTGTCCTGTGACCTTGGTATAGGGCTCCATGCTGATTATGTAACAAAGTATGTACAGTCTACTCAGGAACTATTTTTATCATAGTATTATTTATTGCTTTGTTTCAATGAAGTACTGAAGCAAAGTTTTCTACTGCCTATAAAGGGTACCGAGGGTAAGCTGGACTCACTGAGAATTGACTACATGTGTTAATTAGAGCCAGTATTGTCATATGGAAATTATGTTTTAGAAATCAAGAGAGAATAAAAAGACTAGAAGATGGACATAAAGGAGTTCCTCCAAAGGATAAACAGGTGTTCGTGCCTTCGGTTTTGGAGACCAGACTCCATCTCTTCAGCACCTATGGGGAGTAGGGCCCTGGAAGCCTCTGCTGCGGGAGGCACCAGTCAGGGGCCGATTATGGGAAGCAAAGTCGAGATGTAAAGGCTCACCTGCGGGTCCTTGCCCTGGGCTTTTCTGCTTTCGTCCCACGTAGACACCGCCTTTCAAGACTCTTTCCTTCATGAAATCCTCTACTGACCCCCCGCGCCCCACCCTCACTCCATGTAAAATACGCGTCCGCGGGGTGGATTTGCGCCCCCAACCTTGAACTCTCGGTCCCTGGAGGCAGCGCCGGCGCTCTGCTGCCGCAGAGGCCGCGTCTTCTGCCTTCGCCTGGGCAAGGTGAGCTGGGCGGGTCGTGTGATAGCCCGTGCTCTCCGGTCCCCAGGACGTCTCCGCCCTCCCGTTAGAAGGTGGTCCTTTCCAGAAGACAGGCATTTTGTCCTTGGATAAGGGGGTATCTGGAAAAGGAGAGACCGAGGGAGAAGTGGAAAACTTGAAGGGAAAAGTGAGGGAAAACGAGTGGGAACGTAGAGGGTCGCTGAGGGACACGCGAAGAAGCAGTAACCTGAAAGTGATGAAGTCGCATCTGCAAGATTGCAGGGCAGCAAAAGGAAGGGAACCCAGATCAGCGTGAGAAGGCGGGATCCCAGAGGACGGTCATTTCACGAGAGTAATAGAAAATGTTACAAGAGTTGGAACCTTGGCCTTCAGAGCCATGTGGTTCTGGGAGAAAAAGTAGACAGAGGGTGACAAGAAGAGCAGAGGGAAAGAAGGAGATGGAAGGAAGCATCGCCACGTGGGGTCTCTGAGGAGAAAGAGAGTGTATCCGGAGGGCTGAGAAGAAGCGGAGATGGGGAAGAAAGAGGCAGAAACACACAGAAATTTTATTTATGACAGAAAGGGTGGGAGAAAGACCTCAAGAGGCAGAACAGCTTGCACAGAGGGGCAGGACAGGTGTGAGGGAAGAAACAAAGAGGAGGCCAGAAACAGCAGGAGAGCAGAGGGGAGCAAAAAATACATGCGACCAATTAAACAGGAAGACAGGTAAACAAAATAAAATGGAAACACCTAGTAGTGCAGGTGGGGGGAAAACTGGATCCAAATGGGTGTTGGGTTGTTTTGATATGGATCATTGAGTTGTAACACTGATGTGTGTCCAATTACGGCTTTTTAAAATTTGTTTCAGATTTTTTTCCCTGGCATGAGTGGCTTCTTCTCTTCTTATAAATGTAAAATTTCTTTGGTAAGTAGTACGTAATTTTAGGAGGAAGGCCTGGCCACCCACTCCAGTATTCTTGCCTGGAGAAACCCCATGCACAAAAGAGCCTGGGAGGCTACAGTCTATAGGGTCTCAAAGAGTTGGATACAACCGAAGCTATTTAGGATGCAAGCAGGCACCTAATTTTAGAATATGTTGATGAGTAGTTGGCAGAAATGTCAATGATCTTCTGTACTAACAGTCAAAATCTAGTTTTACCGGTTAGCCTTGTATTGTTTTCTTCCTCTTCCCATGAGCTAGTAAAATTGTGAACTCTGAGGTGATATGAAGATGTTTCCCTCAGGTCCTTCTTAGCTATTTTCTGCAAGTTCTCTGAAACAGGCTGGATTAACTTGGAACGTTTTTGCAACAGAGCCCATCCATGATGAAGAAATTGGCTCACAAGTGATTTCTTTCTTTCTTTTTTTTCCTATTTGAGTATAGTTGATTTACAAGTTTTGTTAGTTTTAGGTGTACAGCAAAGTGATTTAGTTGTGCGTATACATGTTGATTGTTTTTCAGATTCTTTTCCCACATAGATTATCACAGAGTATTGAATTAGTTCCCTGTGCTATACAGTATGTCTATATTAGTTATCTGTGTTATATATAGTAGTGTTTATATATTAATCCCAACCTTCTATTTTATTCCCCCCCTGCACTCCCCTTTGGTAACCATAATTTTGTTTCTAAGTCTGTGAGTCTTATTTCTGTTTTGTAAGTCAGTTCACTTGTTTCATTTTTTTAAGATTTTAGAAATGAATGATAATCATATATTTGCCTCTCTCTGACTTCTTTCACTTTATAATAATCTCTGCTGCTGCTAAGTCGCTTCAGTCATGTCCAACTCTGTGCGACCCCATAGATGGCAGCCCACCAGGCTCCCCCTTCCCTGGGATTCTCCAGGCAAGAATGCTGGAGTGGGTTTCCATTTCCTTCTCCAATGCATGAAAGTAAAAAGTGAAAGTGAAGTCGCTCAGTCGTGTCTGACTCAGTGACCCCATGGACTGCAGCCTACCAGGCTCCTCCGTCCATGGATTCTCCAGGCAAGAACACTGGAATGGGTTGCCATTTCCTTCTCCATAGGTCCATCTATATTGTGGCAGATGGCATTCTTTAATTCTTTATATGGCTGAGTAATATTTCATTATATATATGGACCATATGGACCATATCTTCTTTATTTATATATCTGTTGGTGGATATTTAGTTTTTCCTTATCTTGGGTGTTATAAATATTGCTGCTATAAACATAGGGGTGCATGAATCTTTTTGAGGTATAATTTGGTGCGGTTTATATGCCTTGGAGTGGGATTGCTAAATTGTATGGTAATTCTGTTTTCAGTTTTCTGAGGAACTTTCCACAGTGGCTGCACCAACTTGAATTCTCATCAACAGTGTGTTTCTATATACTTGAAATTTTCTCAGAAATAATTACATGTTCTCACTACATAGTCACACAAAATGGTAATTTTGGGTTGATGGAAGTATGGATTACTTGATTGTGATAATTATTTACAGTGTATATGTTTGTCAGAGAATCACTTGTTCCATTTTCATTCATCTTTTATATCTCAATAAAGCTGGAGAAGAAAAAGTGAGAGATGTGTTGGGCTTAATCTTCTGTTAGTGGTACTCAATCCAGGCTTCATAGTACATCAATGAGTCATTTGTATAGACATATTTTATACACTTTGACCATGAATTCTTAAGATCGTGGGTATGTGGCGAAATCTCAATAATATTTAATTGCCCCTGTGATTCCAGTCTGGACTTGTCACTGAACATCAGGACTGTGAGTCCTGTTTCTGAGGACTGAGATCTAGCCTGTGGAGGAGGTGCTCTATTCTGCGTGGGGATGGACCAGGGCCTGGTCTGTGACCTGAAGGGGGTTGTCAGGTCAGCTCAGGTGCCCACTGCTACTGTGTGGCATAGCAGCCTCATAGGAGGGTGGGGAGATATGGTGAAAAGTGTGGGAAAAGTGACTGGTTGGTCTCTGTGGGGGAGTTTACTGTCCTGAGTCCCTCCTGTGACAGTGGGGAGCACAGGACTCTTAATCCACATGGTGAGATCTTCTCTGTGTGTGTGGTAGCAGCAGAGGAAGAGGGAGTATGTGTATACTAACCATTAAACAGCCTGTTTTCAGCTTTGAAGCTTGACCTCTAAAGATGCAAGTTGTCTGAGTAAGAAGCCCATAAGAAGAGGAGGAAGAGGAAAGTAAAGGATGGCTGTTTCTCAGGTGAAGTCATAGTCTCAGTTGATTCTTCAGTCTGTCCTTCTTGAAATGCTTCTCCTTGGATTTCTTTCTGATTCTGAGGTGTTCTTTCTTGACACTTGTACGTTCATACTTACCTAGTGCCTTCCCTCAGTACATATTTATTAATTGTTGCATCTTCTTGTAAAATTGACCCTTTTATGATTATGTGATGTCCTTTGTCTCTGTGTCAGTTTTCTGTTTATTTTTCTGATACTGTGCAGTCACTCCTGCTCTCTATAGGATAGAATATCTTTTCCCTTCTTTTCACTCTTTGCGTTTCTTGTCTTTAGATAACTCTGTCACTCTAGCTGTCTCTTTTCTTCTGGTCACTTCCTCTCATGGTCTCTGCTCAGGCACCCTGTACAGTGGTGAAAGGCAGGAGCTCTCGCCAACCCCCTTTGCTCCACTGGAACTTCAAAGGAATGCATTCGGAGTTTCCTTTTAATCATGACATTTGGTAAAATGTTCTTTTTAAATAATAATATATTTTTCATTATTATTTCTGTCTTTTTTAATGCTTCAAGAATCTTTTAAGTTTATTATTGTGATTTTATCTGTTATCTGTTAAAATAATGTATAACAGTAATAACTTTTAAAATTTTGAATCAGTGTTATGTCTGTACTAGTTTTTTTAGTATCCTAGTGTAGAATCTTTTTGGGAAACTCAATTGAGTACAGTTTGTACATTTTCATTGTCTGGAGGATCTTAGAATGCATGTGAATAAAAACAGTACTGAAAAAATAGACTGAAAAACTGTCAGGAGACTACTCAGTCATTTTAGTGTTGACCTGTATGCATAGGTGTATGGATGTGCATGTCCATGGTTTAGATAAACAATGTCATGATTTGGGGCTTCCCTGGTGGCTCAGATGGTGAAGAATCCACCTGCAGTGTGGGATACCTGGGCTCAGTCCCTAGGTTGGGAAGATTCCCTGGAGAAGGGAACAGCCACCCACTCCAGTATTCTGACCTGGAGAATTCCATGGACAGAGGAGCCTGGCAGGCTACAGTCCATGGGGTCACAAAGAGTAGGACATGACTGAGTGACTTTCACTTTTCATGATTGAAAAAAAAAGATACCATGATTTTAAAACTATCACATCATTTTGCCATCGATAGTGTCTTTTGAATATGTTCATCGTTTTGCAGTTGATAGTGTCTTTTGAATATGTGCGTTCTGTTGCAGTTGATGGTGTCTTTTGAATATGTTCATCGTTTTGCAGTTGATAGTGTCTTTTGAATATGTGCGTTCTGTTGCAGTTGATGGTGTCTTTTGAATATGTTCGTCATGTTGCAATTGATGGTGACTTTTGAATATGTTCTCTGGCCTTGGTTTTTTTCCCTATACTACCATGTTCACAGTTTAAATAATAATAAGATTACTAACATTTTGTGTTTGTGTGCATGTGTGCACACATGTATAATGACCTCTTAGGCTGATCCATGTTGTTCAGTTTGAACTTCTTTCACATTTTCTCAGGGAATCATCTGTCAATGAACTTTTAATGCTCATTACTTTTAATTTTTCAGCTTCAGTTCTAGAACCCAAACATGGTAGTTCAGGTGCTTACTATATGATTGATTAGGTTCTTGACCTGAGTCGAGTTTTTCAGTGTCTCTGACAGTTTTCTCCTCTGTAAGATGGTAAAAAATTCTTTCTTTAATGAGCTGTGATGTTGCTAACAAGTTAAAAATGTTAAACATTTAGAGTAATGCATTGTATATTGGAAGTATTCAAATGTTGTTTGTCTTTGCTTCTCTCATCATCATCATCATCTTTGGAGGTTTTGAGCTTTCTTTAAAACTACTGTGGACTTTGTCATCTCTGAAAACACCACTCATATCCCTCTGTATCCAAGTTTGATCATTCTCAGTGTGTCTAACATATCTAGCCCTTCCACATAGACAACCTGGTGTTGAATTATTATTTGTATATATTTCATGTATTGCCCACAAAAGTGAGAAATCTGCTTCTATTTGGAAGCTATCATAATCTCAATGACAAAACACAGGAAATTAAAATTAGACATACAAGTAGGTCTAAATGCCTTTCCATGGCTCTGTCAGAATATATTCTTCAACTTAATTGGTCTTTTACTTCTGTTCATCTTGTATGGAAATAACTCTCCTCATGGCCTTGGTGAAATTTTTTTTTTTTTTTATCTTTAAGTCACAATTGACATTGAATGATGTGGCCATCCAATTCTCTCCAGAAGAGTGGGAATGCCTGGACCCTGCTCAGAGGGCCTTATACGTGGATGTGATGTTGGAGACCTTCAAGAACCTGCTCTCTGGGTGAGGATAACTTCCGTCTAAAAGTTGGGAAGGTATCTTTGGATTTACCCTTGTTTGCCTTTTGAAATCCCCTACCTTGCTTAACTGAGCTCAAAGCCATGTTGACTCAGGCATGAAAAGCTTCATGATGTAGCCTCAGGAATTTAAACATGCCCTTTCTTCAGATGATCTGGCCTGGCCACTTCATAATACTCCAGAAGTGTAGTGGAAAATCCTATTTATTGTTCCTCAAAAATGTAACATGGTTGAGAAGTTTCATAACTGTGTTTGAAGTATTACTTTTATTTAATATCTTATATTCAACCTGAAATTTATATTCATGCAGTGTAATATCTATGGTTCTTTATATCTTATAGATATTTCTCATATACACATCTGGAAATTACAACTAAAATCACACACTAATAGAGGAGGAGTATGCCAAACTGATTTGGGGAAGAAATAAAATCCCGGAAATCAAACATTTTAACCTCCAGGAAATTCAGGAGAACATGAATGACTTCAGGTTTCAGTGGAGAGATGATGAAAGAAATTACAAAAATATCCGTACATCCCTTAACCAAGATGTCATTGATAGTAGAAGTCAACATGGTAGAAGGGATGCAGTAAGTAACCATATTGGAAATAGACTTGTGTTAAGCCTTCAAGATGAACTACCTATGTTTAAACATCAACAGAAAATTGCATTTAATCAAGCTGATAAGTATGTCAACAGTAGCTCCTCATTTTCACCTCTTCAAATAGTTTCTCCTACTCTCCAAACCAATATTTATAATATATATGGGACTGACTATGTGTCCTTCAATACTGATGCAAAACCAGATCCCACACAGGGTAAGACCTTACAAATTTTATAAAGAATGTGGCAAAAAGCTGCACCAGGGCTCAAATTTCAGGAGTCATCAGAGAATCCATATAGGAGAGAAATTACATATATGTGATGTATGTGGCAAGGTCTTTAGCCGAAATTCAGATCTTGTCATTCATCAGAGAATTCATACTGGAGAGAAACCTTACAAATGCAATGAGTGTGGCAAGTTCTTCAGTACAAAAGGAAAGCTTTCAGTTCATCAAAGAATTCACACTGGAGAGAAACCTTACAAATGTAATGAGTGTGATAAAACCTTTAATCAGAGCTCAATCCTCAGTCAACATAGGATAATCCATACAGGCAAGAAATTACATCAATGTGATGTATGTGGCAAGGTCTTTAGCCAAAATTCTGACCTTGTAATTCATCAAAGAATTCATACTGGAGAGAAACCTTACAAATGCAATGAGTGTGACAAGGTCTTTAGTCAAAAAAGAAAGCTTTCAGTTCATCATAGAATTCATACTGGAGAGAAACCTTATAGATGTAATGACTGTGGTAAAACATTTAGTCAGAGCTCAACCCTCAGTCGACATCGAATAATCTATACAGGAGAGAAATTACAGAAATGTGGTATGTATGCTAAGATGTTTAGCTGAAATCCAGACCTTGTAATTCATGGGAGCATTCATACTGGAGAGAACCCTTAAAAATGTAGTGTCTGTGGGAAAGCCTTTCATTCTTCCTCAGGTATCAGCAGACATGAGATAATCCATGCAGGAGGCAGGGCCATATAAATATCATGTATGTGGCAGAGTCTTTCACTGAAGCCTTTGGACTTCATCAGGAAATTCATACTAGAAAGAAACCTTACAAATGTTAAAAGTATCTTTTGTCAAAACAAACCTTGTGAGTCACCCAAGAATTCATAATAGAAACCTTACAAACGTAATATGGGTATGACAAGTTCTTTCTTGAGAAGACAACCCTTTAAAACTTATCAACAAATTCATATGGCAGAAAAGCCTTCCAAATGCAGTGAGTGTGGCAAGGTCTTTAATCACAAGGGAAACCTTACAGTTTATCAGAGAATTCATACTGGAGAAAAACTTTACAAATGTACTGAATTATACAAAATCTTTCATGAGTTGCCAGCCCTTGCAGAGCATCAACTGAATTCATACTAGAGAGAAACCTGATAAGTGAGTGTGGCAACGTCTTTAGTCAAAGTTCCACTCTTTTAAGTCTTTGGATAATTCGTAGTAACAAGGAGACAATCTCGATTGACAAATGCCTGGGAGTCATTCTGCCATTTCCCAGTGATGTACTGACATAACAAAGGCAGAGCATGCTACAGAGAAAAGAAGGCTTGTTTTCCTTTGGATTTAAATTCATTCTGGGGCTGGTCCCTGCCCTTGGCTTTTCTTCCACATAGGTGCCTTTCAAACATTTTGCTTCTCCTGCTGTAGCAGAAACTAAATGAGGCACCCCATTATGTTAGCCCTTATACAATCCTCTTTCTCTCCATCCACTTAACCTACAGATGTTTGTTCTCCTTCTCTTTCTTGCTTATTTGCAATCTGAAAATGATTGCCCTCTAGCTACACTTGGCGTTTATCCTTCCAAGAAAACATTACTTTCCTCTTGGAGCATTCTTCATTCCAGAAAGAATGTCATGGGACGATGACCTCAGAGACCACCAGAACCTGTTCTTGCATCACCTGATGCCAGCTTGATGATCTCAATTCACCCAGGAAGGGAAGAATGCAAGACCACACCAGCCCTCATTCTTTTTTTCAGCCCCATTTTCCACCTGGGGGGGGGGGGCACTGAAAACCTTAAGACCTCTTCCAACTTCCCAGGAAGCAGGGGCACAGTTTTTGACACACTGGCCTACTGTGTTCCCCCTTTACCTGGCAAAGTAATAAAGCTATTTCTTTCTACTCCTCCAAAACTCTGTCACCGTATTTCTATTCAGCACTGGAGAACTTTTGGGAACAATCCCCCAGCCTCGCCCTATCCACCCTTGGAGGGTGGCAGGAGATGCCACGTTCTCTCCCTGGTCCTGGGATCCTGGAGAGCCTCCCCTTACCTGAGGCCCCCTCTTTCCTAGCCCCTCTTCCTTGCGTCTCCTTAGAGCAGTCCTTTCTCTCAGGCCTCCCGTTATGGTCAGCCCTTCCTTTCATCCCCTTGTGGCGGTGCCCCAGGCCAGTCATTTGACAGTCATTGTTTTTCTGTGTCCAGTTCAACTCAATAAGAAAATGTTCTTGTAGGCAGGCATGTTATTCAGTCACATCCCTGGAAATAATGTAGGCAAGAGGGTGTAGGAGAAGCAGAGACAGAAGGACACAGAAAAACAGGTGAAAAGAATGAGGGGAACCAACGAGAATACGGATGGTGACGGCTGGGAATCTTGCAAAGAGACAGTAACAAAGAAATTGAGCCTTGAAAGTCAGTTTTATAAAAGTAGTAATGAAAACAGGATCTGCAGGGGTAGGAGAGCACTGTAGGGAGAAGAGTCCTGAGTCAGTGATAGGAGGGAGAGCAACAGTGGTGAGGATTAAGTAGTTGGAAACTTGGCATTCAGAACGTTGGGACCCCGGGAGAGAAAACTAGCAACTGGAGGAGCAGAAGAAGAAGGAAAGCAGGAAATCTGATGCATAGTCACCTGGGGGTGCCAGAGAATGAGGTGGAAGTGAGCATAACATGGATAGGTGAGGTGTACCCCCAAAAGCAGAGAGAGAGCAGAGATGGGAAAGAAAGGCAAAAACAGGGCAGTCAAAGGTTCAGGGGAAAGTGCAGTAAGGGGAAATGAGTAAGTAGAACCCATGTGAGGTTTGAAATAGGGTAGGAACACCAGTAGAGGGGAAGAAAGAGAAAGAGGGACTTCCTGGTGGACCAATGGTTAAGAATCTGCCTTCCACCACCATATGACCCAGTAATCCCACTGCTAGACATATACCCTGAGGAAACCAAAATTGAAAAAGATGTACCCCAATATTCATTGCAGCACTATTTACAATAGCTAGAACATGGAAGCAACTTAGATGTTCCTCAATGGATGAGTGGATAAAGAAGTTGTACATACACAAATTGGAATATTATTCAACCATAAAGAAACTTAAGTCATTCAGTCGTGTCTGACTCTTTGCAACTCTATGGACTGGAGCCCACAAGGCTCCTCCGTCCATAGAGTTTTCCAGGCAAGAATACTGGAGTGGGTTGCCATTTCCTTCTTTAGGAGATCTTCCTGAGCCAGGGATCAAACTCTGGTCTCCCACATTGCAGACAGACTTTACCGTCTGAGCCACCAGAGAATTCCAGCCATCAAAAGGAACGCAATTTGAGTCAGTTCTAATGAGGTGGATGAACCTAGAGCCTATTATACAGAGTGATGTAAGTCAGAAAGAGATAAATAGCGTATACTAACGCATATATTCTCAAACTACTACACAGCTGCACTCATCTCACAGGCTAGTAAAGTAATGCTCAAAATTCTCCAAGCCAGGCTTCAGCAATACGTGATCCGTGAACTTCCAGATGTTCAAGCTGGTTTTAGAAAAGGCAGAGGAACCAGAGATCAAATTGCCAACATCCCCTGGATCATCGAAAAACCAAGAGAGTTCAGAAAAACATCTATTTCTGCTTTATGACAAAGCCTTTGACTGTGTGGATCACAATAAACTGGAAAATTCTTGAGAGATGGGAGTACCAGACCACCTGACCTGCCTCTTGAAAAATCTGTATGCAGGTCAGGAAGCAACAGTTAGGACTGAACATGGAACAACAGACAGGTTCCAAATTGGGAAAGGAGTCCATCAAGGCTGTAAATTGTCACATGCAGAGTACATCATGAGACACGCTGGGCTGGAAGAAGCACAAGCTGGAATCAAGATTGCCAGGAGAAATATCAATAACCTCAGACATACAGATGATACCACCCTTATGGCAGAAAGTGAACAGGAACTAAAAAGCCTCTTGATGAAAGTGAAAGAGGAGAGTGAAAAAGTTGGCTTAAAGCTCAACATTCAGAAAACTAAGATCATGGGATCTGGTCCCATCACTTCATGGGAAATAGATCGGGAAACAGTGTCAGACTTTATTTTTGGGGGCTCCAAAATCACTGCAGGTGGTGTTGCAGCCATGAAATTCAAAGACACTCCTTGGGAGGACAATTATGACCAACCTAGACAGCATATTCAAAAGCAGAGACATTACTTTGTCAGCAAAGGTCCGTCTAGTCAAGGCTATGGTTTTTCTGGTAGTCATGTATGGATGTAAGTGTTGGGCTGTGAAGAAAGCTGGGCACCAAAGAATTGATGCTTTTGAACTGTGGTGTTGGAGAAGACTCTTGAGAGTCCCTTGGACTGCAAAGAGATCCAACCAGTCCATCCTAAAGGAGATCAGTCCTGCGTGTTCATTGGAAGGACTGATGTTGAAGCTGAAACTCCAATACTTTGGCCACCTGATGCGAAAAACTGACTCATTTGAAAAGACCCTGATGCTGGGAGGGATTGGGAGCAGAAGGAGAAGGGGACGACAGAGGATAAGATGGTTGGATGGCATCACCAACTCAATGGACATGAGTTTGGGTAAACTGGGAGTTGGTGATGGACAGGGAGGCCTGGTGTCCTGTGGTTCATGGGGTCGCAGAGTTGGACACGACTGAGCAACTGAACTGAATGCATATATATGGGATCTAGGAAGATGGCATGGGTGAATTCATTTGCAAGGCAGCAATGGGGAAACAGACATAGAGAACAAACTTATGGACATAGGGAGAGGTGAGCAGAGGATGAGATGGGGAGAGTAACATATGTAAGGGACAATAGGAATTTGCTGTGTGTCTCAGGGAACTCAAACAGGCTGTCATCAACCTAGAGGGGAGAGATGGGAGGGAGATCCAAGAGGGCAGGGACATGTACAACTGTGGCTGATTCATGTTGATATTTTGCAGAAAACAAAATTCTGTAAAGCAATTATCCTTAACTTAAAAAATAAGTTTAAAATCTGCCTTCTAGTGCAAGGGATGCAGGTCCCTTGTTGGGAGACTAACATCGCATAAGTCGCAGGATGCAGCCAAAATTTTTAAAAAGTAGAATAGAGCAGGCATTTTAATGAATAATGCAGTTCTCAAAAAGAAATTTAGTATGAGATGATGGATACTAAAGTTGTAATTATTTCAATCTGTGTAAGTTAGCACATTATGCTGAACAACTTACGCTTATACAGAGATGTAAAGTATATCTCAATAAAACTGGGTGGGAGCAAGTTGGTTTTAAGACAAAACACTCTAGCCCAAAGAAAGAACAACACAATCTATAACAACAACAAAATGTTAATGAGGGACACTATAACATGCCGTAATTCTCCAGTCTCAGACACCAGGTTTTGTCCCTGAGTCTCTGGAACTGAGAAGAGTGTTGAGTTTGGTCTGCTGGCTAACTAAGGAATAGAAACGCAAGAGCTGTTCTGCAGGATGTCAGTACGAAATGCCTAGGGAGAATTTTGTATTTCTCATTCTAGTTTGTACTAGAGAAGCCCAGATCTGGTTTCCTCAAACTGTTTAAATTGATTCTAACTGCAATTAATGTTCTCGATCCAACCACTGCCACGCAGCAAATGCTTGGAAACCCACGTTTCAACCTCTTAATTACTTGAGCCTCAGGAGGACCCTGGAGAAGGGCATGGCAACTCACTCTAGTATTCTTGGTGGAGAATCCCGTGGACAGAGGAAACTGGAGGGCCACAGTCCACAGGGTCGCGAAGAGTCCCACAACGACTGAAACGCAGTAGCACACACACACTAGGGGCACGGGGGGAAACGCTGTAAAAAAATAGCTTTTTACTGAAACCGTATTCAGCTTGTTAGGAGGAAAGATCGTTTCCGACGTCAGGGGCCCACACATCTCCAAGCTTTTACCACAAAACTGTTCTAGATAGTAACTTAAAATCAGCAGTTTCAAAGCGCCGGGAATTCACTTATCTCCTGCCTAACCCATACACCTCAACCCAGCGAGCTCTGCGAAGAGGAGAGCTCACTTGCCCCGCCCACCCCCGATAGCGCTCCGCCTTGGTCCCACCCCCGGAAACACGTACTCTAACGTCGCGCCTGCGCAGTTTATTCAAGACTCTAAAGTGGAGAACTCGGCGCGGAGTTTGAGTTGCCGGGGGCGTGTTTTTCCTTTGTACTGTAAATTTGAACTTCTTTGTCCACCTTACCTTATCCTCGGCTTCTTGAGAATATCGACAGACCTAAAACACCCCGAGTATATCCAGAGGTTGCTTTCAAAGGTGTGGTGGTGTCCTTTGGGGTTGAAATCACTGTGAGGTGGGTTCCGGAGCCCTTGGCTTTTTTGCCTTTGGTCCACGTAGACACGGCCTTTGCCTCCTTTCCTTCACTTTTAAAATCCCCTTCACTCTCTCCGTCCCCTACTACCCCCCTACCCACCTGTAAAGTCCTCTTCTGCGAGGTGGTTTCCCGCCGCCGCAGCCTTGCCCTCTCGGCCCCCTGGAGAGGCCGCGTCTTCCTCCCAGCTGTGGGTCACTCCCTTTCCTTTTCTGGCTTGAAACACAGGACAGGGAAGAGAAGTGGGGCAAGAAATGACTGACTCTGTCACTGCATGGTGCCTCTCTGAAGGAACATTAAAAGTGGTTTTTTCCCCTAATGGATTCACTTTGCTCTCTCTCTCTCTCTTTTTTTTTTTTTTTTGCATTTAATTCTTTTTGTAGCTTGGAATAAATCTTGGTGCATTCAATTTCGACTTATCTAGAATCGCCACCAGGCTCTGTTGGTGGGAATGTAACTGATTCAGCTCTTAGCAAAATGATATGGAGTCTACTCTATAAATTAAATAAAGAGCGGGGCCACAATCTATGAAACCCATCCGAGACTAGATACCCAAAGGAAACAGTCATTGTAGTGAGGGAAATATTTGCTCCAGTGAATATTATTGCATTGTTTTCAACTACCCAGATGTAGAAACAACCAGAATGTCTGTTGACGAATGTATATAGAGATTTATGTCAGCCATAAATTATTATTATAACATTCTGGCCTTGCTGTTGAAGAAGCAAAGGAGCAGGTTGCCCTGACTGGACTGACTCCATTTTTAAAAGGAACTCCATCTTACTCTCTTGGCATACCTGGGAGGCCATAGAGATAAAATACCAACAGCCGAGCAGGCCTCCTGGGCGGATAAAAACCAGATGGGACAGATCCCGTCCCTAGACCTTCCAGAGCCAGAAGGAATGCAATGTTCACTATGTAATCTTAATAATGCTAACTGATGTACACTAAATTGTATGCCCAGATAGCTTTAGAATGTAAATTTATGGCTGTAACCTGATTGCATCTCTTACTAACATTGTCCAGAGTGGACTTTAGAGAATTTGGGCATGTGGGCTCGGGCACGTACACTTTGGGTATAAAGCGTTGTCCCAAAAATCGGTCGGGGTCCTTGGCTAAGGAGGAAACTCTGCCTCGGACCCACCAGTGTAATAAACTGCACTCCACTATCCCCGCTGTCCTTTTGAGTGAGTTTGCTTCCTGAGTGGCTATAACACTATTACTATTTCTGATATAACTGTGGTTGAAAAAGACACACATATATGGAAGGTTGATGTGTCAAACTCATAGAGCCACAGAATATAAAGGTTTTTGAGGACGTAGGTGATGAGGTAGTTGGAGAGATATTGGCCAAAAGTTACAAACAGTTCAGTTGTTAAATGAATAAGTACAACATGTACATTTAAGGTACAGTATGCTGACTAGTTAATACTGTTACTGTATATTGGGGATTTGCTGAGAAAGTAAAACAAATGTTTTCACAACACAGACACTGGTAATTGTGAGTTGATGGAAGTGTAAATTATTGTGATAATTAGTACAAAGTGTATACATCTATCAGATAATCACATTGTATGCCTCATATGTACATCATTGCTACTTATCAAATATACGTCAGTGAAGCTAGAAAAGAAAAGTGGGAGGTGTGCTGGGCTTGCCTCCTCTGAGTGGGGCTCAACCCAGGCTTCACATTAAGGTGTTGAGGCATTTTGCATATACGTGTTTTGTGCTCTCTCACCAGAGATTTCCCTTTATATGGTTGGTATGACAAGAAATAGTCTTATTTGTCACACCTGGCTCAGATGGTAAAAGAATCTACCTGCAGTGCAGGAGACCCGGCTTCAATCCCTGGGTCGGGAAGATCCTCTGGAGAAGGGAATGGCAAGCCTCTCCAGTATTCTTGGCCTGAAGAATTCCATGGACAAAGGAGCCTGGAGGACCAGGCTTGTAACCCTCCAGGCTCAAAGAGTAGATGCGATTGAGCAACTAACACTTTCACTTCAATAGCCAGATAAGGCCTTCCCAGGTAGCTCAGTGGTAAAGAATCCGCCTGACAATGCAGGAGACGTGTTGGATCCCTGGGTTGGGAAGATCCCCTGGAGAAGGAAATGGCAATGCATACCAGTACACTTGCCTGGGAAATCCCATGGATAGAGGAGCTTGGTAGGCTACAGTCAATGAGTTCACAAAGAATCAGACATGATTGAGCATGTGCACAAACACAGCCAGATAAGGGTCAAAGGGTAAAAGATAATTCAGTTCAGTCCGGTTACTCAGTTGTGTCTGACTCTTTGCGGCCCCATGGACTGCAGCACAGCAAACCTCCCTGGCCATCACCAACTCTGGGAGCTTACGCAAACTTACGTCCATAGAGTCAGTGATGCCATCCAACCATCTCATCCTTTATCATCCCCTTCTCTTCCTGCCTTCAATCTTTCCCAGCATCAGGATCTTTTCCAATAAGTCAGTTCCTTGAATCGGGTTGCCAAAGTATTGGAGTTTCAGCTTCAGCATCAGTCCTTCCAATGACTGTTTAGGACTGATTTCCTTTAGGATTGACTGGTGGATCTCCTTGCAGTCCAAGGAACTCTCAAGAGTCTTCTCCAAAACCACAGTTCAAAAGCATCAATTCTTCGGTGCTCAGCTTTCTTTATAATCCAACTCTCATATCCATACATGACTACTGGAAAAACCATAGCCTTGACTAGATGGACCTTTGTTGGCAAAGTAGTGTCTCTGCTTTTTAATATGCTGTCCAAGCCAGGCTTTAGCAATACGTGAACCATGAACTTCCAGATGTTCAAGCTGGTTTTAGAAAAGGCAGAGGAACCAGAGATCAAATTGCCAACATCCTCAAATCATCAAAAAAGCAAGAGAGTTCCAGAAAAAACATCTATTTCTGCTTTATTGACTATGCCAAAGCCTTTGACTGTGTGGATCACAATAAACTGTGGAAAATTCTTAAAGAGATGAGAATACCAGACCACCTGACCTGCTCTTGAGAAAACTATGCAGATCAGGAAGCAAGTTAGAACTGGACAGGGAACAACAGACTGGTCCTAAATAGGAAAAGGAGTACGTCAAGGCTGTATATTGTCACCCTGCTTATTTAACTTCTATGCAGAGTACATCATGAGAAACGCTGGACTGGAAGAAGCACAAGCTGGAATCAAGATTGCCAGGAGAAATATCAATAACCTCAGATATGCAGATGACACCACCCTTATGGCAGAAAGTGAAGAGGAGCTAAAAAGCCTCTTGATGAAGGTGAAAGAGGAGACTGAAAATTTGCTTAAAGCTCAACATTCAGAAAACGAAGATCATGACACTGGTCCGATCACTTCATGGGAAATAGACGGGGAAACAGTGGAAACAGAGTCAGACTTTATTTTTTGGGGCTCCAAAATCACTGCAGATGGTGACTGCAGCCATGAAATTAAAAGACGCTTACTCCTTGGAAGGAAAGTTATGACCAACCTAGATAGCATATTCAAAAGCAGAGACATTACTTTGTCAGCAAAGGTCCGTCTAGGCAAGGCTATGGTTTTTCCAGTGGTCATGTATGGCTGTGAGAGTTGGACTGTGAAGAAAGCTGAGCACCGAAGAATTGATACTTTTGAACTGTGGTGTTGGAGAAGACTCTTGAGAGTCCCTTGGACTGCAAGGAGATCCAACCAGTCCATCCTAAAGGAGATCAGTCCTGCGTGTTCATTGGAAGGACTGATGTTGAAGCTGAAACCCCAATAGTTTGGCCACCTGATGCGAAGAGCTGACTCATTTGAAAAGACCCTGATGCTGGGAAAGATTGAGGGCAGGAGGAGAAGGGGACAACAGAGGATGAGATGGTTGGATGGCATCACCGACTCAATGGACATGGGTTTGGGTAGACTCCAGAAGTTGGTAATGGACAGGGAGGCCTGGCATGCTGTGGTTCATGGGGTCACAAAAGGAGTCGGACATGACTGAGTGACTGAATTGAACTGAACTGAACTGAGGTTGGTCATAGCTTTTCTTCCAAGGAACAAGTGTCTTCTAATTTTATGGCAGCAGTCACCATCTGCAGTGATTTTGGAGCCCCCCCCAAAATAGTCTCACACTGTTTCCACTATTTCCCCATCTGTTTGCCCTGACGTGATGGGACTGAATGCCATGATCTTAGTTTTCTGAATGTCGAGTTTTAAGCCAGCTTTTTCACTCAATTTCGCTTTCATCAAGAGGCTCTTTAGTTCTTTGCTTTCTGCCATAAGGGTGGCAAAAAAGGGTGGTCATCTGCATATCTGAGGTTATTGATATTTCTCCTGGCAATCTTGATTCCAGCTTGTGTTTCATCCAGCCTGGCATTTCGCATGATGTACTCTGCATTGAAGTTAAATAAGCAGGGTGACAATATACAGCCTTGACGTACTCCTTTCCCAATTTCTAACCAGTCTGTGGTTCCATGTCCAGTTCTAACCGTCGCTTCTTGACCGCCATACAGATTTCTCAGGAGGCAGGTCAGATAGCCTGGTATTCCCATCTCTTGAAGAATTTTCCAGTTTGTTGTGATCCACACAGTCAAAGGTTTTGGCATAGTCAATAAAGCAGAGGTAGGTGTTTCTCTGGAATTCTCTTGCTTTTTTGATGATCCAACAGATGTTGGCAATTTGATCTCTGGTTCCTCTGCCTTTTCTAAAAGCAGCTTGAACATCTGGAAGTTCATGGTTCACGTATTGCTGAAGCCTGGCTTGGAGAATTTTGAGCATTACTTTGCTAGCGTGTAAGATGCGTGTAACTGTGCATTAGTTCGTGCATTCTTGAAAAGAGAATTAAAATATGGTTGAATTATTTACTAAGGCTTGGTTCTCAAGTACCTGACTGTAGCCAATTACTTGCTCACAGTCTCCAAAGGAGTCCCTCAGCCAGACATGTTTGGGGTGGAAATTTTTCCTCTTTTCTTTTTTTTTTTTTTGTCGCCTGGCTTGTGGGATCTGTTCATGGAAGGCATTGAAAACCTGGAACCCTAACCTATAGATCAGGAACTGCCGCCGCCCCCCCCCCGCCTCAAATTCTTATTTTTGATGGCTCCAAGTGAATGGGAAACGAAAAAGTAACGCTCCGAAGGGAAGTGAGTATAAAATTGCACATTCCACACAAGAACAATTTTGCATTTCCAGTTACTCCTGGTTTCCATCACCCCACTCTAAAACTCATGCTGTCGCTTTAGTAAAGAAGAAGCTGTAACTGCCTGGGGTCTCAGAAGGCCAAAATCCAAGCTCCGCCCACACTGCCAAGCCCCGCCCCCACGTCAAGCGATCAGTCGCTTGGGTGCTCAGACAGTCTGTGTCCATCCGCTCGTATTTTCACATAAACCGTCGTCAACCGGAAGTGGCCCGGTTCTCTAATTCCGCACCGAGCCTGGCTCCAAAGGACACCGGACACGTTCAAAGGATCCAAAGTAGAAACGCAGACCCCCTTCGGAGAGGAGGAAGAGACAAGACTCTCCCAGGACGAGACCAGGCGTCTGCAGGCTCCCCTCCTCCAGGGACACAGCCTCCTTCCATCCTGACGCCTATCAGCGGTCCTGCCCCCGGCCCCACGGTGCGCATGCGCAATTCCCTGCGGACACGGAAGCGGATCCCGAGGAAAGACTGACGCGCTCGGGTGAGTGACTTGATTGTTTAGTTCGTTACCGCGCTGTGTGGAGTTCAGGCCCCCTCCTCCACAGCTGGGTTTCGGGCGTCTCCCAATAACGTAAACCTCGAACCCGGTTGTCGCTCTCGCTCTGAGACCACCCCTACCCCCTGTGGCGGCGTCGCCACAAGGCTCGGTTCGGTTAAAATCGCCCGGGGCCCGGTTTCAGTTAAAGTCGCTCCGACTCAGGTACCGGCCCAAGCTTTCCGCGTTCGGTCCATATAGACGCTAAACGCCTGCAGCGCTAGTTTCCTGCTTTGGTTACCTCTCTCAACCCTTTGGCGGACTCCCGACTGCTTTCCCTCTCCCCCCGCCCTCCTCCGCCCTGTTCCGTTATAGCACGTCCTCAGGAGGTGGATCGCCCTTGACCTCCCTCCTAGGAGAGCAGAGAGGGAATATTGAAGAAGTATATGCAGTTAGCGAGGCATCAGAACGTTTGGGGAGAAAGAATTAGAGGGATTGAACAGAGATTGTAACAGAGTGAGGCCTGACAGTCTGTGGGAGGAGGAATAGAGAGGGAGGGAAACAAAATGATGCCTATAATCAGAGGAGGAAACACAGAAAAGGACACAAAAGGAGAGAAGCAGAAGGACCCAGGGAGACACATAGAGAACAAAGCACACAGTGGTGGCGAAAGCGGAAAACCCAAACCCAGCTGAACATTGAGTTAATTAAATGTGGACTATTAAGTTATGAAGTACTAAGTAGTGTCTCTATAAGCTATATTTGTTTAAAGTTTGTTGACATGTTTAAATTATGCAGAGGAGAGTGATAGTTGCAAAAGCAGGTGTTTGAGGCATCTGCATTTTCTAATTTTTGCTTCAGATGACTCCATTTGCAATCCCAGGCCTTCCAGAGGGCAGAGACTTCGTTCCAGGTTGTTCTCTTCCCTTCTAAGAAATGGGGAAAGAATCTGTGTTACCACAGAGTTCTTTTGAAAATGGCCATTATTACCAGTACTGTTGCAATCACACCCTTTGTTCTATGGCTCATGTCAATCTTTTCTAAATTTGATGTATCCTCACATTTGTTTTAGCTTTAATCTCAGGAACCATTGGATATGTTATAAATATCCAGATTATTTTTACTGTAAATTTTATTGCTCAGATTACTAGGTTAATATGCTTTCTACTCTATTCTGTATTGGAACTATTCTGAATAGACATCAACTCTACTTGTCTGGTAGATAACTTTACTGTGCATGTGGAAAGGATGTTGATCATCTTTTAACACTCAAAACCTAGTTTAACCAGTTTAACATTCAGTAGCTTCTTTCTTGCCTTAACTGATCAGCTCGGTGAGCTCTGAACTGAACTGTCCAAATAGATTGTTCCCTCTATGCAGATGTTAAAGGATGGGCTGGATTTGTTACCGATCTGAGTTCTTGGGCTCTACTCAATAGGAACTGATAACAGGCCAGGTGAGGAATTCAGACAAAGATTTACTGGGACTTGTGCTGCAAGACAAGTGAACAAGAATAAGAAACATTTGCCCTTGCTTGTTCCCCGATGGGAGGCGGGGCTGGTTCCTTAAATGGGGTGGGAGTGGGGGCAGATAAGTAGATCTGACTGGAGGTGTGGCTTAGATGGTCTGCCCACCTGTTTGGTGATGCTGTGTGCAGAGATCCTGTGCAGTATCCTGCTTTTGTTCTCAGCACCTCAGAAGTGGCAGTTGGGTTTTGACCTTTTTGTGTCTTCAGTTCAGTTGCTCAGTTGACTCTTTGCAGCCCAAGGACTGCAGCACGCCAGGCTTCCCTGTCCATCACCAACTCTGGGAGCTTGCCCAAACCCATGTCCATCAAGTCAGTGATGCCATCCAACCATCTCATTCTCTGTCATCCCCTTCTCCTTCTGCCTTCAGTCTTTCCCAGCATCAAGGTCTTTTCAAATGAGTCAGTTCTTCACATCAGGTGGCCAAAGTATTGGAGTTTCAGCTTCAGCATCAGTCCTTCCAATGATTGTTTAGGACTGATTTCTTTTAGGATTGACTCATTGGATCTTGCAGTCTAACGGACTCTCAAGAGTCTTCTCCAGCACCAATTCAAAAGCATCAATTCCTCGGCACTCAGCTTTCTTTATAGTCCAACTCTCACATCCATACATGACCACTGGAGAAAACATTGTTTTGATTAGACGGACCTTTGTTGGCAAAGTAGTGTCTCTGCTTTTTAATATGCAGTCTAGGTTGGTCATAGCTTTTCTTCCAAGGAACAAGTGTCTTTTAATTTCATGGCTCCAGTCACCATCTGCAGTGATTTTGGAGCCCCCTTCACTGGTTCCACTGTTTCCCCATCTATTTGCCATGAAGTGATGGGACCAGATCCCATGATCTTCGTTTTCTGAATGTTGAGTTTTAAGCCAACTTTTTCACTCTCCTCTTTAATCAAGAGGCTCTTTAGTTCTTCGCTTTCTGCCATAAGGGTGATATCATCTGTGTATCTGAGGTTATTGATATTTCTCCAGGCAATCTTGATTCCAGCTTGTGTTTTATCCAGCCTGGCATTTCACATGATGTACTCTGCATTTAAGTTAAATAAGCAGGGTGACAGTATACAGCCTTGAGGTACTCCTTTTCTGATTTGGAACCAGTCTGTTGTTCCATGTCCAGTTCTAACTGTTGCTTTTTGACCTGCATACAGATTTCTCAGGAGATAGATCAGGTGGTCTGGTATTCCCATCTCTTTAAGGATTTTCCACAGTTTGTGATCCACACAGTCAAAGGCTTTGGTGTAGTCAATAAAGCAGAAGTAGATGTTTTTCTGGAACTCTTGCTTTTTCTATGATTCAGTGGATGTTGGCAGTTTGATCTCTCATTTCTCTGCCTTTTCACAATGCAGCTTGAACATCTGGAAGTTCTCAGTTCATGTACTGTGAAGCCCAGCTTGAAGAATTTTGAGCATCATTTTGCTAGCGTGTGAGATGAATGCAGTTGTGCAGTTTGAACATTCTTTGGGACTGCCTTTCTTTGGGATTGGAATGAAAACTGACCTTTTCCAGTCCTGTGGCCACTGCTGAGTTTTCCAAATTTGCTAGCATATTGAGTGAAGCACTTTCACAGCATCATCTTTTAGGATTTGAAATAGCTCGGCTGGAATTCCTTCACCTCCACTAGCTTTGTTCCTAGTGATGCTTCCTAAGTCCCACTTCACTTAGCATTCCAGGATGTCAGGCTCTAGGTGAGTGATCACACCATGGTGGTTATCTGGGTCATGAAGATATTTTTTTGTACAGTCCTTATGTGTATTCTTGCCACCACTTCTTAATATCTTCTGCTTCTGTTAGGTCCATACCATTTCTGACCTTTATTGTGCCCATCTTTGCATGAAAAGTTCATTGGTATCTCTAATTTTCTTGAAGAGACCTCTAGTCTTTCCCATTCTATTGTTTTCCTCTATTTCTTTGCATTGATCACTGAGGAAAGTGTTCTTATTTCTCCTTTCTAGTCTTTGTAACTGCGTTCAGATGGGTATGTTTTTCCTGTTCTCCTTTGTCTTTCACTTCTCTTCTTTTCTCAGCTATTTGTAAGGCCTCCTCAGACAACCATTTTGTGTTTTTGCATTTCTTTTTCTTGGAGATGATCTTGATCACTGCTTCCTGTACACTGTCACAAACCTCCATCCATAGTTCTTCAGGCACTCTGTTTATCAGATCTAATCCCTTGAATCTATTTGTCACTTTTTTTGGGGCGGGGGTTGGGGGTGGGTGGTATCTTACTGTTCATAATTTGCCCCCGCTGTGCATGTATGCAGTTATTTTTAGTTCTTTCTTGGGTTTTTTTTTTTTTTGGTATTCTGTGCTCAGGATGCATTTGTTTAGGTATAGAGCAATGCTGTAGGGGGGTCCCAGGTTCCAGCCTTTCTCAGATTGATGTGAAACTTTGTTCCAATAGAGCCCAGCCCAGTTCATGATGAAGAAATTGTTCAGAGCACATCTCTGTGGGTGACCTTCTTTCTTGTGTTTCTGGAGTAATAACTATTTTTCATTTTATATTTTTTGATTATAATGTTTTTCGGAAAAGAGGAATTAAATGTTTGAAATAGCTCAGATGGTAAAGCATCTGCCTACAATGCAGGAAACCTGAGTTCGATCCCTGGGTCGGGAAGATCCCCTGGAGAAGGAAATGGCAACTCACTTCAGTATTCTTGCCTGGAGAATTCCATGGACCGAGGAGCCTGGTAGGCTACAGTCCATGGGGTCGCAAAGAGTCGGACACGACCGAGTGACTTCACTCACTCAAACCCATGAAAAAGAAGTTTCTCTTGCTCAGGAACATGAAAGTTAATCTGGAATTAGGACAAACCCTTTCTACTTAAGTCTGTCCAGACTGCCACTTCAACCCAGTTCTGCTTACTCAACTCAGAATTTTTCTGGGTAACTTTGTAAAATTACTCCTGCTCTGAGCCTCAGTATACTCACCTGTAACCCACAGTAGACCAGTTTGCCTGTATAGTAAAAACTTCAAATGTGTTCCAGTCCTGCAGCAGTTACAAAAAACACTTAAGAAAGAAACAGAGGCATAGGCCCAGAGATAGAGGCACATCTTTTTCTCAGCTTGTCTTTCTCTATCTCTGAATCAGGGGTAAATCATAAATTTGATTGTGTCATCCTTGACATTAAATCTTTTTATGGTTTCCCATTACCATCAGGACAGAAATCTCAGTTATTCATTATAGCTCACAGGGAGCTCTAGAACTGGGGTGACCCTCCAGAGTTGCTTCCAATTAACATAAGGGGCAGCTTCCATATCCTGCATCAACCAGTCATTGGATGCTGGCCACCTGCAAGAGAGAACTTGGAGGAGGCAGGTTCCTTGGACTGAGTGCCAAATGGACGAAGGGTGATGTAATTGCAGCAGAGTGTGGGTTTCGGCAGCAGGGAGGGGCTTCCTGAAGTGGGTGAAAAACTTACTAATTGGTCTTCCTGTAGAAATTTATTGTCCCTGGATCCTTCCTGTTACAATTGGCAGCCAAGGACCATCTTTCCCCACATTAAGGTTCTCCTTCTGGTATCTTTGTGGCAGAGCAGGGCGGTATGTTGACTGTAAGCATTAAACAACATATTTTCCTCATACAGAATAATCTTACCTGAAGAATCTAAGAAGAAAAAGAGGAGGAAAGAAAGAGGAATGGAGCTTTCCCAGGTAAAAATCATATTCTTTGTTGATCTATTAACTCTTTCCTAAAAAGACAGGATTTGGACTTGTTAAACTTCTCTGTCCATGAAGTTTCCTGCCTAAAATATTTAATCACACACAGGGCCTTCCCTGAATCTCCTCTCATCTCCCTGCAGATTGATCTTCACTGTGACCCAGTGACCTGGAACTTGGGAAGAGGGTCCTTTTAGGCGATCCTCCTGTGAAAGGTTTTGTTCTCAGGCGTGGATTGGAGGTGAGAGTAGGCTCTGTGGTGTCAGTGAGGTACGGTAGTAAGGATTGTTCAGAAAACCCTTCTGCATGCCCTTTCAGCTCCATGTAAACCAAAGAGGCTACATATAAGCAATGTATCGGTTGGCCAAAAAGTTCGTTCAGATTAGAAAAACTCAAATGAACTTTTTGGCCAGTGCAATACTAATGTGGGCCAAGGAGGTGTAGAATGAAAGACTGATGGGGAAACATGCTTTTTGAGATTTTAAAAGTTAAAGAAGTGAACCAGTATGTTTCTGGCTCTAAAATATTTCTGTACACTAGCAATAAACAAATTGACAGTAAGTAAAACAATTGCATTCACAAGATCATCAGAAAGAGTAAGAATTAATTTAAGGAACTGGAAGATTTATACAATGAAAACTACAAGTGTTGATGAAAGAGTTAAAAGAAAAATAAATGTCAAGATAGTCTGTGATTGCTGATTGGAAGACTTAGAGTAGTTAAGATGGCAGTACTTGCCAGAGTGTTAAAAAGATTCAGAACAATCCCTGTTAGAATCCCAGCAGTCAATTTTGTACAAATGTGACCCTGGTCCTAAAATTCATTTTGAGTAAGTGTGGATCCTAGATAGCCAAAATAATGTGAAAAAGAACAGAGTTGGAGGGCAGCATCAAACCATACTGCAAACCAGGGGTAAACAAATCTGTCTTTTTAGCATGAGAAGGGTAATATAGATCAAAGTGATAGACTGAGTCCACAAGTAAACCCATCCATATTCCTTTTTTATTTTTTAATTAATTAATTATTTGGCTGTGTTGGGTCTTAGAGGTGGCACATAGGCTACTCTCTAGTTTTGGTGCTCAGGCTCCAGAGTGAGTGGCCTTAGTTGCCCCACAACATGTGGGATTTTACTTCTCTTACCAGGGATCGAACCCGGGTCCCCTGTATTGGAAGGTGGATTCTTAACCACTGGACTCCCAGGGAAGTCCCAGTCTATTCCTCTTTTTGAAAGAATGCCAGAAACATTCACAGAAAAAGAGTATCTTTTTTTTTTTCTTAAAAGAGTAGTCTCTTAAAAAAAAAAAAAATTGAAGTGTAGTTGATTCACAATGATTTGTCAATGTCTGGTGTACATTAAAGTGATTCATTTATATATATACATTTTTTTTATATTCTTTTCCATTATGATTACACGATATTGATGATAATTCTCTGTGCTGTACAGTATGACCTTGTTATTTATCCATTCTCTATAGAATGGTTTGCATCTGCTAATTCCAAACTTTCAATCCATTCTCCCCATCCCACTTCCCCCTGGGCAACCACAAGTCTGTTCTCTGTTGGCGAATTTATATCAGTTTGATAGATAGGTTCATTTGTGTTATATTTTAGAATCCAGTGATATCATATGGTATTTGTCTTTCTCTGAGTTATTTAGTATGATAATCTCTAGATGCATCCATGTTCTTGCAACTGAAATGGCTTCATTCTTTTTATGGCTGCACAGTATTCTGTTGTATGTATGCATGACATCTTGTTTAGCCATTCATCTGTCAGTGGACATTTATGTTGTTTCCATGTCTTGGCTATTGTGAATAGTGCTGCTTTGAACATAGGGGTGCATGTACCTTTTTGAATTATAGTTTTGTCCACATATATTTCCAGGGCGTGGGATTGCTGGATCATATGGCAACTCTATTTTTAATTTTTTGAGGAACCTCCATACTGTTTTCCATAGTGGCTTTGTCAGCTTACATTCCTACCAACAGTGTAGGAGGGTTCCCTTTTCTCCACACTCTCTCCAGCATTTGTCATTTGTAGACTTTTTAACAATGACCATTCTGATCATTGTGAAGTGAGGTACCTCATTTTAGTTTTGGTTTATATTTCTCTGATAATTAATGATGTTGAGTGTCTTTTCAGGTGCCTTTTGCCCATCTGTATGTCTTCTTTCATGAAATGTCTGTTTAGATCTTCTGCCCATTTTTCGATTGGGTTGTGTTTTGTTTGTTTTTAAATTGTGTGAGATATCTGTATATTTTGGAAATTAAGTACTTGTTGGTTGCATCATTTGCAGGCATTTTCTCTTGGTCTGTAGGTTGTCTTTTTTGTTTTGTTGATGGTTCCTTTTGTTATACAAAACCTCATAAGTTTGATTGGTCCCATCTGTTTATGTTCACTTTTACTTCTGTCGCTTTGGGAGGCAGACCTAAGAAAAATAATTTTTTGGTTCAGCCATGTTATAGTATGTATCAATACTGCATTCCTTCTCACATCTAAAGTGGGTCTCTTGTAGGAAGCATATGGTATGCTCAAGTTTTTCAATCCATTCTGTCACTCTGTGTCTTTTATTGGAGCATTCAAGTCCATTGACATTACAGGTAATTATTAATAGATAGGTATATACTGCCAGTTGAAACTTTGTTTTCCAGTTGATTCTGTATTTCTTCTTTTTTTCCTGTTTCTCCTTTTGCAGTTTGATGATTTCCTTTTATATTATGCTTGTGTTCTGTTCCTTTTGGTTTTTGTGAAATAGTTTTTGATTTATGGTTATCCTGTTTTTCAAGTATGTTAACCTCTTCCTCTATCTACTTTCTTTAGGCTGATAGTCATATAGGCTTAAACACTCTTTTTGTTAAAAAATTAACAAATCTACATTTTCTCCTGGATTGGAAGAATGAATGTGGTTTAAATGGCCAAACTACTCAAATACATCTACACGTTTAATGTCAGTTCAGTTGCTCAGTCGTGTCCGATTCTTTGTGACTCCATGAATCGCAACACGCCAGGCCTCCCTGTCCATCCCAACTCCAGGAATTCACTTAGACTCACATCCATCGAGTCGGTGATGCCATCCAGCCATCTCATCCTCTGTTGTCCCCTTCTCCTCCTGCCCCCAATCCCTCCCAGCATCAGAGTCTTTTCCAACGAGTCAACTCTTCACATGAGGTGCCCAAAGTACTGGAGTTTCAGCTTTAGCATCATTCCTTCCAAAGAACACCCAGGGCTGATCTCCTTTAGAATGGACTGGTTGGATCTCCTTGCAGTCCAAGGGACTCTCAAGAGTCTTCTCCAAC
Organism: Oryx dammah; assembly: GCF_014754425.2. Lineage (NCBI taxonomy): Eukaryota > Metazoa > Chordata > Mammalia > Artiodactyla > Bovidae > Oryx > Oryx dammah. The sequence goes on along the minus strand of NW_024070197.1, from coordinate 5,028,320 downwards.
ACCACAGTTCAGAAGCATCAATTCTTTGGCGCTCAGCTTTCTTCACAGTCCAGCTCTCACATCCATACATGACTATTGGAAAAACCATAGCCTTGACTAGACAGACCTTTGTTGGCAAAGTAATGTCTCTGCTTTTGAATATGCTATCTAGGTTGGTCATAACTTTCCTTCCAAAGAATAAGTATCTTTTAATTTCATGGCTGCAGTCACCATCTACAGTGATTTTGGAGCCAAAAAAAATAAAGTCTGACACTATTTCCACTGTTTCCCAGTCTATTTCCCATGAAGTGATGGGACCAGATCCCATGATCTTCATTTTCTGAATGTTGTGCTTTAGGCCAACTTTTTCACTCTCCTCTTTCACTTTCATCAAGAGGCTTTTTAGTTCCTCTTCACTTTCTGCCATAAGGCTGGTGTCATCTGCATATTTGAGGTTATTGTTATTGATATTTCTCCCAGCAATCTTGATTCCAGCTTGTGCTTCTTCCAGCCCAGTGTTTCTCATGATGTACTCTGCATATAAGTTAAATAAGCAGGGTGACAATATACAGCCTTGATGTACTCCTTTTCCTATTTGGAACCAGTCTGTTCCCTGTCCAGTTCTAACTGTTGCTTACTGACCTGCATACAGATTTCTCAAGAGGCAGGTCAGGTGCTCTGGTATTCCCATCTCAGAATTTTCCACAGTTTATTGTGATCCACACATTCAAAGGCTTTGGTGTAGTCAATAAAGCAGAAATATATGTTTTTCTGGAACTCTCTTGGTTTTTCCATGATCCAGCAGATGTTGGCAATTTGATCTCTGGTTCCTCTGCCTTTTCTAAAACCAGCTTGAACATCTGGAAGTTCATGGTTCATGTATTGCTGAAGTCTGGGTTGGAAAATTTTGAGCATTACTTTACTAGCGTGTGAGATGAGTGCAATTGTGTGATAGTTTGAGCATTCTTTGGCATTGCCTTTCTTTGGGATTGGAATGAAAACTGACCTTTTCCAGTCCTGTGGCCACTGCTGAGTTTTCCAAATTTGCTAGCATATTGAGTGCCGCATTTTCACAGCATCATCTTTCAGGATTTGAAATGGCTCAACTGGAATTCCATCACCTCCACTAGCTTTGTTCGTAGTGATGGTTTCTAAGGCCCACTTAACTTCACATTCCAGGATGTCTGGCTCTAGATGAGTGATCACACCATCGTGATTATCTGCGTCATGAAGATATTTTTTGTACAGTTCTTCTGTGTATTCTTGCCACCTCTTAATATCTTCTGCTTCTTTTAGGTCCATACCATTTCTGTCCTTTATCGAGCCCATCTTTGCATGAAATGTTCCCTTGGTATCTCTAATTTTCTTGAAGAGATCTCTAGTCTTTCCCATTCTGTTCTTTTCCTCTATTTCTTTGCATTGATCACTGAGGAAGGCTTTCTTATCTCTTCTTGCTATTCTTTGGAACTCTGCATTCAGATGCTTATATCTTTCCTTATCTCCTTTGCTTTTCGCTTCTCTTCTTTTCACAGCTATTTGTAAGGCCTCCCCAGATAGCCATTTTGCCTTTTTGCATTTCTTTTCCATGGGATGGTCTTGATGCCTGACTCCTGTACAGTGTCACGAACCTCAGTCGATAGTTCATCAGGCACTCTATCTATCAGATCTAGGCCCTTATATCTATTTCTCATTTCCACTGTATAATCATAACGGATTTGATTTAGGTCATACCTAAATCATACCTAGATTTAGGTCTAGTGGTTTTCCCTACTTTCTTCAATTTAAGTCTAATGTGATCCGTATCAAATTACCCATGACATTTTTCACAAAAGTAGAATAATCCTAAAATATATGTGCATATTTACAAGAGAAATCAGACAAAAGGTTACATTTTATACTCTTCTACTTATATGCAAATGTCCCAAAGAGGTACATCTATTGAGGTAAAGCATTAGTGGTGTCCAGGGACTGATAGCAAATGGGGAAGAAAGAAACAACTGCTGAATGGGTAAAAGATTTCCTTTGGGGATGACTGAAATATTTTTGAATGAGAAAGAGGTAATGTTCAACATTATAAATGTACTAAATGTCACTGAATGGTCCTTTCAGTTCAGTTCAGTTGCTGAGTCATGCCCAACTCTTTGTGACCCCATGAATTGCAGCACGCCAGGCCTCCCTGTCCATCCCAACTCCTGGAGTTCACTTAAACTCACGTCCATCGAGTCGGTGATGCCATCCAGCCATCTCATCCTTTGTCGTCCCCTTCTCCTCCTGCCCCCAATCCCTCCCAGCATCAGAGTCTTTTCCAACGAGTCAACTCTTCACATGAGGTGCCCAAAGTACTGGAGTTTCAGCTTTAGCATCATTCCTTCCAATGAACACCCAGGACTGATCTCCTTTAGGATGGACTGGTTGGATCTCCTTGCAGTCCAAGGGACTCTCAAGAGTCTTCTCCAACACCACAGTTCAAAAGCATCAATTCTTCGGCGCTCAGCTTTCTTCACAGTCCAACTCTCACATCCATACATGACTACTGGAAAAACCATAGCCTTGACTAGACTTACCTTTGTTGGCAAAGTAATGTCTCTGTTTTTGAATATGCTATCTAGGTTGGTCATAACTTTCCTTCCAAGGAATAAGCATCTTTTAATTTCATGGCTGCAGTCACCATCTGCAGTGATTTTTGGGTCCCCCAGAAATAAAGTCTGACACTGTTTCCACTGTTTCCCCATCTATTTCCCATGAAGTGATGGGACCAGATGCCATGATCTTAGTTTTCTGAATGTTGAGCTTTAAGCCAACTTTTTCACTCTCCTTTAAAAGTGGCTAACTTTGTTAATATGAATTTCACCTCAGTTAAAAAAAAATTGGAGGACTGTAACTTGCTCAGAATTATCTTACATGGATCACTCAGAAGATTCTTTCCAGCCAAGCCAGTCCTTACACATCTGATTCTGTAAGACTGATTTTCAGAACCCTCTCCCTATTCATTTGGTGAAATGTTTCCTTTCAGGGACTGTTTTCATTCAAGGATGTGGCCGTAGAATTCACTCAGGAAGAGTGGGAATGCCTGGATCCTACTCAGAGGGCCTTGTACAGGGACGTGATGCTGGAGACCTACAGGAACCTGCTCTCCCTGGGTGAGGAAAACATCTCTGTAATTTTTTCCCATACAAAGGCTCTCTCTGACTTTAGGTAACAAATTTCCAGAACATTTATTGTACACTATATATTTTTGCCATATAATTGATACTCCATGAAATCCCATAGTTGACATTTCAGACAGTTTTCCTTAATTCTTAAACTTTATACATATGTGCGTTGATCTGAGCCTGATATTTCAAAAGTCAGTGCTTCTCAAGATACTTTTTACTTTTCCTATCATGTGTTCCTTCTGGAATGAAAAAAAATTTTTTTTGTACTTACTCAAGAGTCTTTTAGAATTCCAGAGACTATTATTTTGTATAATTGTGGTTATTTGTTAACTTACTTGCTAGATTTATCATGATTTATGAAAATGTATCAATTACTATGATGTATAGATTTGTAAAAATTTTTTCTTGCATCATGTTCACATGTGATTAAACAGTATTATAAAGATTAGGGATTAGGGAAGACAGTCTCAAATCTCAATTATGATTTCATGCCTCTAGTTCTGTAAGCCAGTATGTAGACAGACTTTCTACTTATGGATTATCATTTAATTATCCAAGTTATATGGCAATAAAGTGTGCGTTGTACATTGTATGTACTTGAAATTTTATTATCTGAGATAAGAGAAAACATTAATGCCGGAAAAAGTATAAAAAGAAAACTAAAAAAACTATGATAGTAGTGTTTGAAGACCATGATTGAAGAACTTCTGTGATCGTTGTATTATTTTTGTGTAAGTGTCTAATTCAATATGAAATATTTTCCAACTCTATGTAATAGGAAGCTATTCTGCCACATTTGCAGTCAAGGAATTATCATCCCCAAAAGAGGACATCAGTAAAGGAGAATTGTGCCACCTAATGACATTAGAGAAAAATGAAACTTACGGCATCAAGGAATTTGACCTCAAGGAAATCTGTGAAAATATGCAGGAGAGAGAGAGTGAGTGGGGATGTGATGCAAGAAACGACAAAGAAGTGCTTTTGACCCACAACAAAAATCTCAGTCAGAGAGAAGATCAGGATAATAAATCCTTAATTAATTTTCCTCAGAGTGTTTCTGTAAGAAGTAATACATATGAATATTTCACACATGACAAGCCATTCATAAGAAATTTGTTAACAATGAAAGATAACATAATCATCGCTGGAAACAATGTAAAGCGTTTGGACAGTAGAACTGGAGCAAGGCTGCAGGCACAGGTGGCTGAACTGCAGAGATTTCCAACTGAGGAGAAAATGTATGGAGGCCCTCAACTTGAGAAGTCAGTCAGCAGTGGTTCTTCAGTTTCCCCACTTCATCAAATTCCTCCTAGTGTGGAAACCACTGTGTTGTCTGCACAACACAGGAGAACACACACTCAAGAAAAATCTTACAACTGTAATGACTGTGGGAAGGCCTTTAGCAAAAAATCAAACCTCACAAATCACAAGAGAATTCACTCTGGACAGAAACCTTACAGATGTAGTGACTGTGGCAAAGCCTTTAACCACCAGTCCCGCCTTATAGCACATCAGAGAGTACATGCAGAAGAGAAAGCATATAAATGTGATGTCTGTGGCAAGGTCTTTAGTCGAAATTCACATCTTGCAAATCATCAGAGGATGCACACTGGAGAGAAACCTTACAAATGCAATGAATGTGGCAAAGCTTTTACCCAATTTTCACACCTTAGCAGACATCAGAAGATGCATGCCGGAGAGAAACCACACAAATGTAATGAGTGTGGCAAGCATTTTACCCAGCGTTCAAACCTTATGGCACACCAGAGAATTCATACAGGAGAAAAACCTTTTAAATGTAATAAATGTGATAAGGCTTTTATTGAACGGTCACAGCTTTGGGGTCACGAGAGAACTCATACTGGAGAGAAACTTTACAAATGTGATGAGTGTGGAAAAGCCCTTACAAGACATTCATATCTTACGCAACATAAAACTATCCACACTGGAGAAAAACCTTACAAATGTAATGAGTGTGGCAAAGCTTATACCCAGTTTGCAAGCCTCACAAGGCATCTGAAAATACACACTGAAAACAAACATAGGCCTCACACATGTGGCAACGCTTTTATTCAAAGCTCAAAGTTAAAACAATTCAGACAAAATTTCTGAGTGTATTCCAGCCTTACTCAGCTAATGGGACTCTTATCAGGGTGGAAGAACACATACAGATGCCCAGCAGACACATGAAAAGATGCTCAGCATCATTAGTTAGGGAAATGCAAAACACAAAGTCAATGAGATACCACATTATAGTTATTATCAGAAAGACAATGAATAACAAGCGTTAGCAGTGCTGTAGAGAAAAGGGTACTCTTGGGCCTTGTTGCTGGTATTGTAAATTGGTGCACCATTTATGCAAAACAGTAATGAAAGATTCTCAGAAATTAAAAAACAAAAAACCTGTTATGTGAGCCAGGTTTCGCACTTCTGGCCATTTACTGGCAGAACAGAAAAACACTAATTTGAGAAGATATAGGCACTCTTAATATTCACTGTAGCATTATTTCCAATAGCCAAGATATGGAAGCAACCTAAATGTCTGTTAATAGATGAAAAATGAGAGGAGATGTGTTGTGTGCAAGGTGCGCACACACACACACACACACACACACAGGAATATTAGCCATAAATAAAGAAGTCTAGCCATTTGCAACAACATGGATGGATCTAGAGGATTATACTAAGTGAAAGAAGTCAGACGTAGAAAGACAAATACTGCATGATGATCTTATATGTGGAATATAAGAAACAAAACACAGTGAAAACAGCTTCATAGATAATGAAGAACAAATGCCTGGTTGTTGCCAGAAGGAAGGGTGGTGTGGTTCCAGGTAGAAGAGATGAAGAGGATCAAGCCATACAAACTCCTAGGTATTTATATATGTCATGGGACTGTTATATCCTGTGTAAGGAAGAAGTTTAAAAATATTGTGATAACATGGAGGATAGATGGCTACACACATCATTGTAATTGTTTTTATAAAGCAAATGTTGCCTTATGTGTGTAATACAGCCAAAATGAACAGTTACAATCAATTATATTTCAATAAAAGAGATTCAACCTTAGAGAGAAACCATACAAAACTAATGTATATGATTTTTAATATTTACTTGAATTTTTGTTATTTATACTAAATCTGCAGACATCAAAAGGACAGTAAGGGACTGTTACAAATACTCTACACGTATATACTTGAAAACATATGTGAAACGTATATACTTGAAAACATATGTAAAGGTAGAAAGAAAAGTGAAAGTGAAGTCACTCAGTTGTGTCCGACTCTTTGTGACCCCATGGATTGTAGCCTACCAGGTTTCTCCGTCCATGGGATTTTCCAGGCAAGAGTACTGGAGTGGGCTGCCATTTCCTCCTCCAGTGGATCTTCCCAGCCCAGGGATTGAACCCAGGTCTCCCACATTGTAGGCAGATGCTTTACCATCTGAGCCACCAGGGAAGAACCTACCCTAAATCACAGATGTGAAACAGATCATTTGAATGAACACTTTGAATTACAGAATTAATGTGTAATTTTTATCTGTGGAGGGATTACACACTACAGTATGAAATACAAGACTCTCCTTGATTATAATCAACAATGTGATTCGGATACTCGCCAGAACAGCCTTTCTGTTTCTGTTCATCACTGTTCATTCTGTTCATCATCAATTTCAGAGACTCATAAGGACAAGATTTGGGGTTTGAGAACTGGAGGACTATTGTATATGATGCTTTAGGTCACTAACCATTGCTCTAAAAAGAGCAGTGTTTAAAAAAATTTTTTTAATAGATGACATTATTCTTTATTTTTTGCTAAGGTGTTTATTTACCTCATTCCCTCATCTGTTTTATAATTGACATATATCAGCTTTAAACTGTACAGCAGAATGGTCTGACTTACATGTATTGTGAAATACATTAAGTTTACTTAGCATCCATCATCGCCTATGGGTACAATAAAATGAGAAAAGAAATAATTTTTTTTCCTTTTAATGAGAACTGTATTGTTTAAAATACTTTATTCCACACTCGTGATGGAATTACCTTCAAATACCTTTGAGAAAAACTTGTTTATATCATAAACTCAAATCAGTAATGTCTAAATGTAATTTCAGATTATCTGTATATTCATTTTGAGGGTAGACAGTTTAATTTTAAAATTATAATATAGCTTAGCTCTTTTCTGTGTTAACTTGGAATGTTTTGTCAAATGTGGATAACAAAGCCTGTAAGACATGAAGACACTGGGATTTAACTTTTACCTGAAGTATTACCATGTTTGCAGTATTTCTTAGGGCATTTTGTAGGATGTATATTCTCTTTAATATGAATTGTATATTAAGTAAAGCTAGATTATCAACTATCAAATAATGTCATTGCTACACTCACGAACTTTTATGGCAATATCTGTTTCTTAACATCTACTGCAAGGTATATGTTCTCACATCCTTACATGTGAAAGGTATCATATGCAGGAAATGGTAATCATTTGAAATACGGTAATCATTTGAAATATGGTAATTAGCATATTCAAATATTTTCACATACAAATAAGCAAAATGTCTTAGCATGGTACACTCGAATAGAAGATATATCCTTACATTTGTAAAAGATCTAGTGAGTAGGATAGATTTTGGGATCTTTATAAGGTAGTTTACTCTGTATTATTCAATATTGCTAGCTGGTCATGGTGACAAGAAAGATATTTCAGCATGGAGTTGATAGTGGAACTTTTTAGCAAACACAGATCAATAGGAGAAACTGACTATAGGCATTCATGAGTCCATTTTGTTCCTGATGAGTTTTGTTTTTAATAATTTAAAGGCAGCAAAATGGGCATATTCACAAGAAAAGGATATCTCCTCAATGGCAATGGATTTTTAAACATCTCCTGTAATATTAAGAAACAGCTGTAAATTATTAGTGATCAAAAATGTGAATATACAGTGATCTTATTTGACCTGTGTATATATATTAAACCCTATAAGGTGACTGTCCCCTCAAGTCCTCTCTGCACAGTTGTTAAAGGATAGACTGTATTTGTTACAGACCTGGGTTCTTGGACTCTATTTTAATCAGTAGAAATTGGTAAAAGGCCAGGTGAGGAATTCAGGCGGAGCTTTATTGGAACTCCCTTGGACTGCAAGGAGATCCAACCAGTCAATCCTAAAGGAAATCAGTCCTGAATATTCACTGGAAGGACTGATGCTGAGGCCAAAACTCCAATACTTTGGCTACCTAATGCGAAGAACTGACTTATTGGAAAAGACCCTGATGCTGGGAAAGATTGAAGGCAGGAGGAGAAGGGGATGACAGAGGATGAGATGGTTGGATGGCATCACCAACTTGATGGACACGAGTTTGAGTAAACTCTGGGAGTTGGTGATGGACAGGGAAGCCTGGTGTGCTGCAGTCCATGGGGTCCCAGAGTTGGACATGACTGAGCAACTGAACTGAACTGCAGCACAGGTGAGAACAAGAAACAGGTGACTTACTTGCTCCCTGAGGCTGGGTGAGCTGGTCTCTTAAACTGGGTGAAGGTGGGGGCAGAGTAGGAGCAGATTGGGTGGGTCCCCCTAGCTGGTCTGCCCAACCCCTTGGTGGTGCTGTGGGCAGGGGACCATGTTCAGTACCCTGCTTTTGTTCTCCTCACCTCAGAAGTGGCAGTTCCAGTTGGGTTTTGGTCTTTTTGTATGTTATTCATAATTTGTCACAGCTGTGCACATAAGCAGTTTTTTTTAATAGCTTATCATTTCTTAGTATTAAAAAAAAGAACTTTTAAATATATTTTATTTAGTTATTTTTGGCTGTGCCCTGGGACTTCTTTACTGCTTGGCTTTTCTCTAGTTGCAGTGGGTGGTGGGAGCTATTCGCTAGTTGCAGTGCACAAGTGGAGAAAGAATCTCAGTGAAATAATTTAAAAATACAGAGTTGCACAAACATAGCTGCTGATGTGGAAAACACTGTAAAGGGGTCAACTCAGAAATAAGCTCAGTCATTTCTTGTTCCAGGTGCCCTCTTCTCTGACCTCTACTCCATGCCAGAAAAAGGAAAGGAAGGGGTGACCTGGAACTGAGTGAATCAAGTCACTGCCCCCCACTGAATAAAAACTGCAAATGGAAGTTATCTTCTCAAATAATTACAAGATGCACAAGACCTATAGACAGGTGTTTTGCAATTCTCACCCTCATCTGTATGATTTAAACAAATTTTAAATGTACTAGATTCTAAAAACACAACTCCTACATCACAACTTAATTATCCATATCCAAACAGCTGGAGCCAGTTACCCACTCCCTCTACCTGCACTACCAGGTTATTCCATTTCATTCACCTAATCTGTCTCCCTAGTCTATCCCTGTGTCTCTTTTTGCTCCCATCTACCCTCCTGCTGTTTCTCCCCTCCTATTTCTTCCTTCACATCTGTCCTGCTCCTCTCTTCAACTTGTTCCCCTCTTGCACTCTTTCCCCCCAACCTGACTGCCCTCAGTCTCCATTATTTCTGGTCCTTTCTTCCCCTGACTCTCCTACACCTGACTCGGGAGGGAAGGGAACAGGGCACAGCCCTTAAAAGAATGACTCAGTCATTAAGCCTATGACAAAACCCAGTTATAACTAGTTAGAGCCAAGATGGCGGAAGATTTGACTGCCAACAAACCTTGAACTTCATTCTGTGCTCGTCGTGACATAGTTAAATGACATGCTCATAGGTGCTATGACAGTTCTGACGCCAACCGTCAAAGGCCAGAAAGTCGGGGGTGGGAGGTGGCCCAATTCCCAGAAGTCTCCATCTCTCCCGAAAATAGCTTAAATAATTACTCCACTCTCTAGACTGTGAAATTCCTCAGCCCCTAAAAACTAACCACCTTATATTTCAGGGTCGCTTTCACCTTCTGAGACTGACTGCATTCTGCCTATGGAACTTGGATTATCACAGGGCCTCTCTGTGAGATGACCTGCTTTATAGCTGTGGAATGTGTGTGGGCACGCGCATCGGCTCAGTACTGTCCGACTCTTTTGCGACCCCCATGGACTTGTAGGCCGCCAGGCTCTTTTGTCCATGGGCGTATCCAGCAAGAATACTGGAGTGGGTTGCCATGCCCTCCTCCAGGGGATCTTTCCGACCCAGGGATTGAATCCACGTCTCCTAAGGATTCTGCATTGGCAGGCGATTCTTTACCACTGGTGCCTCCTGGGAGGCCCTGTGGAATGTGTATCTCTCTCAATAAATCTACTACTTACCTATCACTTTGCCTCTTGCTGAATTCCGTCTGCACTTCGATGTAAAGAACCGCATCATTAAGTCCTGAGACCAGGTGTGCAATATTAAGACCCTGGATTCCAGTCCAAATGGGGAGTGTGGTTTCGCTTCTTTCTCCCTAACTCTCTCCTCACTCTCTGGCACCCCAGGGTGATACGTCTTTCCTGCTCTTCCTCAGCTCTTCTTGCCACTAGTCCTCTTTCTCTCCCAACACCAGGAGACTCTGAAGGCCACGGTTCCAACTCATCTTCTCTCCGACACCCTGTGTGAAGTTCCTCGTCACTGCTGCTCTCTAACCTCTGGAGATCGGGCTCTTTCTCTGTTTCATTCACCTGCTACATTCAATCAGGATTTAATTGCTTTCACTTGATCTTCTCTTTCTTTACAAGTCCCTGAGCCATCTTCAGTGTTCTCGTTGTTTCTTCCTCATGCTTTTCTCAGTCGCTCTGTTATCTGCTTGATTCCCTTTGCCCCCAAATTTTAAGGGGTGGCGACTGAATAAGATGCCCTGGGACCCAAAGGGACCGTTTTCCAACTGAGTTGAATTTGACACAGAACACTGGTGTCACACGGGCAGGTCCTGGTAGCACTCTGCGGTAGGGTGATGGGACGGGCTGACAGGAAGGGGAGGCCTGTGGAGCCGAAGGACCGGCGAGGACAGAGGGGCTGGGAGGGAGGGGGTCTCAGGACTCGGGTGGGCTCTCCAGGATCCCAGGCCCCCGGAGAGAACACTGCTTCTCCAGGAGCGGGGCGACCCGGCTCTATCTTCAGGGTCTGACAGGGCGAGACGGGTGATGCCATCGTCGAATTCACTTTGTTCTCTTAGCAGGGGACGTTGGAGGCGGAGGTGGCAAAGGATTTAAAGGAGGAAAATGTCTCGAAAGGCGGTGTTTACGTGGGTCGAGGGCAAAAAAGCCAAGGGCTCAGGGACCCGCCTCGTGATTTTAACCTAAAGGAAAACATAGTCGAATAGGTCGACGTGTGGATTTACTGGGGGCAGAGGGCCGGATGCTAGGATTTAAGGTCCTGAAAGTGAAGTCAGGGGTACCGCGCAGCACCGATTTACACAAGAAACGAGAGACTTGGTACAGCACACCCGACTTCGCATTCTCCGGTTCCGCAAGGAGCTGCCGGTGCGGTGTTGTGGTGCGGCCTCCGGGGCGGGGCCTGAGCGGAGTGCTATCGGCGAGGGGCGGGGCGAGGGGGGAGCGCGGGGCGGCTGGGGACGGGAGGTCCCTCCCCGTACCTTGAAATTGCTGATTTGTGGCTCAGAGGTTAAAGCGTCTACCTGCAATGTGGGAGACCTGGGTTCGATCCCTGGGTCGGGAAGATCCCCTGGAGAAGGAAATGGCAACCCACTCCAGTATTCTTGCCTGGAGAATCCCATGGACGGAAGACCTGGTAGGCTGCAGTCCATGGGGTCGCAAAGAGTCGGACACGACTGTGCGACTTCACTTTCACCCGTCTGTCTGGAAAGAGGATTGAGGCGCAGGTCCAAGCTAGAAAAGTGTTAACTCTTGCTGCCCAGCGTGACTTGTGCTCTGCACTACCAGCTTCCCGGTCTTGAAGAAACTGCGCGTGCGCATAAGGACTGTGGGCGGGGCCTGAGCAGAGCACTACCAGCAAGGGGCGGGGCGTGAAGAACCCGGGCTTGCGCTACGACTGAGAGGGAGGGACGAGAGCCCGGTAGAGGTTCCCTCCCAAGTTTACCTTTTCGAGGTTTAGACACGCTTGAGGGTCTTTGTATCTTATGAATAGGAGGGCTTCCTGCTTAGCTTAAGTTACTGTCTCTAACAAGTTTTAAACCCTTACAGTTGTGTGGGCCACTTATTTTGGAAATTTCTTTTTAACAAGTTGAAAACAGTTTAAGTCAAAAGCTATTTTTGCCAGCGGTTGACCGACCGTTGGTCCTGAACTGAGAAAACTGCGATCTCAGTGAGGAGTAGCTGTGGGGCGGTAATTGGATCCAGAAACATTGCCTGCAATCAAAATTTAAGCAATTAAATTAAAAAGAACTGGAGTTATCTGTGTAGGAATTACAAATTAGAATATGAAACACAAAATTCTCAATGGGTGGAATGGACGATATAATACTAAACGCTACAGAACAGCATTTTTTTTTTTTTTTTTCAGAATTTTTCTCCATGGAAGGGTCTAGGCAGCCAGGCTTCTCCTTTTCTTTCCTGATTTTAGGCTTTTATTTCCGAAGTGGGTCTACTCAGCCTCAAGCAGCTACCCCTTGGATGAGCTCACTGCGGTCCCAGCTGAACTTACACTCACCCATTGCGCTTGGTGAGGGTGAGGACTGTCTGGGTGGAGGACTCTGCCTCTGCCCGCCTCTGCTGTTCCTGGCCAGATCCCTTCCCACTCTTCCAGGGCAAAGGACCCCTGCACACATCAACCCCCTAGGGTTGAAGGCCATACCAGAGGGTGTACTAGTTTCATTTTGTGTTCTTCTAATTTGCTGACCATGTGTGGAGTATGTAACTACAGTCCAGGCTTGTCTGCATCAAGAATAAAATGGTAAGCCAATGGAATACACTCTACCACCTCATCTAGGTTATTTTTAAAACATGGAGACAAACACCGACCTCTGTCACTTACAGTCATGCAAGTCAAATACCCCAAAGCAAAGGCCTGGTGTGTGGACTTGGATTCTCCCCCAGACCCATTGCTCTCCCTGATGCCCCCATCACACCAGCTCTACCTTGTCCCCAAGTGGCTCATCACAGCTGGAGAAAAACAGCCCCAAACTGACTGTTCTTGATTCAGATTCCTGGCTGTTTCCTCACATTCCCTGTGTGTCTGCTCCATACCTTTCCTGTGGAGCTCCTCAAAAATCCACCTCCACCTCTCCCATCTTTTTTTTTTTTTTTCAAAGGCCCTATTTATTGTCCACTGAGCTCCTGGAGCAAAGAAAGAGATCTCCTCTAACTGCCTCAACAGTCTGCCTCAGGACCTGTGTTCTCTCCTCAGTACTGACTGTGAATAGCCTTAACCCACCTCTAGCTGTTGGTGATCCTGAAATTGTGCCTTTATGCCAACTCCACTCTGTGTCAGGACAGCATGGCATTTTTCCTCCTCTGCTAAACACACACACAATCTTACACACACACACACACCCTCTAAACCTTTTTATGCACTCTACCATCTTTAAAGGGCTTCCCTGGTGTCTCGGATGGTAAAGAATCGGCCTGCAATGCAGGAGACCTGGATTCAATCCCTAGGTTGGGAAGATCCCCTAGAGGAGGGTACGGCAACCCACTCCAGTATTCTTGCCTGGGAAATCCAAAAAACCCTGGTGGTCTGCAGTCCACGGGGCTGCAAATAGCTGGACACAACTGAGCGACTGAGTACAACCACAAAAGTATACATTTTTGACAAAGCTGATCACAGGAATCATATTTATAAGGTTTCTCTCTAGTAAGAATTTTGTTACATTCCAGAAGGCTTTAACTTTGGCTACCCTTTGCCAAAATTTTATTTGTGTGGTTTCTTTTAAAGATGTACATTCTGCCACCAAATAAATGTTAGGCACAGTTACAGGCTTTGCCACATACGTATGTTTTAAATGATTTCTCTCCTTAAGGGGGTCTCTGATTTTAAGGTCTGACTACCTACATATTTTATCTCAATCATTATATTTGTAAGATTTCTATTATTTTTCAATGATGCCCAAAGCTTTAGCTTTTAATAAAAGCACTGCCACATAGATTAAGTTTATAATGTTTCTTTTCAGTATGTATTTTCTGATGCCTACCCAGGTTTGTAAACTGAGTAAAAGCTCTTCCACACTCATGACACTTGTAAGGTTTCTCGCCAGTATGAATGATCTTGTGTCGATTGAGATGTGAACCATCTGTAAAGGCTTTGCCACACTCGTTACACTGATAAGACTTCTCTCCAATATGAGTTCTCTCGTGACGCCAAAGTTGTGAATTTTGGGTAAAAGCCTTATCACATTTATTACATTTATAAGGTCTTTCTCCTGTACGAATTCTCTGATGTGCCACAAGGCTTGAATGCTGGATAAAAGCCTTGCCACATAAACTGCATTTGAGTTCTCCAGTGAGAGTTTTCTCATGACTGCAAAGTTGTGAATGTTGGACCAATGCCTTACAGCACACATCATATTTGTAAGGTTTCTCTCCAGTATGAGTTCTCTCAAGATCCCAAAGCTGCGAATGTTGGATCAAAGGCTTAACACACACATTGCACTTACTCGGTTTCTTTCCACTGTGCCTTCTCTGATGCCTACTAAGACTTGAAACTTGGGTAAAAGCTTTGTCACACTCATCACATTTGTAAGGTTTCTCTCCAGTGTGGGTGGTCTTATGTTGAGTAAGATTTGAATGTTTCGTAAAGGCTTTGCCACACTCAGTACATACATAAGGTTTCTCCCCAGTATGGATTCTCATATGTTGAGTAAGGATTGACCGCACGGGAAAGGCTTTGCCGCATTCATTACATTTGTAAGGTTTCTCACCAGTATGGATTTTCTCATGAATCCAAAGGAGTGAACGTTGAATAAATGACTTACCACATTCTTTACACTTATAAGGTTTCTCCCCAGTGTGCAGCCTCTGATGACTTGCAAGGATTGAATTTCGACTGAAGACCTTGCCACAGACATCACATTTGTATGGTTTCTCTCCTGTATGGATTATCTGATGGTTCCTTAGGGCTGAGTGCACACTAAATGCTTTGCCACACTCATTACATCTGTAAGGTTTCTCTCCAGTATGGACTACCTTATGTTGAGTAAGATTTGAATGCTTCCTAAAGGCCTTCCCACACTCATTACATCTGTAAGGTTTCTCTCCTGTATGGATTCTCTTATGCTGAGTAAGGCTTGAGCGCTTCCTAAAGGCTTTGCCACATTCATTACATTTGTAAGATTTCTCTCCAAAGTGCACTGTCTGATGACTTACAAGGACTGACTTTCGACTGAAGGCCTTGCCACAGACATCACATTCATAGACTTTCTTTCTTGTATGGATCAACTGATGTCTAGTGAGGTTTGAGCACTGATTAAAGGTTTTGCCACACTCTTTACATTTGTAAGGTTTCTCTCCTGTATGAATTCTCTGATGACACGCGAGGTGTGAATTTCGACTAAACACCTTACCACATACATCACAATTATAAGGTTTCTCTCCCGTATGGATTAACTGATGTCTGCTGAGGTTTGAGCTGTAAGGAAAGGTTTTGTCACACTCATTACATTTATAATGTTTTTCCTTGTATGCTTTCTGGTCTTGTGTCAGTATTGAAGGGTGAATAAAATCATTCCCATAAGGATTAGAATTGTTGGTTTGGACAATAGGAGAAATTGTCTGCAATGGTAAAAATGACGTGTTATTGTTGCTACTCTTGTCAGCTTCATTAAATTCATCAATTTTCTCTTCACTTTTAAATATACACCATTCATCCTGAAAGCTTAATGCAAGCTTATTTTCAATAGGTTTGTTTCCTGGATCCCTTCTAGCATGTTGATTTTTTCCATCAGTGAGATTTTCATTATTGTTTACAGACATTCCTTTGTCATTTCCTTCATCATCTGTCCACTGACACTCAAAGACATGTATATTTTCCTGGATTTCCATGAAGTAAAAATCTCTGATTTCATGACTTTCATATCTTCCCAACATCACTCTCTGGAATACTCCTGTATCCCTGTTTGCTTTTGGTTTCAATTTCTTGATCACATGTATATGAGAGACAGCTACAAGATATAAAGAATCATAGGTATCCTATTAATTACAGATGGTAAATAAATGTTTCATATTGAAAAGGTGATATTACACCAAAGGCATTACCAATCCTGGACAGTTACTAAACTTTCCAACCATGACCTTCAAGTTTTCAGACACAACTAAAGAAACAGGATCTTTTATTAAAGAATAATTGCAAGTAATTCAAGTTAATTTTAGGGTAGCCTAGTCACTCAATGACAAAATCACTCACATTGTGCAAACTTACGTTAGCTCTCAAAGAATGGATATTTTCCACCATGACCTCAAAGATCACATATCTTTTGGCAGTAAACATACTGCTGTCTCATAACTGAGGAGAAAAATCTACTATACATATTTTATGCATAATTACTATACATATATAAAAGAATAGTCAATGTATTGTAATGCTGCTGCTGCTAAGTTGCTTCAGTCGTGTCCGAATCTGTGCAACCCCACAGACGGCAGCCCACCAGGCTCCTCTGTACCTGGGATTCTCTAGGCAAGAACACTGGAGTGGGTTGCCATTTCCTTCTCCAATGCATGAAAGTGAAAAGTGAAAGTGAAATCGCTCAGTCCTGCCCAACTCTTAGTGACCCCATGGACTGCAGCCTACCAGGCTCCTCCGTCCATAGGATTTTCCAGGCAAGAGTACTGGAGTGGGTTGCTGTTGCCTTCTCTGATTGTAATGCTCAATAATCCAAAACAAGCTTTAGCTAATAAATAATCTAAATAACTTGTAGTTTAAAATTGCAAAACCATTGTAGAACTGAGAAAATAAAACAATTTATAAGAAAACAAAATATTTATCTTAATACACATTATATATCCACATGTACCCACTGAGAGAAAGCATTTTACAACATTAAGAGATGCTATGTATCAGATATATTGCATAATGCATGCTGAAAGATCATCTATAAATCTCAATATAAATTGAAAATTATTCCAGTAAACCATGATAAAGTCAGCATAGATAATAAGTCACCATATTACAGAAAATTTTTACTCTGCAGAACTCTAGACATTCCCCTTAAGAATAAAGAAAGAACTTATATTCTAGTAGGAGCACACAATATGAAAGCTGGGAGTTATATAGAAATCACTGACTTATGAACTATCATGTCAGGAAAATACATAACATTATAAAAAAGAACTGGAAAAAGAAGTCAGAAGTCACATTTATGATTTCATGACTGCAGCTATATCACAGTCAACTAATAGAGAAATTCCCTGTCTATGCACTGCCCTTTAGTTATCCTGGTCACTGGCCCCAAATCATATGTGATACATTGCATGTGCTTTGAGAATTTATTAACAAAGGTCAGAGACAACACTGTTGAGAACATACTGGAAAATAAAAACATGCACAGGAGCTTCCCTGGTGGTCCAGTGGTTAAGAATCCACCTGCAATACAAGGGACACCAGTTTGATCCCTGGGAAGATCCTACATGCCATGGATCAGCTAAGCCTGTGCACCACAAACACTGAACCCTAGAGCTCTAGAGCCCAGAAGCTACAACTTCTGAAGCCCAAGCACCTTACAACCACTATTTTAAAAATAAGGACAGCAGACTCACAGGATTTATGTACCTGACACCAATGCACACAGGAAGCGAGAGAAAGACAATCTGAACCTGTATTTGCAGAATCAGAAAACATGTTCTGGAGCACAACTGGCTATTCAGGCAGCACACATTATAAAATACTACAATGAATACCAGGAGCTGAGAAAGAAATAATTCATGGGAGATAACAAGAGCTCTAACAGTCACTCTTGGCTATCCCTCCTGGAATTGGCTTTTGAGTCATCAGCCCTGTACATACTGCTTTAGGTTCTGTCGGGAGAAAGTTGTTCAGTGGATGAACATGCGTGCATATGTGCTCAGTCATGTCCAACTCTTTGTGACCGCCATGGACTGTAGCCCACCAGTCTCCTCTGTCCATGGGACTTCCCAGAAAAAAAATACTGGAGTAGGTTACCATTTTCCTTTTTCAGGGGATCTTCCCAACACAGGGATCCAACCCACATCTCTCCTGCATTGGCAGGCAGATTTTTTTATCACTGTGCCACCTGGGCTTCCAAAGAATTGCACAAGAGTGACTAGAATAGTAACCTTGGAAGAAAAGAACTGGCAGGCTCTGAGACTGAATTCAAAGCCTCCCAATACCCAGAGCTGCCCTCAGGAGGAAATGCAAAGCAAAACTACAGTGACATACCACCTCACACCTAGCAGAATGGCCATCATAAAAAAGTCAAGGGATAGAAAGCAGAGGTGAAGATATGGAGAAAAGGCAATCCACTGCAATACTGGTGGAAATGTAAACTGGTGCAGCCACCATAAAAAAAGAGTATGTAGAATTCCTCAAAATATTAAAAAAAAAAAAAAAAAAAAGGAGAAGGACAACCATAAGATAGCAATCTCACTTCTGGGACTACACTGAAAGGAAATAAAAGCACTCTCAGATATCTGCAATGCTCTGCTGTTGCAGCATTATTTACAATAGCGAAGACATGAAAAAAAGCTAAGTGTCCAACAGTGTGTAAAGAAATTTTAAAGTATTATACATACAATGGAATACTGTTCAGCAAAAAAAAAAAAAAGTAAATCTTGCTATCTGTACCAATACAGACCTTCATGGCATTAAGCTAAGTGAAGTAAGTCAGGAGAGAAATACAAATAGTTATGACCTCACTTACATCACATATTTATGGAATCTTAAAAACAAAAGCCAAATGATTAGAAAAAGAGAGTAGAAGAGTGATTGCAGAGGCAGGGGAATATTATTACATACAATGGAATATTATTACATACAGGGGAATATTACTACATACAATGGAATATTATTACATGCAATGGAATATTATTACATACAATGGAATATTATTACATACAGGGGAATATTATTGCAGTTTTAGTTATAAGGTGAATACATTCAGATCTAATATACAGCATGGTGACTACTGTTAACAAAACTGTCTTATATACTCAAACTTGATTAGACAGTAGACGTTAAATGTTCTCACCGCACACACACACGCACAAATTGTAATTATGTGACTTGATGGGTGTGTTAAGTGTGTTCTGGTAATTATTTAGTAATATATGTATATCACATCATCACTGTACACTTTACATTTATACCATGTTACATGGATTGAAGTGAAGTGAAAATTAGTCGTGTCCGACTCTTTGCGAAACCATGAACTATACAGTCCATGGAATTCTCCAGGCCAGAATACAGGAGTGGGTAGCTTTTCCCTTCTCCAGGGGATCTTCCCAACCCAGGGATCAAACCCAGGTCTCCCGCATTACAGGCGGATTGTTTACCAGCTGACCCACAAGGGAAGCCCGAAAATACTGGAGTGGATAGCCTATCCCTTCTCCAGCGGATCTTCCAACCCAGGAATTGAACCAGGGTCTCCTGCATTGCAGGTGGATTCTTTACCAGCTGAGCTATCAGAACTCATGCTATGGTCTGTGTCCACATAACATATGTGGATTACATGTCAATAAATATGGGAAAAAAGAAAATACAAAGGAGTGCACAAAAGAAATCCTGGTTGACCATGTGAATAAGAATTTAAAAAAAGAGAGAGAGAGAGAAAGGAAGAAAAGATTGGGAAAAGAAGATCTCAGGAGAACAAAACAGAGCCAAAGCTAGAGAAGGAAGGAAGAAGAAGATGAAAGGAATTAAGAGAATTAAAAAAACTACAACCACAAAACTTAAAGTTGGTTCTTTGAAAAGAAAGACAAAATTTACACTCAGCAAGATTAAGAAAAAAATCAGAAGATTCAAATAGCTAAAGTCGGAAATGAAAGAGGGAACATTACAACTGGTCACAACTGATTCTACAGAAATCAAAAGGATTATAAGAGAATACTATGAGCAATTCTGGCTTCCAAGGTGGCACTAGTGGTAAAAGAACCCACCTGCCAATGCATCTGATGGAATCAAGAAAGAGAGACCAACAGAAAAAGACTATCCCATTCTCCTCAAAGTCAAGGAAGCAAAGAATTCTCAGGAGCCAGATGATGGAGTGTAGATGGTGATAAACACTTTGCCTTGGTCTGTGTGGGAGCTGTTGCAGCACCACTGAGCGTGAAAAGATAAACTTTACATATTGCAGGACAGAACAAGTCAGCTGCTGCCGCTGCTGCTAAGCCCGACTCTGTGCGACCCCACAGACGGCAGCCCACCAGGCTCCCCCGTCCCTGGGATTCTCCAGGCAAGAACACTGGAGTGGGTTGCCATTTCCTTCTCCAGTGCGTGAAAGTGAAAAGTGAAAGTAAAGTCGCTCAGTCGTGTCCGACTCTTCGAGACCCCATGGACTGCAGCCCACCAGGCTCCTCCATCCATGGGATTTTCCAGGCAAGAGTCCTGGAGTCGGGGAACAAGTCAGGGAGGAAAAAATTTTCCTCTGAAAATTCACAAGAAATAAACTTCTGTTTTCCCATAGACATCTCCCACTTAGGGAGAGTTTCCCAAACACTATTAATGGTGCGGTTTCCTCACTGCCCTTCTGAGCTCTGACCTGTGTTGGCACCTTTGATACATTCCCATTTGTTTACTTTTTTTTTTTTTCTATTTTCACTTCATTCTCTAGAATCTAGAGTTCTTTCCCTTGCTCTAAGATGGAGATAATGTTCAGAAACAGAAAAGAACAGCCTTCCATGGGTGGTGCAGTGGATAAGAATCTGCCTCCCAATGCAGGGGACACAGGTTCAATCCCTGGTCCAGGAAGATCCTACATTCCTTAGAACAACTACGCCCTTTTGCCACAACTATCAAACCCAAGATCTAGAGCCCATGAGCTGCCACTACTAAAGCCCACTTGCCCTAGAGCCTGTGCTTTGCAATAAGAGAAGCCATTTCTTTCTGGGGATGTGCTGGTCCCCAATCTGCCCAGGACTGCGGGGATGGCTCCGGGGCTTGGGAAAGCCAAACTGCCAAGACTCAAAACAACCTCCTTCCCATCTGGGAGGCTGGGTGTCCTCATGTCTCTGGCTTCTCTGTCCCAGTGGTCAGAGCCTAGAGCCCACGGCCCCCAAAAGAGAGCTCTCGGCAGACAAAGCCAGTGGCCAAGCCTTACCTGTCCCTCCTGGCCTGCCGGCCTGGAGTCGTGTGCCTTGGCCTGTCAGTATTTATTGCCTCCATATGTACTGTCTTCTGGGCCCGCTGGCCTGCCACCTCTGCCTCCAGGCTTGGTGCCACCATCCCCAGCGGGCCCTCCCTGGACCAGCCTGGACAACCATGTGACCAGGCTTGCACAGCTGGAGCCGTCCCCTCTGCCTGCACCCCACCCTACCCCACCCTTCGTCGGTCAGGCCCAGGCCAAGAATGCACAGGGTCCTGTCCCTGATTCTTCTTTTCTGACCAGGAAATAAACTTCCCCTTAAGAGAGGAAAAAAAAGAGAGAGAGAGAGAAGCCATTTCAATGAGAAACCTGCACAGCATAAGAAGAGTAGCCCCTGCTCGCGACAACTAGAGAAAGCCCAAGCAAAGCAGTGAAGACCTAGTGCAGCCAAAAATAAACAAACAATTTAGAAGAAAAGAAAAGAAATCCCAGCTCCTCACTCAGCTGAGGGGTGAGGACATTACAAGGGGGAGGTCTGGGAAAATACTTCACACATTCATCTACTGCCTCCTTCTGAACGCAGAGGGAATAGCGTAATATGCGGGTCTCGAGCTCTCTTCCTAGAATTACTGAATCAAAAGCAGAGGGAGAGAAAACGGAATTCAGGATTTTACAAGTTTGCCATTGGACTTTGTAAATACTTAAGCTCTGGAACAACTCCTAGTGTATCATGAAATGTGCATATTTCTGAAGAAATGGTTAAATTCCTGATGCCAATCACAAAGCTTTGCATGTCTGAGTCAACAAGGCTTTGAGGTCAGTCAAGCAAAACAGGGGCTCCCAAGAGGCACAGAGGGAAAATGCAGAGATACCCCAGGGCAGATCCCAACTTCTAGAGGAAAGTGATCCTCACCCACAGAGAGCAGGTTCCTGTAGGTCTCCAGCATCACGTCCCTATACAAGGCCCTCTGAGCAGGGTCCAGGCATTCCCACTCCTCCTGAGAGAATTCGATGGCCACATCCTTAAAGGTCAAATGTCCCTGAAATAAAAAATATATCTCACTGAGGGACTACGAGGAGAGTTCTTATCTTCACACGAAATGAGGAGAGAGGATCAACTGGGTTGGAGAATGGGTTTTGACAGATTCCAGTACAGGCATTTTGAGCAAGTTACGTGCCTCGAATTTTCATTTCTTTGCTTCTGTAAGAGAATTTGATATCCTCCAAATCAGTGTGGATGACTGATTTCTGTGGATGATACATGAAATATACAAGCAAAAATGAAACAGGTTGGCTACACAGGAGAGTCAGATATTCTGTTGTACACACTGAGTGGGATTCAATATGCAGATGAGATAGTGAGTGGTGTCCTGAGAGATGAAAAAGTCCACAGTAACTTTACAAAAAGATCGGGATTTAACATCAAGATGAGGATAACAAGAGAAATGACAAAAAGCGTTTCAATACTTCCTATGTGCTAAGCGTTACTCTTAATGCTTTACGTGTATTGACAGTTACTACATGCATTAACATAAAGGGTTCCCTGAGAAAGTTGAAACGAGTACAAGGTGAACGTGTGCAAATGCATAATGTGTGCACACATCCACACATAATGTTTCCATTTTTACTATTTAAATTATTAATGTGACAGTGTAAAAAAGTTAAGATATAATCTCAATTGCTAAAAAATATAAAACTTACTATAAAATGATGTCTTTTATAAAAGCCATGAACTTGCACATGCATGCATGTACACACACATGTAAATATCCAATTCACTAAAATGAGAGTAGCTGTTTCAACATATTTTGGGTAAGTTTTTAAATTATCATTCTTACTTAATGTAGTTCAGCACCTCTGGGACAAGGAAAATGTTCTAATCTTACATAATTTAGTTTGTCAACATTATTCTACAGTAGGTTAGCAAAGAACCAGTACAAGCATGAATATATAATACTTCAATCTCTGTAAAATACATATAACTCAAAATGCAAATATAATTTTACCCATTTAAATCCAGATAAGTAACTATTAACAAAAGCCAGAGTTTGTTTATTCCACTAACAAAATATTGATTCAAAATTGGAAAGGATATTAGTGGTATACAGGGGCTTCCCTCATAGCTCAGTTGGTAAAGAATCTGCCTGCAATGCAGGAGACCCGGGTTCGATCCCTGGGTTGGGAAGATCCCCTGGAGAAGGAAATGGCTACCCACTCCAGTAGTTTTGCCTGGAGAATCCCATAGACAGAGGAGCCTGGCAGGCTAGTCAATGGGGTCGCAAGAGTGCAAGAGTCAGACACGACTTGGTGACTAAACCACCATTAGTGGTATACATTAAAACAGTAGGGTGAAAAGTTCTTGAATTAAAAATTGGAAAAAAAAAAAAAAACACTTTTATTGAGCAAGAACATACTTAACCATCAGAGAAGACTGGTAATTCTGAAGCAGGGCATTTTGGAAGGACCGACAAAACAATCAACTGAGGATATGACTTCACCTGAGAAAGAGCCATTCTTGACCTCTTTTCTTTCCTCTTCTGCCTCCTCTGGATTTCTTCCTCAGAGGTGAATCTTTCGAGGTCAATCCTGAAAGTTGAAAACAGGCTGTTTAAGGCTTAGAATCAACATCCCCTTTCCTGTGCCACAACCACACACACACAGGGAAGACCTCACCATATGGAAGAGACAGTCCTCTGCTGCCCACTGTCGCAAGACGTGCGTGTAGGCACCCGCCAGGACAAAGGCACCATCTTCCCTGCACACAGCGCTCCCATGGGCTCAGCCCAGAACCTGTTTTAACAACATCACAGGAATACACTTCCCTCTGCCAAATCCACTGTCTTCATTCTTCCACAGGTGAGATCATGTTACTCAATTCAACCCATGCATGCACATCTCAGCCTCAGCATCTGTGAGTCCCAGGAAACCTGAGTTAAGATGCTATGGTACCCGCACCATTTCACGCAGCCCACATCATCCATAAACCCACTTGCAGATGCTCCAGCCAGAACAGCAACATCCTTTGCGAACAGTTCCGTACACCCTGTGATCCCACAACTATGCCTGGGACACACACACACACGCAATTCACTGGGCTCATCCAGAGGCCCACACTTGCTCCCACAACTCTCCTGCAGACCCCGACAGGCTCCCCTCCATTTTCTCCGTTTTTCCTCCTCTCCTCCATGCAGGCATGAACAAACAGAGCTGAAAGGCACAGAGACCTCTGGGCACCAGCACTGTAAGAGGAACGCACAGAAGCTGCAAATTCAAGGACTCTGAGTGTCCAGGAATGGAGACCAAGAAGCTGACCCTTCTGGGAAAATACTGAAGGGGTTAGCTTGGAAATAAGCTCTGCAAGAATGTGCTCATCATGAATAGAGGGGCTCTGTTAGAAGGTTTGAGGTCAATCAGCCCATTCTGCATCACAGGCAGAGAACACAGAAGAAAGACCTGAGGGGAACATCCACTTAGCACCTCACTATTTTAACAGATCGCATAAAATGGAAGACAACGGAATATTAGACTGACTAAACTAGGTTTCAATTGCTAAAAAAAAAATCACTGACATCCTTACCAAGTACTCATTGAAACAGGCCCTGGCCCGTCCTCTTCGAGGCCATCTGTTCTCACTCATTCTTATTTCCTCCTTAGTTTTCCTACTTCTCTGTGAACCGCTCGGTCTCGGCTTCTCCTGATCCCCCTCGCCCACATATTTACAGGGATGTCGACCGAATAAGATGCCCGCCTAGCGGAAGACAGCATTTCCAGCGAGAAAGCTGGGTGTCACGGGGCTGACCCATGTCACCTCCCCCCACACGCGGACGGGGAAACGTCACTATGAAGAGGCCTGTGCGGCAGAAGGACCGGCCCGACGCGAGGACAGAGGGGCTGGGAGGGCGGGGGTCTCAGGAGCCGCGAGGGCTCCCCAGAACCCCAGGACCGGGGAGAGGACGCGCGCGGCCTCCAAGGCGAGGTTATGGGGGACGAGGAAGGGGAGGAAGAGGGGAGAGCGAATCCATGTCGGGGGAGAGGGCTTTACGCGGGTCAGCGGGGGCGGCGGTCAGTAAAGGATTTTAAGCAGGAACATAGAGCGAAGAAGAAAACCAAAAGGGGGAAAAAAAAAAAAAGCCAAGGCACCGAACTCGCCTCAGAGAGATATGAAACGCAGAGGGAAACGCCCCCTGTGACGGCGACGTCTGGACTTACGGGGCACGGAGGGGTAGGTGCGGTGATTTTCAGGCCCCTAGTGACTCCCACACCCTGAGGAAGGGTTGGGCGCGCGGCTATAAAGCGCAAATTTACACGAAAAACAAGAAACAACGCGCCGCAATATGACCTTCTCTCCGCGATCTTCGCTTCCGGGTCCGTTGCCAGCTGCGCACGCGCGGACTCGGAGTTACGGCGGCGGGGGCGGAGCCAGGGCGGGGCGCGGCCGGAGAGGGGCGGAGCGGGGGAAATCCAGGTCCGCGCGGGCGGGCGAGAAGGCGGGGAAGGGGCGGGGCCTGCGCCTCCCTCCGCGTCGAAGGCGGAGCTCTCTGGCTTAGAAACGCTTGAGAATCTTTCGCGTCTCTTGACGATGCATCGTTGCTCCCTGCTAAGAGATTAAGTTACTGTGTCTCCATCTAAAGGAAATCACTCCTGAATATTCACTGGAAGGACTGAGGCTGAAGCTGAAACGCCAATACTTAGACCACTTGATGTGGAGACCTGACTCATTGGAAAAGACGCTGCTGCTGGGAAAGATTGAAGGCGGGAGGAGAAGGGGACGACAGAGGATGAGATGGCTAGATGGCATCACGGATTCGATGGATGTGAGTCTGAGTGAACTCCGGGAGGTGGTAATGGACAGGGAGGCCTGGCGTGCTGCAGTCCATGGGGTCGCAAAGAGTCGGACATGACTAAGCCACTGAACTGAACTGAAGATGTTTTCCTCTAACACTGAAAACGGTTTAAGTCAAAAGCTTGTTTGTGCCAGTCAGTAGGTTGCACTCAGTCCTGTGAGACTGAAGCAATTCAGTGGTCTGAGATCTCGAAGAAGGATCTGTATGTGGTGGTGGCTAGATCCAGAAACATTTCCTGCGGTTGGATTTAATTTAAGCAGTCTGCAGTTGTTCCATACAAACTAGAATGTGAAGTACAAGCTCTGCATGCGTGGAAGTAGCTGTTTTACACTGACATTCTACAGAATAGCATTTTGGCTTCTATTCCCTGTTCTCGCAGGAGGCCAACTTGGCCTTGTGCTCTGTTCCAGAGACTCATAGCGACAGGACTGATCAAAGAATTTTTCACATATTGATAAGTAGGCAAGTCATTCTGATTTCAGTTAACCTGAATTTTATGCTAAGATAGCCTGTTTGTGTCCTTTTTCCTGTGGAGGGAAAAGTCCATTTCCTCCTACCTGTGTGTTTCTTCCCTCTGTCTCCTTTACCCTTAAACTACTTCTACACTGACAGAGAACACTCCAGTTTCTGACACTTCTGATCAGCAAATATGTGGGTGTTGTTTCCAAAACAAGCAATTGCATGTGACACCAGCTGGGTGTCCTACAATTCAACTCAACCTCGGCATTTATCTGATATAGCATCAGATCCCACACATCCCACAAACCTGCCACTCCCCTGTCCCCACTCCACTCCCCCCACTCCACTCCCCCCACAACACACTTCAGATGCCAGTAAAAGTCCAGGTTGTCATCTCTGCTTCTGACCAGCTGGCTTTAGATTGGGGTTTCCAAACCCTTTTTTGGTTCATACAAAAGTATTCACACAGCTGGTTTATATAGTGCGGCTTCTAAGTCCTGGGGGAAAAAAAAAAACCTAACTGGAAGTCCCAAATTTTAAATGTCTCCAGTGGAAACTTAGTATCACACCCCACCAAGCCACACATCAGTTGTAACTAGCCCTCAGTCATTGTAAATGTTCCTGTCCTGGCAATTTTCTCCTAGTTTGTCCACGCAATGGCCTTTCTCCATTTGCATGACACTCTCCAATTAACGAGTGATTCTTCTCAAATATCACCTTATCATAGTTTAAATCAGGACTCTCACTCTATCATTGTACATGCACACCCTCATTGTATTTATCACCATCCTGTTTTATTATTGCTGACTTTCCTTACAGAATATAAGCTATTTGAAGATGGTCATTGATTCCCTGCTGTATCATGAGTGATTAGAATTGTTCCTCATTGATAGAATGAGTGAATGCATTTTATCACTACAAAGAAAGCTGCTGTAATGCATAGGTTTACAGATCAGTGGGTTGTCATCAGGTAAACCTCAAATTATATTTGTGGCATTGAAACGGAGCTGGCCTCTATGATCCTTGCCTCCGCCCCACCCCTAACCATGTCTTCTGCCTGCCTTTTGCCTGTGGAACACTTTAGTCAAAAAATAATTTTAATCAGAAAAGTGAGAAATGCTTAAACAAAGGAAGGAGACTAAATAATAATAATGTAGTCATTAAGCATAGTCAAGGACCTTTAGTTCTTTCTTAAGGGCTGTAGATAATATTCTGAACCATATCCTGTGAGCTGTCCTATAGATACCAAAACCCCAGATGGAGAAGTTAACTACAAGATGGCCAGACTGTACCCAGGACTTGAGCTGCCACAATTCCAAGAACTGACCACAAAGAAATGGGAACAAGTGTACCCCAGAACTAAAGATTAACTGTACCTAAAACAACCAAGACACTACTGCTAGTCAGACCACTGATGACCAATATGAAGATGACTGTTAGAGATGACTGTATTTCTGCATGTAATCTGCCCCTCCCCACCCCACGCACACACACTGTCTATAGAAGCTCTCACCCCTGCTTGTCGGGGGCAGGGTAGGGAGTTAGCCTTTGGACAGATGTCCACCACCCCTCCCCAACAGTTGCCAGCAACTGAAATAAACTTTCCTTTTCCCCAGCCTGGCCCGTTTACTGGCTTTTGAGCCGTGAGCAGCCAGACCCCCTACCCATACCTTTTGGTAACAGCATCTGATTCTTTACTCCCATAACATACAACCTAACATTCTGAACATTTCTGATAAATTGCCATGCCATTTTGTTTGTACCGTTAATTTTCTTGTAGACAAATATTGTGACAGAGATAACATGAACATCCCAAAGAGATATACTACTTTTATTTCAGTAAACCCAGGATCAGTCTCATTTTACTATCAAAGTTTGTTCAAATCACATATAATCTTTCCAATTTAAGCCAAATTAAAAAAAAAAAAAAAGGCCAGCCAACCCAGTTCATTACAAAGTTCCCTGCCTAGGGAAATTTTTTTTTTTAAACATTTGGCTGCATTGGGTCTTAGTTGTGGCATGTGGGATTTTCATTGCATCATGCAGGATCTTTCATCGTGGCACATGGGCTCCAGAGCATGCGTGCTCAGTAGCTGCAGCGTTCAGGCTTAGTTGCTCCATGGCATGTGGGATTTTATTTCCCTGACCTGCATCCCCTGAATTGCAAGGCAGATTATTACCCACTGGGCCACCAGGGAAGTTCCCTGCCTAGGGAATGTTAAACCATACTCCCTCTGAGGACTCCAAGTCCTGAGAAAAAACAGCTTGAATAAAACTCAGGACATCATTTAAAGCAATGATGTCTGAATATCAGGAGAAATCACTAAAGTATCCAAGAAACACCGAAGAAGTGGGCGGGGCTCAAAGGACCCACGCTGGTACCAAGCATGGGTTTGGGACAGACTCCAGGGTCCTCCAGTAGGTGTCCCTGATAGCCTATTGACTACAAGAAAATGTCAACAAAATTCCATTAACAATCAAGAAGGAAAAAGGGAATTTTATTTGAGCCAAGCTGAGGATTATAATTTGGGAGACTCTCATAAAGCTCTGAGAACTATTCTGCCTGTTAGAAGTCAAAGGCACAGTTGAATATACATTTTCGAGATAAAGGATAATTCATCAATATGACATGTTGATCATTTTTCATAAACTTCACCAAGGACATACAGTCCAGGTAACCATGTACAAAGCAAGCAGTAAGTCACCATGACCTTTCACAGAGTTGAGAAAGAACACTACTCTTTTAAAAAATATCTAATTAATATTTATTTGGCCAGGTCTTAGTTGCAACATGGGGGATCTAGTTCCCTGACCAGGGATCAAACCCAGAACCCCTGCATTGGGAGTTCGAAGTCTTAGCCACTGGACCACTAGGGAAGATCCTAGAACACTTTTAAGAAGTTAGATCACTAGTGTCAGGAATAAAAAAGTCAGTTGACCTTTATGGTCAAGGAGGCACTCCCACCTCTGAGGAGCTGTGGTTTATGTGTAACGCAGATGTACACTGCACATTAGGGAGGGAGGGAGGGAGGAAGCCCAAGCAAACAGAAATGTGTTTTTTTTTTGTCTTGCCTTGAAATATAAATTTTATTAAAATATGAACTCTAAGCACACACACAAAAAGATTATTTTATCTATATTTCTGAAATTTTATCTCCTAGTATTTTTTATATGTTCACCGTATCTTGTCACTTCACGTAAAGCTTCAAGTGCACACACATACAAATGTATGTAGGAATATAATCATACAGTGTAGATTTACAACCGAGGAGGCAGATTTCAGGGGGCTGAGTCTGAAATTGTACTGCTATAGTATTTTAATTATAGCTACAGAAATAATCTCGGTTACACTATGGAGTTTCTAACTCCAATGTAAATTGTGAATATATATCTTTTTCAAATACTTTGTTTAAATCTAATTTGAAAAGAAATTGTCACAGATGCCATTCAGCCTAGAGAACATGATGATGTATACTTAAGGGTCATTATTATGAAGCCCCCAATGCACTGGAATGTGCTTGCATTAACAGAAGGCACACGATTCACTAAGGATTACAAAAACGATTGGGTTTCCTTACTGGCTCAGATGGTAAAGAATCTGCCTTATACTGCAGGAGACCTGGGTTCAATCCCTGGGTTGGGAAGTTCCCCGGAGAAGGGAATGGCTACCTCCTCCAATATCCTTGCCTGGAAAATCCCATGGACAGAGGAGCCTGGTGGGCTATGGTCCATGGGGTCGCAAAGAATCAGACACGACTGAGCAACTAACACTGTAAAAAAAAAGATTACATTTTATTCATTTGGATATGAGAAGTATGATACATTCTAATAAATAAAATGGTATCAAAATGCAACTCTAGAGGCCAAATCCGCAGCCTTCACAGATATACTACTCTGATTCTTTTGATGACTGTCCTCTGTAACACTATCCCTTTGGTTTCCGAAAATGAGACTAATTTTGAATATTTTATATATACAGTAGCTATTCCCCTTCAAAACACAGGGAGACCATTGTTCCACCCCCATTTTTTTCTCCCACATATGCCATCCCTGAAGTTACTTAGCATGCACACATGCAGGGGATAATGCAATATTATGCTCCAGGTGTACCACACAACTATTTTAACAACTGTATACAGGATGAACTAATCACCCCAGTAAGTCTAGTAGCCATCTGTCCCCATTCAAAGTTACTATCACTGACTATACTCCTTATTTTGTATATTACACCCTACACTTCATTATGTAACTGTAGACCTGTGCCTCTTAAACCTTTCCTACTTCACACACAAGGGCCTCCCTGGTGGCTCAGACAGTAAAGAGTTGGCCTGAAGTGCAGGAGGCAGGGGTTCCATCCCTGGGTTGGGAAGATCCCCTGGAAAAGGAAATGGCAACCCACTCCAGTATCCTTGCTTGGAAAATTCCACGGACGGAGGAGCCTGGCGTGCTACAGTCCATGGAGTTGCAAAGAGTCGGACACGACTAAGCAACTTTACTTTCACTTTTTCACTTTCTTTCACTTCACACACACCTGCCCTTCTGGCAACCATCTATTTGTTTTATTTATGAGACTATTTTCCTTTTGTTTTCTAAATTCCACATATAAGTGAAATCACAGGCTGTGTCATTCTGACTTATTGCACCCAGTCAAATACCCCTGTAGAGTTGTGTATGTTACTGGAAATGGCAAGATTTTGGTTTTTCTTCACAACTAATATTCCACTGTATGTGTGTATATATGTGGATGTGTGTGTATATGTATATATATATTTTTTCCCTTTATCTATTTTATTGATTTATCTATTGGTGGACTTTTGGTAGGTTTCTTACCTTGGCTTCTTTGTTTAAAAAAAATTTTTTTTAATGTGGAACATTTTTAAAGTCTTTATTGAATTTGTTACAATATTCTGTTTTATGTTTTGTTCTTTTGGCCCTAAGGCATGTGGGATTACCTCCCTGACCAGGGATTGAACCCATACCTCCTGCAATGGAATTGCAGATTCTAAGCCACTAGACTACCAGGTAAGTCCCTTACCTTGGCTATTATAAATAATGGTACAATGAACAACAAAATGCATATTTTTTTTGAACGAGCATTTTTGTTTTCTCTAGGTAAATGCCTAGATGTGCAATTGCCAGATTATATGGCAGCTCTATTTTTAATTTTTTGAGGAGTGGCCACAGTCTGCCATAGTAGCTACCCATTTACAATCCTACCAAAAGTGCTTGAGGGTTCCCTTTTCTCCTCATCTTCACCAACACTGTGAGTTGTCCTTTCGATGCCAGCCCATTCTGACAGGTGTGAGGTGGTATTTCATTGTGGTCTTGACTTGAATTTCCCCGACGATTAGTGATGCTGTGCACCGTATCATGTACCTTTTGGCCATCTGTAAGTCTCCTCCTCCATGATACAGTCTCTCAACCTGAGTAGGGCTTGAATACTTGCACAAGTTTCGTGTCAGGCATTACGTTTTAAGGTTTCTTTCTACTATGAATTGTTGGATGATCCCCAAAGCTCAAGTCCTGAATAAAAGCACTGCCATACGTGTTGAATTTATGTCTGTTTTCAGTATGCCTTTTTTGATGCCTAGTAAGGCTTGCAAATTGGGTATAAGCTTTGCCACATTCATGACATTTGTAAGGTTTCTCTCCAGTATGGATGGTTTTATGTTGAGTAAGGTATGAACGCATTGTGAAAGCTTTGCCACAGTCATTACATTTGTAAGGTTTCTCTCCAGTGTGAGTTCTCTCGTGACCCCAAAGTTGGGAACGTTGGATAAAGGCCTTATCACAGTCTTTACATTTATAAGATTTTTCTCCTGTATGAATTCTCTGATGTGCCATAAGGCTTGAACGTTGGGTAAATCTCTTGCCACACACATTACATTTGTGTGGTTTTTCTCCAGTATGAATTCTCTCATGACCCCAAAGTTGTGAAAGTTCAATAAAGGCCTTACCACACATATTACACTTGTGTGGTTTCTCTCCAGTGTGCATTTTCTGATGTCGAGTAAGGCGTGAAAATTGGGTAAAAGCTCTGCCACACTCACTACATTTGTAAGGTTTCTCTCCAGTATGGATTGTCTCGTGCTGAGTAAGATTTGATCTCATGGTGAAGGCTTTGCCACACACAGTACACTTGTACGGTTTCTCTCCGGTATGGATTTTCTTGTGTTTGTTAAGGCTTGACCGCTCGGCAAATGCTTTGCCACAGTCATGACATTTGTAAGGTTTCTCACCACTGTGCATCTTCTCATGACTCCATAGGAGTGAATGCTGGATAAAGGCCTTACCACATTCGCTACATTTGTAAGGTTTCTCTCCAGTGTGCATCCTCCGATGATTTTCAAGGTGTGAGTTTCTACTAAAGACCTTGCCACAGACATCACATTTATACGGTTTCTCTCCTGTGTGCACTCTCTGATGTGTAGTGAGATTAGAACCCTGGTTAAAGGCTTTGCCGCACACATTACATTTGTAAGGTTTCTGTCCAGAA
This sequence comes from Oryx dammah, assembly GCF_014754425.2. Lineage (NCBI taxonomy): Eukaryota > Metazoa > Chordata > Mammalia > Artiodactyla > Bovidae > Oryx > Oryx dammah. Next base: position 4,995,309 of record NW_024070197.1, on the reverse strand, counting down.
TGGATTCTCTTGTGATTTCTGAGGTTTGAGCTTTTGCTAAAAGCCTTCCCACAGTCATTACAGTTGTAAGATTTTTCTTCAGTGTGTGTTCTCCTGTGTTGTGTGGGTAACACAGGAGATTCCACAGGAGGAGGAATTCTATGAAGTGGGGAAACTGAGGAACCATTGTTAACTGACTTCTCAACTTGAGGGCCTCTATACATTTTCTCCTCAGCTGGAAATCTCTGCAGTTCAGCCACCTGTGCCTGCAGCCTTGCTCCAGTTCTGTTGTCCAAATACTTTATATCTTTGCTTCTAGCAATGCTCATGTTATTTTTCATTGTTAACCAACTTCTTATGAATGGCTTGTCATGCATGAAATATTCATATGTATTACTTCTTACAGAAACACTCTGAGGAAAATTAATTAAGGATTTATTATCCTGATCTTCTCTCTGACTGAGATTTTTGTTACAGGTCAAAAGCACTTCTTTGTCATTTCTTGCATCACAGCCCCACTCACTCTCACTCTTCTGCATATTTTCACAGACTTCCTTGAGGTCAAAATCCTTGATGCCATGGTTTTCATTTCCATATAATTCTCCTAAATTAGTGTTCTCTCTTGGTGATAATTTGTTAATTGCAAATCCAGCAGAAAGGATTCCTATAAGATAATCTGGAAAATAAATATATTGAATTACATAATTATACAAAAATGTGTTTAATAGCATGTGGCAATGTGATATAAGAAAAAAACATTTTAAAAACTCTATATATCACAGTGGGTTTCCCAGGTGGCACCAGTGGTAAAGAACCCACCTGCCAATGCAGGAGACATAAGTGATATGGGTTTGATCACTGGGTCAGGAAGATCCCCTGGAGGAGGGCTTGGCAACTCACTCCAGTATGTGTGCCTGGAGAACCCCATTGGCAGAGGAGCCTGGTAGGCTACAGTTCATAGAGTTGCAAAGAGTCAGACACAGCTGATCCAACTTAGCAGGCATGCATGCATGCAACCCATGATAAATCTAGCAGGTTAAGTTAATAAATAACTGCAATTATACCAAATAACAGTTTCTGGCATTCTAAAGGATTCTTCCATAAAAACAGAAGAAAGAATATATATTCCAGAAGGAATACATTATAGGAAAAGTGAAATATATTTTGAGAATTACTGAAGTTTGTCTATCTTCTGAGAAGTTCTCTCAAGGATATAAAATGTGAAAGGGAATGAACGAAACAGTCCTAGGGTCAGGACAACAGAGAACTTGATATGTATTAACTGAAAACCAAGAGAGATCAAAGGAAAAGATGACTCCTGAGAGAGCCATCTCAGTCCCTCTCAAACCAAAGCATTGAAATGGTCAGCGGTGTCCATTATAAAATAGAAAATAGAATGCTGTAGGTCACAACAAAGCCCTTCCTCAGCTCTGAATGAGCCACAGCATCATGGTAGAATGGAGTTTAAACTTTATATTTGAACAAGAGAGTGACAAGTTTGAGTGTATGGGATGGATCTCCTTTGAGATCCGCTAAGAAACAAACTGTTATTTTTCTACAGATAATTCCCACTTAAGAAGAATTTCCCAAGCAATATTTAATGGAGCAGTTTACTCTGTGCCCACTTGAGCTCTTATCTGTATTCACATCTCCATCTATTCATACTTTCTTGCCTTCCAAAGTCCAGGGCTCTTTCCCTTGCTCTAAGATGAAGATAACATTCAGCTTATAAGAGATTTCAATTCATAAAGTAAAATGGGACATGACATGCTAGGCTATTACAGAACACATGCCCACTCTTTGTTCAGCTGAGAAAGAAAATGATAGATGGGTCTAGAAATGCATCATAAAAATTAGTCAACTGACTGCCTCCTGAAGTTTTAGATTAAGTAGGGTCAGGAAAATCCACTGCAGAAGGGATAGGCTACCCACTCCGGTATTCATGGGCTTCCCTGGTGGCTCAGATGGTAAAGAATCTGCCTGCAATGTAGGAGACCTGGATTTGATCCCTGGGTTGGGGAGATCCCCTGGAGGGGACAGCAACCCACTTCATTATTCTTGCCTGGAAAATCCCATGGGGTCGCAAAGAGTCAGACACAACTGAGCCACTAAGCACACCACAGCACGGCGTGCAGATTATCTAATTAACTTTTAAGAACTACTGAATCAAAAACACAAGGGTGGAAGCACAGAATGAGATGTTTTTAAAAAATGTGCTCTAACGCTTTCCGACTACTAATATTCTGCAACCATCACTGATCAAGCACGAATGCCCAACTTCTGAAGAAATGAGAAGTTATAGAGTGATAACCATGTCATGAAGCCTTTTCATTCTGAATCCAAACAGCTTCAGTCACTCTCTTAAGAACAGGGATTTGAAACTAAGCATGCCAGGGGATCCCAAGTTTGAGACTCAGAAGGCAAAACTCAAAAGATACATAGAACTAGTTACCAACTTCTGGAGAGAAGTTATCATCACCCAGGGAGACCAGGTTCCTGTAGGTCTCCAGCATCACGTCCCTGTAGAGGGCCCTCTGAGAAGGGGCCAGACATTCCCACTCCTCCTGAGAAAATTCGATGGCCACATCCTTGAATGTAAATAGTCCCTGAAAGGAAAGCACATTTCGCCAAGTGGACAAGGAGCAAGCTCCGAGTCTGACAAAATTACAGAAACAAACATGTAAGGGTTGACTTGGCTGGAGCGAATGTCCTGACCGATTTGTAAGATAATTTTGAGCAAGTTACTTTTCTTAAATTTTTTTAAACTGAGGTGAAATTCATGTAACATAACGGTAGCTATTTTAAGGTACCATTCAGTGAGTGGCATTTAGTACCCCCACAATGTTGAACAAACACTTGCCTGTCTAGTTCAAAAACATTTTATCATTGTTAAAGGAAATTTACCCATTTAACAATCTCTTCCGTTCCTCTTTGCCCCCCATCCCTGTATACCATAATGCTTACTGTCAATTATGCATTTACCTACTTGTGATATTTTCATATAAATGCAATGGTACGAAATGTGAGCTTTTCTGTGTGGCTTCTTCTACTTACAATGGTTTTTTCAATTTATCCATAATATGGTATCAGTACTACATTCCTAAAGTATTCCTTTTTCAGGGCTGAATAATATTTAATTCTATGACTACAACACGTTTTACATATCCACTCATCCCCTGATGGCCATTTAGTTTTTACCACTTCTTTCCTAATTTTAACAGTTCTGCTGAAACTTTCATGTACAAGTATGTGTGCAAATACCTATTTTTAACTTTTTTTTTTTGCCTGAACCTTGTGGTATGTGGGATCTTAAATTTTAGTTCCCCAACCAGGGATTGAACCTGTGCCTGCTACAGGGAAGTGCAGAGTCTTAACCACTGGACCACCAAGGAAAACCCTTTATTAATATTTTCTATTTGTTTAAACACAATTCTCCCACTTTCCTTTAGTTCTTTGTCCGTGGCTCCCCATAGCTCTTTAAGGATGTTTAAGATGGTTGATTTAAAATCTTTACTTAGAACTTGCAAATTCTGTTCTTCCTTAGAAACATCATCATTAAGGCAGTAATCATGCTTAAGCTCTTGTGAAGGAAATGGCAACCTGCTCCAGTATTCTTGCCTGGAGAATCCCATGGATAGAGAAGCCTGGCAGGCTACAGGCCACCAAACTGCAAAAGAGTTGAACACAACTTGGTGACTAAACAACTACAACAACAATAACATGCTTAAGCTGCTCAATCTGGAGAAATCCTTAGGCATCTGTACTGAAGCTAGCCTGCTCAAAAGCAGCCACTGTGAAATCTTTTATAACAGAAACAAATGTGAAACCCTTGTGTCTTCATGAAGAGAATGATCCAATGAGGATGTAAAAAGGAAAACCACCTCTATGTTTTCTAAAGTGAAAATAACTCCAACATGTATGGCTTGTGAAAATTTAAACTTGCAGAATAAATACCATAAGAAAAAATTTACTGAAAAATATTTTCTAAAACCACATTACTATATAAGATGCATTTTTATTAAGATTTGGGTTGAGAACAAAGAGTTGTTCCTGATGGAGACATTAAGTGATGCTGGAAGACGTGACAGAGAAAGGGACGTTTTACTTAAAGCTTCTAATCTGCATCGCTATGTGGAGCTGAATCACAAGTGTATATACATGAGATGTTTAATACAAAAAAAATAACACTATTTGTTATGGTGATCTGTGACCTCTGATGTTATGACTAAAACATAACTGAAGGCTGAAACATGCTGAAGGCTCAGATGATGCTTAGCATTCTTTTTTATCAATATACAACACTGAATAACTATAATGGTAGAATCAGATCATGGCTCCAGGCTTTCTGATGACAGAAGGTTCTGCTCCCATGTCTTGGCTGAATTATAACCATTTTAATCGAAAATCCCCACTACATGAGAGTCCCTACTGGAATACCTGGGTCTTTCAGCCATGAATGTGGTATGAATGATATACAGAGCTTTTCCTGTTAGGCATTTAAGTTAATTGCATTCTTTACAACTAATTATGTACTAAAACATGACTTCCCAGGTGGTACTAGTGGTAAAGAATCCACCTGCCAATGCAGGAGACATGAGAGACTCAGGTTCAATCCCTGGATCAGGAAGATCCCCTGGAGAAGGAAATGGCAACCCACTCTGGTATTCTTGCCTGGAGGACATGGACAGAGGAGCCTGGCAGCTACAGTCCATGGGGTCGCAAAGAGTTGGACACAACTGAAGCGACTTAGCATAGCACATGTACTAAAACACTCTCTTCTACATCCTGTTTCCATTTTGGAACTTCCCATTTTAAAGTACTGACATTTTAGAGTCAGAAACAGTGATTCACTCAACTTCAAACGCATTCAAAAGCATGTTTCCCCATATAAGTCTTCCTTTCAGACTTCTTCAGGTATTGTGAGCATTGGAAGATCACTTATCATATGTAGTCTCTTTGACCCTGGTTTATATGGAGCTGAAAGGGCTTGCAGAAGGGTTCTCTGAACAATCCTTAGTACCCGACCTCACTGACACCACAGAGCCTACTCCTACCTCCAATCCACATCTGAGTACAAAACCTTTCACAGGAGGATCACCTAAAAGGACCGTCTTCCCAAATGCCAGGTCACTAAGTCACACTGAGGAGGAAGTCTGCAGGGAGATGAGAGGAGATTCAGGGAAGGCCCTGTGTGTGATTAAATATTTTAGGCAGGAAACTTCATAGAGAAGTTTAACAAGTCCAATTCATGTCATTTTAGGAAAGAGTTAACAGATCAATAAAGAATATGACTTACCTGGGAAAGGGCCATCCCTTCTTTCTTTCCTCTTCCTCTGAGCTTCTTTCTCAGGTAAGATTATTCTGTGTGACCAAAAAAAAAACCACATCTTTTAATGTTTGGAATCAACAAACCTCCCTCCCCTGCCACAAGTATCCACACAGAAAGAAACTTCCTCTGGGGAAAAGAAGGTCCCCAGTGACTGGAGGGATCAGAGACACAGAACTCCTATCAGAAGACCAATATGTGAGTTTTCACCCCTTTCTTCAACCCTTTCTCCTGCTGGAACCCCCACTCTGCTGCAACCGCACCGTCCTCTGTCCATATGACATTCAGCCAAAGGAAACTGTCTCCTCCCAGTTCCTGGCTCCTCCCTGGGCAGCCAGCATCCAAGGACTGGCTGATACAGGATAAGATGCTCATCCATCCAACAATCTGGGTTTCCTTGGTGACTCAGACAATAGAGAATCTGCCTGCAATACAGGAGACCCAGGTTCAATCCCTGGGTCAAGAAGATCCCCTGGAGGAGGGCATGGCAACCCACTTCAGTATTCTTGCCTGCTTAATTTTTTGTACATAATCTCTGCCTTCAGTAAAATATACTTTGTACTTTTTTTACAACAAAGGTCATAAACCAATAAATACTGTTTTTTGCACTTAGTTACTGTGCTCCAATGTTTATGTGAAGACTAATTCAACACTTATTCTAAAGTCACAGTAGGGATTCCCTGATGGCTTAGTGGTAAAGAATCTGCCTGCAATGCAGGAGAAGTGGCCTCCATCCCCGGGTCAGGAAGATCCTCTGGAGAAGGAAATGGCATCCCATTCCAGCATTCTTGCCTGGAGAATCCCATGGACAGAGGAGCCTGGTGGCTACCGTCCTTGGGGTCGCAAAGAGTCAGACATGACTGAGCAACTGAACAACAACAAAGTCACTTTAACTTTTTTTTTCTATTTTGTTGAAATATAATTGATGTAAAATACTATGTTAGTTTTGACTATACTACAGGGTGATTTGACATTTTCAAACATTATGAAATGATCACAATAAGTCTTAAGGAAAAGACTTCATGTTATGATACAGAGATAGATACAAGCTAAGAGAAAAGTTATGTCTTTATCTCTGGTCCTATGCCCTCTGCCCTTAAGTTTTTCATAATTGTTGGATGACTGCAGCGCATTTCAAATTCTCATTGTAACTGGCCACTCATCCCAGAAAATCACCAGATGCAAAACAAGACCAACTTTGTAAATTATTTCTCTCAGAGGATCTCATTTGCTCAGACTCAGAAAACCGGGTCTACTTTACTTCTCCATGTTACAGGTGGTGCATGCATCTCACAGGGGAAGGGATTTACCAAGTTACTTTGAAGAAGTCTGAGTTGAGTGAGCAGAACTGAGTGTAAGTGGCAGCCTGTATAGGTTTAAGTAGAAAGAGTTTGTCCTATTTGCAGATTACCTTATTTATTTCTGAGCAAGAGAGACTTCTTTTTCAGGGTTTAATGAAAGACAAACATTTAATTCCTCTACTGTAGAAAAAAACAGCACAAAAAATGCAAGCCACATCCATCCAGCCCACCCTTCAACATCTGCAGAAAAAGGATGAAGGGGACGAGTGAGGACCATCTATTCAATTCTTAGCTGGAGACTTCAGCTCAGAGCTCACTAACTTAGCAGATCTTTTAAGGGAAGAATAAAGTTGTTAAATACCAAAGTAACTGGTGAATCTAGGTTTTGAGTTTTACAATATTATCAACATCCATAACCACAGGCCTAGTGAAATACTATAAAGTTATTTACCAGATATCAAAGAAGAGCTCCAAGTTAGGATATAAAGCACGTATAAACCTCATAAACCTCATAATGTGAACAATCAAATTAAGAGGGAAAATAATCTGTAAATTTAAAGGGGAGGAAAGCAGTACCATTAACAATGGCCATTTTAGCAGGCTTCCCCTGGTGGCCTAGTGTTTGGGAGTCTGCCTGCCAGTGCTGGGGATACGGGTTTAATCTATGGTCCAGGAGGATCCCACGTGTCTCAGGGCACCTCAGGTGGTGCGCACAACTACTGAGATCATGTGCTGCAACCACTGAAGCCCGCAAGCTCTAGAGCCTGTGCTCTGCAACAAGAAAAGCCACTGCAAAGAGAAGTCCAGTGCACCATGAGTAAGAGCAGCCCCTGCTTGCCAAAACTAGAGAAAGCCCTTGCAAGCAAGGAAGACCCAGCACAGGCAAAAACAAAAATAAATAAGTTAATTTTAAAACTAGTCATTAAAAAAAAAAAAAGCTCCATGTGGTGAAAGAAATTCGTCCTCCATTTCTCGGAGGAAGACCTAGAAGTGCCTGAGTTAAGCCTCTGCCTTCGGGTTGAATAGGGACTGCAAATAGAATTATCATCTGATTCCAACACCTGGTTTTGCAGCTCTCATCTCTTCTGCATAATTTAGACAAGTCAACAAATTTTATAAAAACTAGGTTGTCGAGCCACAAATTCACTACTTCAGAACTTAACAGTCCATACCCAATCTACTCAGTGCTCACCTAGGTTTGGGTACCCCCGCTTTCTCTACCACTATGTGCTTTTTTTTCCTCTGTATATCTCCCGGGATCCTTCTGTTTCTCTCTTCTCCTTTGCCCATTTCTGCGTTTCTTCCTCTCTTTTCTGTGCGTCATTTTGTCTCCCTCTCTTTCCATTCCTCCTCCCACAGACTAGCCTGGCCCTGTCGTAACACCTGGCGTTCTCCCTGCACAGTATTTCTGATGCCTCACTCGTTGCAGAAACTTCTGCCTCAGTACTCCCTTTCCGCTCTCCTTAGAGGGAGGTCAAGGATGATCCACCCTCCAGGAGTGATGACTTGTCAGAACGAAATCGGGCCGAGGAGGGTGAGGTCGGGCAGGGGAGCCCGGAGTCGGATAGAACTTTGAGAAAGGGAGTCAGAGCAGGAAAACAGAGCTGCAGGAGGTCAGCGTCTATACGAACCGAAGGCAGAAAGTTGGGGCCGGTGCCTGCCTCGGAGCGATTTTAACAGGAACCGGGCCCAGACTGCCGGGACCGAGTCTTCAGGTGACGCCGCAACAGGCGAAATGAGAGGACTCAGAGCGAGAGCGACCACCGCCTTCAGGGGTTTTAACTTACTGGGAGCCGCTCCGAAACCCCGGTCGGGGGCCGCGATGCTAGAAGAACGCGTAGCGCGGTCCCACCAACGAAACCAAGACTTTCTCTTCCGAGTGTACCCGTTGTTCCGCGGAAATCGCTTCCTGCTCTTCAGGGAACTGCGCGTGCCTACTGGGGCGGGGCTGTGGCTTTCGGGTGGATGGAGGGGCCTCCGCCTGTGGTCCTCGGGCCGGCCCCTGGGAGTTTCGGGTCTGCTCCTCTTCCCTCTGGACAGGTTTCTCTGCTTTGGATCCTCTGCACTCGTCTGCTGTCCTTTGAAGCCAGGCCTCGGTGCAGAACTAGAGATGCGCAGGCCACTTCTATTAGAAGCTGAAAGTTGAGAAACGTGGACAGAGAAGCGTGGTGGGCTGCAGTCCATGGGGTCGCACAGAGTCGGACACTACTGAGCGACTAACGCTTTCACTCCCCCCCACCCCCGCACCCACTTCCGTGGAAAGGGCCAGCAGAGGAAGAAACTGGATCCTCTGAGCAGCGAGGATGCAGGAGCCCTGGACCTAGGGCGGGGCTTGGCGCTGTGGGCGGGGTTGGATCCCGGAACTTGAGACCTCAGGCAGTCACACCTTTTTGAAAGTGAAAGTGAAGTTGCTCAGTCGTCTCCGACTCTTTGCGACCCCAAGGACTGTAGCCGGTCAGGTTCCGCTGTCCATGGGGATTCTCCAGGCAAGGATACTGGAGTGGGTTGCCATTTCCTTCTCCAGGGGATCTTCCGGACCCGGGTGCCCTGCATTGCAGGCAGACTTTACCCTCTGAGCCACTAGGATTATTTATTTTAAATTTATTTATTTATTTTTGACTGTGCTAGGTCTTCCTTGCTCCTTGGGCTTTTCTGTAGTTTCCTTGTGTGGCCTTCTCCTTGCAGTGGCTTCTGTTGTTGCCAAGCCTGAGATCTAGACCTTTCTGGCTTAGTAGTGGCGGTGCAGGGGCTTAGCTGCCCTGTGGCATGTGGCATCCTTCCTGATCAGGGATTGAACCCTTGTCCCCTGCATTGGAAGGCAGATTCTTAACCACTGGACCACCAAGGAAGTCCCACAGCTTTTTATTTACTTAACCAAAAGCTTGAGTTTCAGAGCGGGTGATGGACACTGGCAGTGTGACAGGAAATGCACAATTGCGCATGTGCGGAATGTGCAATTTTATACTCACTTTCCTCCTGGGCTTCCCTGTGGCTCAGCTGGTAAAGAATCCACCTGCAATGTAGGAGTCCTGGGTTCGATCCCTGGGTTGGGAAGATCCCCTGGAGAAGGGAAAGGCTACCCACTCCAGTATTCTGGCCTGGAGAATTCCATGGACTGTATAGTCCCTGAAGTGGAAAAGAGTCACACAACTGAACGACTTTCACTTCACTTTCCCTCCAGAGCATAATTTAAACTTCTGTTTCCCATTCACTTGGAGGCATCAGAAACTGAGGAAAAATTTCAACCCTAAATATGTCATTATCCAAGGGACGCCTTTGGAGATTGTGCACAAGGAGTAGGCTACAGTCAGGCGCTTGAGAAAGAAGCTTTAGGAAGGAATTCAACTATATATATATATATATATGCAGTATAATTTTTTTTTTCTTTTACTTGTATCAGGCTACTGGATTTGAAGAATAAGACCATTTCAATAGAAATTTCCACTTCCCAAATGTCAACTATTAATGTTATCTTCACTGTAGTTTTGCTGCTTATTAACTTTACCTCATGAGAAGAGTTGACTCATTGGAAAAGACTCTGATGCTGGGAGGGATTGGGGGCAGGAGGAGAAGGGGACGACCAAGGATGAGATGGCTGGATGGCATCACAGACTCAATGGACGTGAGTCTGAGTGAACGCCGGGAGATGGTGATGAACAGGGAGGCCTGGTGTGCTGCGATTCATGGGGTCACAAAGAGTCGGACACGACTGAGCAACTGAACTGAACTGAACTTTTCTTATGCACTTTAGCATATTTCTGAATGATTTATCAGTTGAGAATAAACATATCTCCTTTGTCCAAGGCTCTGGGGCAAAACTCCAAAAACCTTTGGAATTTCCACTAACTGAATACTTTGCTGTACAGCAGAAACTGATACAACATTGTAAATCAACTACCCTTCAATTAAAAATAAAAAACACAATTGGAGTTTCCTGAATGACAGACCTGTTTTTGTTATTATGTTAATAAGGTAACTTTGAGTGGGGGTTCCATACAAAATTTTGGAATAGGAGCTTAGACCCCAGAAAAACCAACCAGGTTATGAGAGAATTGGAATATTACACAGTGGTGAAGCTCAATGAACTAGAGGTACATATGTAAGAAGAAAATCTTCTCAAAAACAATTGGGAGAAAAGTCATGATACAAAATTAGATAGCATAAAGACATGTTTATAAACATTTTTCACTCACAGAAAATAATATTTAGTGTTAAAAGTATGTATGTATGTGTTAGAATTTCTAAAAATGCTTGGGAAAGACAAAGATCAAGTTATAGTTATGTATCAGATACATATGTGATCAAATGAAAATGCAAAGTAAGCAGGAAATAAATTTATCTTCCGGTCTTGTGGATGAGACCTGCCAGGTCAATCCCCATGGACACCCATGATTAGATCTCATGTGACTGCATTATATTGGATGTCAGAGGGAATGAAAAGCCCAATGAAACAAGAAGGCATCTTGAAACCAAAGCAGGGAGGTAAGGATCTTTATGTAATCAATGAATCAGTTTATTGTAGGATGACTGACTCCAAGAGCATAAGATGAAATTTTCACAGCTGCCCTCCACACTGCCCCAGAGCCATTCTGACAACTCTACAGTTAACCCAGGCTATCTGGGTAAATGCTTGGAAGCAGAATAAATTTTCCTAAAATTTATGAATGGGTTGTCTCTTCTAGGATCATCACATCAGGAGAGGGAACAGATAAAGCATCCATTTGTTCACGTGGGACTAATTCAGTAGCATCTGTTCTCCTGTTTTGACAGGTGTTTCCTGATGCAACTTTCATGAAAATTTTGGGTTTCGTGGTATATTGGAGGTGCTCAAAAGTTTTGTTTTGTGAACACTCCATGGCTTGTGAAACTGTGACCTCATGTCAGATGGAATCTAACATTTTAATCTAAAGAACAAATGCTATAAATGGTAGTTTGCCGAATATCTCAAATATTACCCATGAAAATAAAAAATATTACATCACCAAAAACAGACCTACGTGGCATGTTTATAGAATTATGTTGTCTCTAAAACAGAGGGCTTCCCTGGTGGTAAAGAACCTGCTTGCCAATGCAGGAGATGCAAGAGATGCGGATTTGATCCCTGGGTTAGGGAGATCCCCTGGAAGAGAGCAGGGCAAACCATCCCAGGGTTCTTGCCTGGAGAATCCCATGGACAGAAGACCCTGGCAGGCTACAGACCACGGGGTCACAAAGAGTCGGACTCGGCTGAAGCGACTTAGCGCACATGCATGCCCCCAAACTGGAAGGAACCCAAATGTCCAACAAATGGTGGATAGATAAACGACCGCTAGTCAATCTGTAAAACTGAACGGCAGTCAGCAATGAAAAATAATAAACTCTTACTCTGTGCAAAAACATGACTGAATACCAAAGGCATTATGCTGAGTGACAGAAACATACAAACGGACAGTGTTTAGCCTTAGAAACACAAGTATCATATGATTTCTTACTGAAATATCTAGAGTAGTCAAATTCATAGTTACAGAAATAGTAAGATGGTAGTTACTGGGGACTGAGGGGAGACCCAGAGAGTAATTTAATGGGTACAGAGTTTCAGTTTTTCAAGGTGAAGAAAGTTCTAGAGCTCTGTTGCCTAACAATGTGGATATATTTGAGCTCTGTGAATGTGTGTGCGTGTCTCTGTGTTATTACTATTTTTTTAATTACCATTATACTTATAGTTAACTTCCATCACCATGGTGGTGGTTTAGTTGCTAAGTTGTGTCTGACTCTTGCAGTCCCCAGGCTTCTCTGTCCATGGAATTTCCCAGGCAAGAATACTTGAGTAGGTTGCCATTTCCTTCCCCCCAAAACAGTACTGTTTACTTTGTCACTAAGTGATATGGAAAAACAAAGGCTAAAATAGATTTCTGAAACTTTAATTTCATTTTTGTTACATAAAAATTATATACATTTATATGCTGAGACTGTATGATCCCAGTGTAAAATGCAAATCAAAACTATATGGAATTAAATACAATAATATATAAAGCCAACAACAATATATATATGAGATTTAATATCCTCTATGAAACCATTGCAAATTGAAATCTATGAAGTAGCAGAAATCTAAAAGTAGGTACATAATAAAAAATACACAAGGTCCAGAAACCTTTTCATATATCTTGACTTAGGTTTTATCTAAATGAAACAAAAATGTGGTGGCATTACCATCTTTCATCAACCTGAAAACTATAAACATTTCCCAAGACAGATTCTTATTAAAGCTTTGTGAATATCTGCCTCCATGGCCTGGAGGTTAATGAGGAAAGATCTAGTGCTTTTTCAGACAAAAAAAAAAAAAAAAGGATATGAATATATTTTCAGTTCTACACTTCAAAGTGTGCAAATACATGTGAATTACATCCTGATATTTGCTCTCATAAAAGACTGCCAGTGTGGTACATGCACCTCAGCTTTAGCCCTCCAGAGAAGCAAGGGGCCTGGGAGTCAGTGGGGTAGGGTGGGAGAGCAGGGGGAGAGGGGTGGGTAGGTAGGCGGGAAGGGTGGTGGTTACTAATACACCAACTTGGTTTTTCCAAGATACTCAAAGTGCATGCATTGTCTAGCATGAATTTTAAACTCTGTAATCTGAGTCCTCAAGGAAACCCAGATTTCACCATTCTGAGTCCATTTCTCAAGTTCCTTTCCTATCACCACCCCGGGTTTGTGACGAACAATCGGCCCTGCTGGTCATTTTGGAGAATCTAGGGGGTTTCAAGGCTTGGCTCTCACTGTCAGAGCTGTGGTCTCTGCTGAGCAGGCTTGGGTCCCCCTGGCTCAAATCAAGCTTCTTCTGACTCTTTGACGTCTAGGGAAGAGGTGGACTGGCCTCGGAGCTTGGCCCTTCTCCTCCATCCTTGATTAGCCCCGGGGTACCCTGCGCTGGACCCGGAGAGAGCCAGCCCTCGGCGGGGAAGGCATAGGCCGCCTGGTTGGCCATGGCGTACGTGGTCTGCGCTGCGGCCCACAGAGGGCCCCGGAGCTGGGCCAGCCGCTGCCAGCACTGCGGGGAATATCCCGGCCGCTTGTGCATGTGGACTATGCTCTGATAAATGGCCTCGGACATATAGCGCAGGGAGGTCACGAGGCTTTTTCGGAGTGGAGGCACCTGGTCTCCGGGGGACCTGGATCTGGGCTGCTGGCTGCACCCAGGGCGCCTCGGGTGGGGTCTTCTGGAGCGAGGAGCCCGGGTCTTTTCGCTGGAGCTGCTGCGGCCAGACTCAAGCACCTTCCGTTTCTTGTTTTCCGAAGTCACACTGGGTTCATCTGGAGAGGCCCCTACGCACAAAGCATACGGGTGAGAGACCTGCCACATCAATTCCCAAGGACCCCCCATCCCAGGGATCTCACCACACGCCTTCAGGTACACCCCACCTCTCCTGCGCCACACCTTCAGCTCTAGAACGAGGTGATGCTGCGCCCATCTTGGGCGCTCAAATGCTCCAAGGACCCCAGAGTTTCTACACGCCTTCAGCCGTTGGACAACCACGCACTGGACAGGTCACCTGTTTTCTCTTCACACACCTCGAGACCCAAAAGCAAGATCCTACCTGTTCTATCGCAGATGTGGTCCCTGGAATCCATCTTCCGCTTTCTGGAACTCTCGGAACTGGAACCGCGTTCTGAATCTGTGGATCAGGTGAGAGTTTTGAGTGACTGCTTGCAACCCGTGCCTTGACAACCTAGCTGATCCCTGACACACAAGAAGCCAAGATCACAACAAAAGCTGGTTTGCCTGCTACGCATCCTAGAGTTCAGGATGGGCAAGGCCTGGCAGCTAAAGCTCACCTAGTTCCCTGCCCAGGGAGACTGGGGTACCCCCTGTTCGTTCCTCTTCTCCAGAAAAATGAAGTCTTACTTGAAGGAGCAGTGCGTCTCTTTCTGTCTTGGGTCTCATTTTCCTTCGAATTCTCTTTCTCATCCATCTCGGGCTCCGACCCTGGAAAAAAGAGGGAATGAAATGACTGCCCTCCTTGAGGGACGCTTTAGTGTTTAGTCTATCCCTCACCCGTATTTCTGGGCAAATCTCTCAACTGAGGCCCTGCAGACGCATCCTATGCGAACTGGAGCCGTACGGTTCTGGGGGATCATAGCCACAGTACTCAGAGCCCTCATAGGACTGAGGTTCGGCTCCTATCACCAATCTCCAAATAAAATACCCACCAATTAGATGTCCCTGATTCCATTCCTCCTTTCCACCCCAGACCAACAGCTCAGGTTCCTATCTGGCCTCTGGACGTGGCTAAGTGGAAAGAGAAGGTCTTGCCTTTATCTTCAGATCGTTTCTCCTCCCCATCTGAGCCCCTTTCTTCCACGGAGTTCTGTTGGAGTTGGGAAGAGACTATTTCGCCTTTCCCTTCAGAGAGTTTCTCCTCCACATCAGAGCTCTTCTTCAAAGGAGTCCTGTTGAGAGGGGGTCTGGTCAGTGGGTTGTTCCATGGAAGGGCTGTGGGGGTACCGGTCCTCTGTGCCGGATTCCATCAGGAGCTCCAAACGAAGTGCCTGCTCTCAGAGAGGTTCGGAGTGAGACGTGTCGACTGGAGGGATGAACTGGCCTTTTATTAGACCCTCAGGGGGCGTGGCTTGTTTCTATTGGCTGATTGGATTATGCCTTCTTCTCGTGAGATTAGGAGCCTTACGTGTGGTTGTACTGTCAGACACGACTGGAGCGACTTAGCAGCAGCAGCCGCCATTTCCTGCTCCCTGGAATCTTCCCGACCCAAGGATCGAACCCTCGGCTCTTAGTTCTCCAGCACTGGCAGTCAGGTTCTGTACCACTAGTGCCACCAGGGAAGCTATGGTTTTAAATATTATACAAATTGGCAAAACCTAATTGTAGCACGTTGTTTCAGATGTATACATTTGAGAAAAACGTGGAACGTATGAAGTAATGGTAAACACCTATAAAACATTCCATCCAATCAGGGGGATGGGATCGGTGATTAGGTTAGGATGATGGGATTATCTGGAGGGCATAGCCAGTGGGTCCTGAGACAGTGTAAAGCCCAGCAGAAGAAGGAATTCTAGTCTGCAGTTGCTTCTCCAGTCATCTTGGTGAACATTCTGTCTCCAGTGGTTTTGTGCAGTGTCCACGTATTTAATCGGCTCAGGACAGAGGGCAAGGACACAGCTTAGTTCTGATTTCTCCTTGAGAACTCAAGGAATCCCTCAGAGAAATTGCTGAGTGGGGCAAATCTATTGAGGACCAATTTGAGTGTTGAAGTGAGGATTAGTTAATTGTTAAATAGCATTTCTTGGCATCGTGCCTGCTTCACAAAATACTTCTAAAATGTCCATTTTTAGATGAAAGTCAAACTTTTAAAATAATGGTTACTCAGAGACTGATTTGTGTGTGTGGGGGGGGTGGGGGTGATGAGGGGTTGGATTATTAGTTATGGAGCCCTGTTGTCTTTGAGCAAGGGCTTTTTAAAATTGTGTTATTAACTTCTCTTTATCTTGGGGTACTCAGGAAAATTAGCTTGCAGCTGATTTAAATTCAGGACCCTGAATATTTTTAATGCATGAGGTTTTTTGTTTGTTTGTTTGTTTTAAACAGGGTCTATTTTTATAGCAGTTTTTAGCTCACAGCAAAAATGAGCAGAAAGCTCAAATATTTCTATGTACCCCCCTCCCCAACTCATGCATATCCTCTCCCACTGGCAGCATAGGCTTATTAAACATAGTATATAATTGCAAAGTTGTACAGTCATATGTCTGTCTTTCTAAGATCATATGGAATGCCAAAGACCAAATTATATTTCTTCATTTCTACACACTGGATATAATTTGGAGTGTGACAGAATGGTTAACAACCACTAGAACGTTTCATCCAATCAGGGGAGGTGGGCGAGGCTCTGTTACCACGTGATTAGATTAGGATGATGGAATTACCTGAGGGTGTGACCAAGAGGTCCAATGGTTAAGACTCTGCACTTCCATGGGAATAGGCCAAAAAATAAAAATATAAAATACTGAGTTACTCATTTATTTTTATCCCAGTGTGTTTAGCAGAACATATTTGGAGCTGGTTGAAATTTAGGACCCTGACCATAAACCTGTAAGAGCTATGTGGAAACCAGAGTTACATTTTCTTTTTAGAAATTTTATTTTATATTTTTATTTTTTGGCCTCCTCCCATGGAAGTGCAGAGTTTTAACCACTGGACTGCCAGGAAGTCCCAGAGATGAGTTATTCTAACTTAATTTGTGTTTGGGAAGTGCTTCCTCAGTACTTGAAATTGGTCATTGAAAATATGAAGAGGAAAACACACTTTATTCTAGACCATCAAATATCCCAGTCCCATGATCAGATATACCGTGTGCTGACCCTTTCTTTCCTGTTCCTGGCAGAACTGTCTTTTCTTTTTCTTAATATAATCCATTATGGTAAATTTTATTTACTTCTTATGACAGCTTGTGGAATAGGATATTTTCCCACTGCAATCTATTTGTATTTCCACTAGATCCTATTGATTTTTTAGTCAGCCCATTCCATCCTTTCAAAGTAGTTCCCTGAGTGAAGGGCTTCCCAGGAGATTCAAGGGTAAAGAATACACCTGCAATGCAGGAGACATGGGTTTGATCCCTGGGTTGGGAAGATCCCCCGAAGGAGGAATTGGCAACCCACTCCAGTATTCTCCCCTGGAGAAACCCAGGGACAGGGGAGCCTCACGGGCTACAGTCCGTGGGTCAGAAGAGTCCGCGAGCACTGAGGGACTAATGTTTTCACTATACTGTTTAAATGAAGTGGTTATACATGTATCTTTCTAAAGTCATAGGGAATGGCAAAGACCAAATTCGACTATTTTTTTCAGGTTTATACTTAGAAATAAAGTGGGAGTGTAAAAGAATGGTAAAAACGCAATACAACATTCTATCCAATCAGGTTAGGTTGGCGGGCCTTGTCTGGTGATTAGGTGGAGATGGGGATATTGGGAGGGCGTGGCCGGGGGGGGGGGCGGTCCTAAGACAGTATAAAGGCCCTCAGAAGGCATTCGGGTTAGTGGTCTCCTCTCTTCATCCAGGTAACGCTCTGTCTCCAGCGGTTTTGCCCAGTGTCCACATATCTGACCGGCTCTGGACAGACGGCAAAAGCACGGTTGAATTCTTTTCTCTTTGGGGGCCTCAGTTTGTCCTCAGCAAACTAGGAGATTGGGAAAACTCTGCAGCGGTCCATTTTCAGGCATTGAGGTAAGGATTAGTTAATTCTTTGCTAGAATTTCTAGCACAGTGCTGATTCACAAAATACTTCCGAAGTGTTAATTTTTACATGAAGGTTAATGTCTTGTATACAGTACAATGTTTCAGTTATATAAATTTATATGTATTCTTTTTTCATATTCCTTTCCATTCGATTTGTAATAGGATATTGAATATAGTTTCCTGTACCATACAGTAGGACCTTGTTGTTTATCCATTTTATATATAATAGTTTGCATCTGCTAACTCCAATCTCTCACTTCATCCCTCCCTCACCCCTCGTCACCCTTGGCAACCACAATCTGTTCTCTATGTCTGTGAGTCTGTTTCATAGATAAGTTCACTTATGTCATATTTTAGATTCCACATATAAGTGAAATCATAAGATATTTGTCTTTCTGACTTACTTCACTTGTATGAGTATTTCTAGGTCCATCCATATTGCTACAAATGGCATTATTTCATTCTTTTTTATGCCTGAGTAATACTCATATTTACCACATCTTCTGTATCCATTCATCTGTGGATGAGCATTTAGGTTGTTTCCATGTCTTGGCTATTGTAAACAGTATCACCTTATTTTTCATTAATTGATACTCTGTTCCTAGTAGAAGAATATGTCCATATACTTTGAATAAAAGGTAGCAGGTGAGATGGTAGGCAGAGAAGAGGGATGGGACTTGACTGTCCTGTACATGGGAGGTTCTAAGAATGTCTAAAATTCAATGTCTAAAATAAAATTTCATTTTCTTTACTCCACAGAGAAAGAGAATCTCTGGGGTAAAACCAGCAGCGATGGACCCCAGCAAACTTTCCATGGAACAGGGTAAAGCATTCTTACAGGAGATCGGGATCCCACAAAGAGATGTAAGTACTCGAGGTTTTAGGTCGGGCAGGTAGGATGTTGAGGAATAAGGTGGACTTCCGCTCTGGTGTCAGTGCTAAGGCAGGCTTTCCTGTGCACAGGTGTGACATTCAGTGATGAACAAATGGGTGCGAATAGGAAAGGGTGCTTGGAGATTGAGTTCAATCATATGACCAATAATTCGATCAATCGAACTCAATCAAAAATCGAGTTTCGATCTGATGGAGACAAAAGAGAACCAACATGCTACGGCTCTGGCTCTTCAGTTCTCACTTGGAGATTCCCAGTATTCCCTTAACACCCCCGTTCAGCCCCTGCTGCCTGCTCCTTGAAGATAACAAGAAAACTCACTATGGGGTTGGAGGAAAGAACGTTTACACTCAGACTAGCATTACATTAAAGACCTTAGGAAACTGGGAGTCTTTTTCATCTTCTATAATCCCAAGGCTTCTTCCTGGATGCAAAACTCAGATTGTATGTTGGTTCTCTTTTGTCTCCATCAGCTCGACTTGATGACAGAGAAATGGGTAGTTGATGCTTCCGTGGAGGTTCTGCTACGGTTCCCTCTATTGCCAGGAGAGGACCCAACTGCCTGCTGTGTCCCCGATAAAAAATGTCAGCCTCCAGAGCACAAGCCTCACGGAGCTCCACAGAGACCTGGAGTCCAAGAGGAGAGGTAGGTCAGATGTCAGACAGTGATGTGGGTAGAGCCTGGAGGGATTCCCAAGGGCACAGATGTAGCTGTAGATTTCTGCTTGCATAGATTAAAAAAAGTGTTTTGTTTTGTTTTTCTGGAGTATAGTTGCTTTACAATAGGTCAGTTTCTGCTGTACAGCAAAGTGAATCAGGCACATGTATACATATATCCCCTCTTCCTTGGGTTTCCCTCCCATTTAGGTCACCACAGAGCTTTGAGTAGAGTCTCCCGTGTTATACAGTAGGTTCTCATTAGTTATCTATTTTATACATAGTATCAATAGTGTATATGTGTCCATCCCAATTCCTCCCTCCAGTAGACTTTAACGCAATTATTTATTTAGTTATTGGCTATACTGGGTCTTTGATGCTGCACGGGCTTTTCTGTAGGTGCGGTGAGCATTGTGTGTGTGGGGTACTCTTTCTAGTTGCCGTGTGTGGGCTTCTCTATGGCAGAGCACAGGCTCTAGGGCTCTAGGCACAATAGTTGTTTACGCACAATAGCTTTAGTTTAGGCACAATAGTTGTGGCACACAGGCTTTGCTGCTCCACAGCATGTGGGATCGTCCCGGACCAGGGATTGTCTCCTGCCTTGGCAGGTGAATTTTTCACCACTGAGCCACCAGGAAGACCCTCCCCACCCCCAATAGACTTTTGACTTGTGTGTCCCTCAGCACAGCACAGCCTCAGCCTGGTGTGAGTTTACACATATATGGGAGCTTGTACAAAGACCCTCAGACTGCTTGTTCATCTGTGGCTTTGCGCAAAAGCCTCTATTGAACATTGACCTATGGGGTTGGGGTCATGTCTGAAATTTCACAGGTGTTCATTAATTTACATGTCACATCTTTGCAACGCTTTGTCAGAAGAACTGGCAGGTTTTCTCAGTGAGAAGTTGTTATGTGAAAATTGTGAGTTTTCTGAAAATATGTGGGGAAAAATTCCATAGTTGTTGGCTGCCTCTGTTTTGGCTTTAATACATATTGGTAGATGCTTAAATGTTGGAGGGAGTACCTGGCTAAAAATCTAAAATTCAGGCCCAAGTTTAGGTGGAAATTCTCAGGGAGAAACATTAGAAGTAGCCCTGATCATAGCCAAGTCATCAAAACCAGGCATTCAAGGTTGCAAATCTAATTTCCCTGTTTGTTAATAAGAGGATTCATCTCAGGCAGTGTCCTACTCTGGAACTAAGTAATGGCGGGAAAAGATGACACATTTCACAGAATGGGACATGGGTTCATGAGTAGACCAACTCATAGAGGGTATGCCTTAGTGTGCGTCCAACTCTCTTGCGACCCCATGGACTGCAGCAGGCCAGGCTTCCCTGTCCATCACCAGCTCCTGGAGTGTGCTCAAACTCATGTCCGTTGAGTCGACGATGCCATCAACCATCTCATCCTCCGTCATCCCCTTCTCCTCCTTCCCTCAGTCTTTTCCAGCATCAGTGTCTTTTCCATCAGGGTCTCTGTGTTTACCTTTATTTTTTTTCTTGTGACTAGAAAATCCAACAGTCAACTCCCAAGGAAGAATGCCCAGAAGCCCCAGGAGGTGAGGCAGATAAAAAGTCACTACATTCACCAACTGCCCCAGAGACCTACTATGGCTCAGAATGTGAAGAAGCTACTGAGGGGACCTGTGGAGCAGAGGACTACTTTCTCAGATGAGAATAACAAGGTAGGTGGAAGCTTGGATGTTTCAAGAACCAAGGTGTCTGCATGCATCCCAGAGAGTGGATTTTACTGTGGAAATGTTTGCAGGATCTTAGTTCCCCAAGTAAGTATTGAACCCCTGCTTGGGGCAGTGAACGTGCTGAGTCGTAACCACTGGACCACCAGAGAACTCAGAAACATCTGTGTCTTATGACTCAGATGTTCTTACTTATCCAAGGCTGGCTTGGTTTGTAGTATCCTCACCAGGGCAATTGACCCATCAACTCCTCTGAGGAGCAACTTTATTCAATGTTCAGTGTCATGTCAAGCTGGGTGTTTTCCAATGCACAAACCTGGTTCATTTTTATCACCTTTAGACACTAGGTTCTTTTCTCCTTGATCTCTCTAAAATGCTCTGTGGGCAGCACCATCAGTTCAGTTCAGTTCAGTTCAGTCACTCAGTCGTGTCTGACTCTTTCAACCCCATGGACTGCAACACGCCAGGCTTCCCTGTCCATCACCAACTCCCGGAGTTTACTCAAACTCATGTCCATTGAGTCGGTGATGCCATCCAACCGTATCATCCTCTGTCGTCCCCTTGGAGAAGGGTCTTTTCCAATGAGTCAGTTTTTCTTATCAAGTGGCCAAAGTATTGGAGTTTCAGCTTCAGCATCAGTCCTTCCAATGAAAAATCAGGACTGATTTCCTTTAGGATGGACTCCTTGGATCTCCTTGCATCATGGTATCTCAAATTTCCTGGCAGCTCTGGTCCATGTCTTCTATCCCAAATCAATATGCAACTTCAAAAATCTGTCCTTATGCAGCTGATCCTGAAACAATGCAAGAGTTAGGAGCTGCAAACCTTAGTCAGTGGAAAATCCAACTATGATTTTAGAGCCAGCCCTGTGGTCCTTTATACTTGCAATTGGTTTCCCATCTGAGAATTAAACCAGCTTTGGATGTGGTCATCCTACAGTATGTATGTATGAAAAATATCTGAGTGTAAATGGATCTGCCCCGTTCAACCCATGTCTCAAAGAGTCAACTGTATTAACCTTTGAAATTTGCCTGTGGGGACTTCCCTGGCGGTCCAGTGGTTAAGACTCCATGCTTCCAGTGCAGGGGGCATGGGTTCAATCCCTGGTCAGGGAACAAAGATCCCACATACTACGTTGGTATGGCTTTTAAAAAGTTGAAAAAAACTATAAAATAAATTAATCTTTGAAAAAAGATTGCCTGTGATACCTGTTAACTCCACACTCCTCCCCCGCCCCCAGGTGAAGTGCAGAAACTGTGGTGCTTTTGGACACCTGGCCACCAGCAAGTGGTGCCCCCTGAAGTCCTGGGCTGGGGCCATTGCTCTACAGCCTTTGGGCTCCAAGAAGAAGGAGAATCTGGAACCGAGGAGACCCCAGGACATCCAGACTCCAGCGTTCTTTAATGAGGCTGTCAGAGAGCAGGAACCAGAACCAAGGTGAAGAATCCTGGAATTCAGAATGATTTGTGGTGGTGGTGGGGGGAGGGGAACACCCTCAGAGCTCATTCTAGTCCTGAGAATCACGATGGGGGAAGGGCCAGCAGCTCTCTTGAGAGGATGGAGAGAACCACCTGAGAGTGTTCAAGGATGAGACCTCAGGAGGGGAAGAGGTGCTTCCCGGGAGAGGAAGCTGCCTCTGAAATGGTGGAAGGACTTGCTTTTGCAAAAATCTCAGAATCTTGGCCGCCTTCCTCACCCCAAACAGGGGCTAAGACCAGGCTCCAGGGCTGCTCTTGGTTCCTGGTCAGTGGTGAAGACAGAAAGGTGGGGGTATCCAGACACTTAAGATGAACTGTTCTGCAGGCAAGAGGTGCAGCAGAGAAATGCTGTTCCCCAGACCCACCCCGTGAGTTGCCAGGGGAAGAGGCAGAGACCCTGGCAGGAGCCTGAGGATTTGTGTGCCTTCATGAGGGTGAGTCTTGCCCAAGCGCCCCTGCTCTGTTCCTCCCTTACATCCCCCTTGTGCTTCTATGTGATAGAGCACTCTTGCTTGGAAAGGCCCCTGGACGGAGGAGCCTGGTAGTCCACAGGGTCGCTAAGAATCGGACATGACTGAGCGACTTCACTTCACTTCACTTCATGCCTCGCATGTGTGCAAGGTCATGGTAAACCCGGGCTGACCGCTAGGTGTCCTGTTTTTTGTTTTTATTTTCTATATTTTTCAGGTTCCATTTTTTTTTAACACTATGGGTTGGGGAATCCAAAATTCTGGTCCCACTTTAATTTTTTCTCTCTTTTGTGCAAGTAGGCCAGCAAAAGCTAGTGAAGGCATTTCAGCATTTCTATTGTTCAGTGGCTCAGTTGTGTCTGATTCTTTGCCACCCCATGGACTGTAGCATGCCAGGCTTCCCTGACCTTCACCATCTCCTGAAGTTTGCTCACATTCAGGTCCCTTGAGTTGGTAATTCTATCCAACCATCTCATCATCTGTTGCTCCTTCTCCTCCTGCCCTCAATCTTTCCCAGCATCAGGGTCTTTCCCAGTGAGTTGGCTCTTCACATCAGGTGGCCAACTTACTGGAGCTTCAGCTTCAGGATCAGTCCTTCCAATGAATAATCAGGGATGATTTTAGCATACAAAGTGTTTTATCACATGCCTTCTCTGACTTCCAAGTCCAGATGAGGCATCTTTTAACTTGTAATTACTCCTAATTGTCCTCAAAAAGATAGTTGCTATTGACATTTTCCACATTGCATAGGAAAATGTTTCTACCATTGACCTTAACAATAGACAGTATTGGGAAGTTTTCATGGCCATAACTGATGGGCAAAAGCCTCAGATTGGTATTGTAATTTTTCCCCTTGACCACCTCTGAGGTGGATTTCTCTGCAAATGTGTAATGACCATTTATTTGCATGTCTTTTCCGTGAAATTTAATTTTGCATGTGTTGTCTGTGTCTAATTGAGTTGTTCCTCTTCCTGTTGTAGAAAAAAACTCCTAGCGTATATTTATTTTCTGTCTATTGTATTTCATTTTATGTTATTATATGTATATTACATATATATATTTATATTGTATTAGTCTGCCAGCTAATACATTTGTCCCAAATTTCTTATGATCTTCCTGTTTTCTATTATTATATGGTTGAAACAATCAGTGCCGTATTGCATTCAGTTAGATGATTCTGACTCCCAAGGTATCTAATGAGGTTCCCTCTCCCACAGCAACCCACCCGGCCGATGCCTGTCCAAACGTCCAAGAGGAGACCTGTCCTAGGCCCTGTCGTCATGGGTCAGCCACTGGCCCAGATCCCTAAGAAGAGATGACTCTGCCCTTGAACTGAGTGCTTGGGGACACAAGACACGAGGTGAACGCTAATGCTTCACCCACCCAGCTGTGCAGACCTTCTGCCTGGAGGCCCCTCTCATGGCCGAGTCGACAGCCAGTGGGCCTGATGGTGTCCCATGGGATATTCCACTCCACCCGGCTTGCCCTGGGTTGTGTCTGTGACCTCTGGGCACAAAGCTAGTGTCCTGATGTGGGCTCAAAGCCCAGCCCCCAACGTGCTGCACAACAGTGTGCCCAGAACTCAGTGCAGCATCCAGGCATGACTTGAGAGGGCTTCCTAGATTCCCATGCAGACTTGCCAGAATCTCTCACCAAAAGGCAAACTTGGCCTATCTTACAGCTTCCAGCCCCATTCTCAGCTACCTGCTCTGGGGCTGCCAGGCTCTCCCATGTCCCCTCAGTACACCTGGACTTGGATCCTAACAAGCACCCATGTAACCAGGAAGACACCAGCCGTGACGCCCAACTTTTTTCCTGGCTGCACTCTGTGGTATGTGAGATCTTAGTTCCCTAACTGGGAATGAACCCTCACCCCCTGCATTGGCAGAGTGGAGTCTTAACCACTGGACGCCCCCAGGAAAGCCCCTTTATGCCTGCAGGCTCCACCCAACTCAGTTTGGCGGAGCCCTGTCAAGATCTGCAGTGTCCCCAGGGGTGGGAAGGAGGCAGGAGGACGAACTGAGTAGTAGCACTGAAACATGTGTATTACCGTGTATAAAATAGATGGCTAGTGGGAAGTTTCTGTAGAACACAGGGAGCTCAGCCCAGTGCTCTGTCATACCCTGGAGGGGAGGGGTGGGGTGGGGTGGGAGGTGGGAGGGAGTTTCTAGAGGCAGGGTACATATGTAGACTTATGGCTGACTGTTGTGTGGCAGAAATCAACACAGCCTTGTAAAGGAATTATCCTCCAGTTAAAATTAAATTAAAAAAAAAAAAGATCTGGAGTGTCTCCAATCCACACCATGAGTGTTTCTGGTCAGCCAGACAGAACTGTCTTTATAAGATGGGATGAGGGCTGGCCAAGCTCCAATCTCAGGTGCTTCCTCCACTCAGGAAGTCTACACTCATTGGTCAGAACCCTCACATCAGCGAGGAATCTGAAGGACAGGTGTGTCCTCATCTCTTTCTCCCCTGAGTGACCATGTGACCCTCCCCCTCACTCCCATGGAGGGAGGCTCATCTTCAAGTATCGCGAGATTGGGATGAGACTGAGTGGCAGAGAGTTGGAAAGATGTAGGCATCCCTGAGTCCGGTGAATCTGCACTTGCCCGTGCAGATTCTGGAACTCCAGACATGACTGGGGACAGAGGGACAAACACTGCCTTGACGTTTTGTAGATTTATGTTGTATCTAAAATGGAGCTTGCGAAATTATCATAGGTAGTCCTTTGTAAGTTAGCTATGTAAGAAGTGGAATACAAAGAAACTGTGTTATCATGTCAATAGAAAGCTATGAAATTCATCCGTGTGGATGAGTAAATGACTGAAATATGGGTAACTGGGCAAAAGGCCTCTTTATGATTTTGGAAAATGTCTGAAGAATTTCAGTGGAAGTTCTTTTCACTTGGTTAAGGGCACTTATTTTCTTAACTTTTTACAGTTTGTTATCAAAAACCATTATGATGTTATTTTTTGATTTCTTTAAGTATTAATAAAATGCTCTGAAATAGAATGTATATTGTAGGTGTTTTCATTTTTGTTTGTCACCTCAAGTTAATTTTCTTTATTTTTCTTCATCAAATTCTCTTGAGTAAAGAGGATCTTGGTACCTGCAGTGAAGTCCAGGGACTGTAGCTTGTAAGAAATACACATCCTTAGCCACAAGCCAGTACTCTCAAACTAATATCTTGAATCTTATTAACAATTCATATGTAGCTTGATAAGCGCAAAAATAAACGGGACCTGACTTTGCACATCAGAATCACATGGTGAGCTTTAAAAGTTGTCATGACTGGTTCCTGCTCCCAGAGATATTTCTTTACTGGGTTTGGCATGGTGTGAGACGATTGGGGTTTCCCAGGTGGTGCAGTGGTAAAGAATCTGCCTACCAATGCAGGAGACACCTGAGAGGTGGGTTCAACCCTTGGTTTGGAAAGATGCTCTGGAGTAGGAAACGGCAAGCCACTCCAGTATTCTTGCCTGGAAAACCCCATGCACAGATGAGCCTGGCGGGCTATAGTCCATGGGGTCTCAAAGAGTAGGACACGACTGAGCACACACACACATACACACATGAAAATATTGAAAATATGAATATTGGTCTCTTCCCCCTCGCTTCCTGGCACCGAGCTTGTAGTTCA
The DNA here is from genome assembly GCF_014754425.2 of Oryx dammah. Lineage (NCBI taxonomy): Eukaryota > Metazoa > Chordata > Mammalia > Artiodactyla > Bovidae > Oryx > Oryx dammah. Next base: position 4,968,646 of record NW_024070197.1, on the reverse strand, counting down.
GTCGCTCAGTTGTGTCCAACTCTTTCCGACCCCATGGACTGCAGCACGCCACGCCTCCTTGTTCATCACCAACTCCTGGAGTTTACTCAAACTCATGGCCATCTAGCCTGCGATGCCATCCAACCATCTCATCCTCAGAGCTTGTAAGACCCGTGTAAATTCCTAAGTGATAAGAATACTAGTGAAATGGAACAAGACCCTCTGGTTTTTCCCCCTGTGTCCTCTGATTGCCTTTTGTCTGTGGGAAAAATGTTAGCCAAAGAATAAGTTTAATCAGAGAAGTGAGAAAATGCAGAAACAAAGGCAAACAGTCCAACAAGACTAAATAATAATTTGGTTATTAAGCAAAGTCAAGGACCTTTAGTTCCTTCTCAAGTACATAACAAGACTGTAGCCATGACAACAGCTGACTCAGTTCTGAGACTGGACCTCAAATAAATGGAAACAAACTGATCTTGTGACTGAAGATTAGCTGTACCTAAAACAATCAAGACCACACTGGTCAGACCACCGAAGACCAATTTCAAGATGACTGTCAGAGCTGACAGTTGTTTGTGCATGTAGCCTCCTCCCTCCATCTATAAAAGCTATAGGGGTGAAGAGTTAGCCTTTGGACAGGAGTCCATTCTTGGATGACCCCTGGTTGCCAGCATTCAAAATAAAGCAAAATTCCCACCAACCTGGACTGTTTATTGGCTTTTGAGCAGGTGAGCAGCCGGACCCCATTCTCACTTACACTAGGAGCATATTTTGTCCTATTGAGGTGACTCGAGTTGGGCTCTTGGATGGAGGCTGATCACTGGAAAGATTAAGCCATGATTTTGTCGTTGTTGTTCAGTCACTAAGTCGTGTCTGACTTTTCTAAACTCCATAGACTGCAGCACGTAGGCTTTCCTATCCTTCACTATTTCCTGAAGTTTGCTCAAATTCATGTCCACGGAGTCAGTGATGCTATCTAACCATCTTATCCTCTGCCACCCCCTTCTCCTTTTGCCTTCAATCTTTCTCAGCATCAGAGTCTTTTCTAATGGGTCAGCTCTTTGCATCAGGTGGACAAAGTGTTGGAGCTTCAGCTTCAGCATCAGTTGTTCCAGTGAATATTCAGGGTTGATTTCCATGATTAGAAGCTTGGAATTTTCAACCTGCCCTTCATCTTCCAGAGAGGGTGGAAGGGGCTAGGAACAGAAATAATTATTGATCATGCCTACATGAGTAAGCCTTCATAAAATCTCAGTTCTGGGAATGTTTGGTGAATTTCCAGGTTGGCAGGCATGTTCACACTGCGAGAGTGAAGCAGCCCAAATCCACAAGTGCCAAAGCTCCCATGACTAGGACCATCTCAGACCTTCTCCTCTGTGTCTATTCATCTGGCTATTCATCAATAATCTTTACCATGCTGCTGCTGCTGCTGCTAAGTTGTTTCAGTCATGTCCAACTCTATGTGACCCTATGGACAGCAGCCCACCAGACTTCTCTGTCCACAGGATTCTCTAGGCAAGAATACTGGAGTGGGTTGCCATTTCCTTCTCCAACCTTTACCATATCGTTTCATAAAGGTTAGCTTCAATAAATATTTCTCTGAGTTCTATGATCTGTTATAGCAAAAATTATTTTGGCTGTGCCACATGGCTTGTGGGATCTTTGTTTCCTAACCAAGAATCAAACCCATACTCCCTGCAGTGGAAGCAGGGAGTCTTAACCACTAGACCACCAAGGAAGTCCCTATAAGCACAGATTTAAATTGGCACACACACCCAGGAACCTAGCAAGTGCACTTTCATTAGACTTATCACCACACTGTATTTTACTTAATTAGTGCTTACTTACCCCAGTTGTCTTACCCCTTTTAGGCTGCTATATCATAGACTGGTGGCTTAAAGACTAAACATTTACTTCTGACAGTTTTCAAAGATAATAAGTTCTAGATCAAGGCACCAGCAGATTCAATGCTGAGTGAGCGCCCCATCCTGTTTCATGAGCTCAGTTCAGTTGCTCAGCTGTTTCCGACTCTTTGAGACCCCACGGACTGCAGCACACCAGGCTTCCCTGTTAATCACCAACTCCTGGAGATTGCCCAAACTCATATCCATTGAGTAGATGATGCCATCCGATCATCTCATCCTCTGTTGTCCCCTTCTCCTGCCTTCAATCTTTCCCAACATCAGGGTCATCTCCAATGAGTCAGTTCGTCACATCAAGTGGCCAAGGTATTGGAGTTTCAGCTTCAGCATCAGTCCTTCCAGTGAATATTCAGGACTAATTTCCTTTAGGATGGACTTGTTGGATCTCCTTGCTGTCGAAGGGACTCTCAAGAGTCTTCTCCAATACCACAGTTCAAAAGCATCAATTCTTCAGTGCTCAGCTTTCTTTATAGTCCAACTCTCACATCCATACAAGACTACTGGAAAAACCATAGCCTTGACGAGATGGACCTTTGTTGGCAAAGTATTGTCTCTGCTTCTTAATATGCTATCTAGGTTGGTCATAGCTTTTCTTTCAAGGAGCAAGCATCTTTTAATTTCATGGCTGCAGTCACCATCTGCTGTGATTTTGGAGCCCCCAAAATAAAGTCAGCCACTGTTTCCCCATCTATTTGCCATGAAGTGATAGGACTGGATGCCATAATCATAGTTTTCTGAATGTTGAGTTTTAAGCCAACTTTTTCACTCTCCTCTTTCACTTTCATTGAGAGGCTCCTTAGCTTTCTGCTAAAGAGGTTCTTTGCTTTCTGCCATAAGAGTGGTGTTGTCTGCATATCCGAGGTTATTGATATTTCTCCCAGGAATCTTGATTCCAGCTTGTGCTTCATCCAGATGCTTAGGAAGCATGACTTCAAGGAAAGCTAGTGGAGGTGATGGAATTCCAGTAGAGCTATTTCAAATCCAGCTTGTGCTTCATCCAGCCTGGCATTTCACATGATGTACTGGTTCCAAATTGGGAAAGGAGTACGTCAAGGCTGTATATTGTCACCCTGCTTATTTAACTTATATGCAGAGTACATCATGAGAAACGCTGGACTGGATGAAGCACAAACTGGAGTCAAGATTTCTGGGCGAAATGTCAATAATCTAGATATGCAGATGACACCATCCTTACGGCAGGAAGCAAAGAAGGACTAAAGAGCCTCTTGATGGAAGTCAAAGAGGAGAGTGAAAAAGTTGGCTTAAAGCTCAACATTCAGAAAACTAAGATCATGGCATCTGGTCCCATCACTTCATGGCAAATAGATGGGGAAACTGGAAACAGTGGCTGACTTTATTTTTCTGAGATCCAAATCACTGTGGATGGTCATTGCAGCCATGAAATTAAAAGATGCTTGCTCTTTGGAAGAAAAGCTATGACCAACCTAGATAGCATATTAAGAAGCAGAAACATTGGTTTGCCAACAAAGGTCCGTCTCGTCAAGGCTACGGTTTTTCCAGTAGTCTTGTATGGATGTGAGAGTTGGACTATAAAGAAAGCCGAGCACTGAAGAATTGATGCTTTTGAACGGTGGTGTTGGAAAAGACTCTTGAGAGTCTCTTGGACAGCATGGAGATCCAACCAGTCCATCCTAAAGGAAATCAGTTCTAAATACTCACTGATGCTGAAGCTGAAACTCCAATACCTTGGCCACTTGATGTGATGAACTGACTCATTGGAAAAGACCCTGATGCTGGGAAAGATTGAAGGCAGGAGGAAAAGGAGACAACAGAGGATGAGATGATTGGATGGCATCACCAACTCAATTGTCATGAGTTTGAGTAAGTTCTGGGAGTTGGTGATGGACAGGGAAGCCTGACATGCTGCACTCCACGGGATTGCAGAGTTGGACAAGACTGAGCAACTGAACTGAACTGAGTTTGAATAGAACTTAAATAAGAAGGGTGACAGTATATAGCCTTGACATACTCCTTTCCCAATTTGGCACCAGTCTGTTGTTCCATGTCAGTTCTAACTGTTGCTTTGTAGGAAATGTAGAAGAGATTAAGAGCTTCCCTGATAGCTCAGTTGATAAAGAATCTGCCTGCAATGTGGGAGACCTGGGTTCAATCCCTGGGTTGGAAAGATCCCCTGGAAAAGGGAAAGCCTACCCACTCCAGTATTCTGGCCTGGAGAATTCCATGGACTGTATAGTCCATGGGGTCTCAAAGAGTTGAGAGTGAGTGAGTGAAGTTGCTCAGTCATGTCTGACTCTGTGACGCTATGGACTGTAACCTACCAGACTCTTCTGTCCATGGGATTTTCCAGGCAAGAGTACTAGAGTTGGTTGCCATTTCCTTCTCCAGGGGATCTTCCCGACCCAGGGATCGAATCCAGGTCTCCCGCATTATAGGCAGACACTTTACCATCTGAGCCACAGAAGTCCAAAGAGTTGAACACAACTGAAATTGTACTACATTAAAAGAGATTAAAAAGAAACCACATTGTAGAAAATATAGAAGAGATTGAAAAGGTCAGTGGTTGACTTGGGTTACAGAGAAGGGGCTATGAATATCTTGAGTCTGGAGAACTTTCAGGATCACGAAATTGTGTTAAACTGTCATGATGGACACAGGTTATTATACATTTGCCCAGACCCATAGAGTGCACATCCCTAAAGAGAAGCATAAGGGTAAACTAGGAAAGAAAAGAAAGTGAAGTTGCTCAATCGTGTCCGACTCTTTGCAACCCCATGGACTGTAGCCCACAAGGTTCCTCTGTCCATGGGATTTTCCAGGGAAGAATACTAGAGTGGGTTGCCATTTACTTCTCCAGAGGATCTTCCCAACCCAGGGATCAAACCTGGGTCTCCCACATTGTAAGCAGACGCTTTATCTGAGGCACCAGGGAAGTCCATAGGGACTTTATCTATTTAATGTACACATAGATTCTTCAGTGGTAACAAATGTGTCTTCTGGGGGGGAGAGATATGTAGGAAGATTATCCACATGTGGGAACAAGAGGTATATGGGAAATCCCTGTACCTTATTCTCAACTTTGCTGTGAAACTAAATCATCTAAAAAATTGGTATCAGTGCGTGCACACTGAATATTTTTTAGAATATATAACATTAGAAAAAAATGGACATGCTTCTATCTTTAATTTTTCCTTAATCATTATACTTTAAAGGTGTGAGAAAATAGAGCTCTCTAAATGGAGCAGACAACAAACTGTAGCAGATGATTCACAAATCTTAGAAAAACACACACAGGAAGTAGAGCAACAATGTTCTCAAGTCTTATTTCACAGGTAAGGTCACTTATTACTGAGCAAGGATCATTATTTCCTTGCTTGGTCATCAGAAAGCATTTAGAGAATCATGTTCAAAGGCATTTGTCTCTTTCCCACACACTGTTAACCCAACATCCTCTGTTGCCCTTGTTTTAGGTTCAAAGAAAGCTGTGATATAAACCCCTTCAGACTCCTGGTCTCTGAAGTTGGAGACCCCCCCACCTGTAGACAGGTGGTCACAATGCAAATTATCTTGTGAAAACCTGTGTCCCCAGGCTGCAGAGGGGAATGAAAGAAATGAAGGACTCAAGATATCTTTGAGAAGAATTTTGATCTTCCTAGGTGGCACAATGGTAAAGAAATTGCCTTGTGAGGAAGGAGACGTGAGAGAGATGGGTTCGATCCCAGGGTCGGGAAGATCCCCTGGCTTAGGAAATGACAACTCACTCCTGTTGCAGCCAAGAAATTAAAAGACGTTTACTCCTTGGAAGGAAAGCTATGACAGCGTAGACAGCATATTAAAAAGCAGAGACATTACTCTGTCAACAAAGGTCCATCTAGTCAAGGCTATGGTTTTCCCAGTAGTCATGTATGGATGTGAGAGTTGGACTACAAAGAAAGCGGAGAGCCAAGAATTGGTGCTTTTGAACTGTGGTGTTGGAGAAGACTCTTGAGAGTCCCTTGGACTGCACGAAGATCCAACCAACCAGTCTGTCCTAAAGGAAATCAGTCCTGGGTGTTCATTGGAAGGACTGATGTTGAAGCTGAAACTCCAATACTTTGGCCACCTGATGCGAAGAGCTGACTCATTTGAAAAGATCCTGATGCTGGGAAAGATTGAGGGCAGGAGGAAAAGGGGACGACAGAGGATGAGATGGCTGGATGGCATCACCAACTCAATGGACATGGGTTTGGGTGAACTCAGGGATTTGGTGATGGACAGGGAGGCCTGGCGCGCTGTGGTTCATGGGGTCGGAAAGAGTCAGACACGACTGAGTGACTGAACTGAACTGAACCTGTATTCTTGTGTGAAAAGTTCCATGGACAGAGAAGCCTGGAGGGCTACAGTCCGTGGGGTCGCAAAGAGTTGGACACGACTGAGATACTGAGTATGCACAGCTGAGAGCAAAGCCTTTTCAAAACCCAAGGCCCCCAGGTGGTTCCCACCAAGCAGCCATCCCCCACCTCGCCTCCGCTCCTTCAAGGGCACAGCACAGGCCACACCCATCCTAGAAAGAGCCTCTCCCCAGGGAATCAGGCTGACATTCTTTGTTTCTAGAAGTTCCCGCCCTAACTCCTCCCTTTCTGAGGTCTCCTGAGTGCTGAGTGTGAGGCTGCAGCTCCGGGCTCCTATATACAGGTCTTCCTCCTGCATTATTTCAGAAACCCTCAGACCCTGGGTCTGGTAGCCCAGTTGGTGGGTCCATTACTGTCTCTCGTGAATTGTTCTGCGGCCTGCTCCCTGTAACGCAAGAAGAAAGGAGAAGAACTCGCAGGGGTGGTCTGCAACGAGCGTGCAGGAAAGGTGAGCACCAAACCCAGGATGTGATTAGCATATCAAGTTAGTCTTGATTACCTACTACGAGAACACAGAAAGTCAGAAAAGGGTGAGAGAACCAAGAAAACTTTTTCTTCTTGTTCACTGCAGCAGTGGCAGGTTTAAGAGTTGTGTTGTTGCATTTGAAGGTATTTTCTCAACATGTAGTTATGAGTTTGCAACATAATATCCCCAGAGAAGACACAGAGCAGGAGGAAGAAGAGGAGGAAATGGCAGCTTCTCAGGTAAATGTCCTGTCCCGGCTCTGGGGCTGTGTCTGCTTTTCCTTCTGAAATGCCTGGACTGAGAATCTGCAAACCTTTAGTTCTTTGCTTCTAATTTTTCTGCCTGGGGTGTTTGTTATCAAAGCCTTATTTTCTCTCTCTTTTCTTTTAATAGTGAAGCCAGTCTCCTTAGATTATTTCTCCCTAGTGTCCCAGAGCCTTTTCTCCATTGTTTGTATCCCAGCTTTCTAGAGAGAGTGATGCATTCCCAACGTGAATTAGTGACTTTCAACTGGTGAATGTATTCCCTTGGTGAGAGATCAATTCGGAGAGGCACTGGTATCTGAGATTCCCACTGGGATGTAGTTCAGTGTTGGGATCTTAGAGAAGTAGGGGAAATGCAGTGATGAGTTTACATCTGGATGCAATTCAGTTCTTTAGAACAGGAGTAAGAAAATGTCCTTATAAGTAGAATGAACTCAGCAGTCCAGAATTTTTCAGAAATGAAAAAAGTGGCAGACACTATCCTCTCTATCTATAAGAAACAATGGCTGCTAAACGTATTATTAGGTTACAGATCATGGGAGGTAAATATGAAGTGAAATTTACTTAAAACTGATATCTTTTCACCATAGGTTCAGATCATGGATTCCATAATATTGCCAAAATATCCGGTGGGAATAGTGCATTGTTCTTTGTACTTCTTACCCCATGACCTCAGATATTCACTGGTTTAGATGTTTGTGTGAGATTCCCATGCTATGAAGTTCTTTTCTTTTTGTTTCTGTCTTGAACGAGAGTCTTGGAAAGAAAAACTGAGGGATGTGTCTATCCCAGTTAATGGGGAAACTCAGTATCTTTTCAGTTTCTCTCTGGTTTGGAAAATGAACACTGTTGGGTAAAACCAATGCACAACTTGATAGCTGCGAATCAAGCTTTATCTAGGGCAAAATGAGGACTGCAGCCCTGGAGACAGCACCTCAAAGAGCTCTGAGAGACTGCTTTATGGTGGCAGTGGGGGAAAGTCAGTCTATATAAGATTTTGGTGAAGGGCTGTTTTGCCAAAGTTTTCGCTTTTGTCTCAGGTTAAAAGGGTTTGTTAACAAAATAAATCACGTGTTACATACAAATAAATAATACAGATATTTACTTTAAAATTGCCAAACTGACTTTCAATATACTAACATTAAAAGAAAAGAGAAGTAAAAACAGCAGAGGATACCTCACCAAATTGGCTTCTGACCAACATCCAGACTCGGAACAGCACTGGGAAGTCCCAGGACACAGCACATCTGGACTCTCAGTGGGGAAAAGGTCCCAAGCAGAGCTTCTGCTCATTGGGTGAGACTTCAAACTCTGCATTTCGGGTCTGGTTTATAATCCCAAGAGGGATACACACTGAGAACTTCACCAATCTGTGACCAAATTGCAAGCCTGGTTCTATGTTAAAGCTGTTTGTCTTGTAAAACTTGGAATGTTGCTAAGCCTGGGGTTCAGTTGGCTGGGCCCCCCAAGGTCTCAACAATCTCAAGATTTCTCCCCCATCTTATCTTTGGTGCTGTAAGTCTTGCACTCACCGCAGGCAGTCACTCAGTCGCTTTCGGTCAGGGCAGTGTCCAGGCAGGTTAGAAGCAAGGTCAGAGGCCAGCTCGGCTTTGTCTCTGAGGCCTAAACCAGACTATTCATTTCATTTCCCTAACAAGGGGGAGTTCAATGCAGTCAAGCTCTTACTTTACAAAAGGTTTTCTGCCAGTCGTGAGGAGCTGGTGTCACCATTAAGTGATTTTCTAGATATAAAGAGATGCAAGGGTTTGGATCATGAAATCAGTTCCTGACAAGACCTGTTCCACTAGATTCCCTGGAGCAGAGTGCCTCAATCCACCCTGAACTCCCTCTGGGGAGAGTTGACAGCGGCAGGGACCATAGGGCTCACTTTCCCCAGAGGCAGATGGCAAATGCCCTTGTTGTTCAGTTGCTGGCAATGCTCTTGGCAAGTGCCAATTTGTAGTTGACATAATTCACGTGTGTTTAGTAGAGATGCTGGGTTTTGGGAGGGAGGGTTTTCATTACTCAGATCCAGGTCTGATCATTTCCAGTACACTCCATGCTCACATCACACATATAGTCTCATTACATTTTTGAATTTTCCAGAATGTTTACAAGAATCATGTTAGTGCTAATCTATGTTCAACTGTGCTAAATTTTAAAATATAGCTCTGTGCAAATGATACAGATTTTCAGGAAATTTAAAAATTCAGAACCAGAGCTCTACTTTATTTTATATCATTGTGTATGTCTGCATCCTAGTCTATTTTTAAAAATTAATAATATCATCTTCAAATACTAATGCACATTTTTAATCAGTTAAAAATTATACTGATTTTATTGACATGACAGTTTTTCTCTGTTACTAAGTATATAGGTCCGTTTTAGTGTATGTTTATGTTCGAGAACATGTTGATAAGATTTGATCTGTTTTTTTCTTTGAAGAGTCCCTCAGAAGGGAATCATGATCCACTCCAGTATTCTTGTCTGGAGAATTCCATGGACAGAGGAGCCTGGCAGGCTACAGTCCATGGGGTTACAATAAATAGGACAAGACTGAGTGACTAACACTTTCTTATTTACAAATATTATCAAATATTATTTACAAATATAGAAATTTCTATAAATTTTCATTAGAGTTGTCTCTGTGTATTTTTATATTTTATTAAAGTCTAGAGTCCATAAGTTGAAGTAAAATTTAAGCTCTGCCATGTACAGAATGTTTGTTAAAATATTTGCCAAAAGGTGTGCCAGCAACATTATTGATTTTACATTATTTCTGTTGCACATTCAAGACTTCTAAAATTGTCAGAAAGATATATAATATATACTAAAATTATACTAAAATTAAAATGATTCTTACTGCCAAGGTTACTATCCTATTAGACTATAAAATCATTAAAACCAACAATTTATCCCGTGTCACATGAGTAAAACACTAAAAAATAAATATGCCAATGTTGATCTGATTACTTTACAATTTCTCTTCCAGATCAGAATAGTTTCTGTAGTGATTTATGGATCATATCTCATCCTCTTCTTTTGGGGTTAGAAATATGGTAGAAAATATTACATTAAAGTATATTATTGTGTAATACCGGCCACTCTTCTAGATCAAAACCAGGTCTCTGAACTTGCTGTTTTCATCTTGGGTCACATTAGGAAGTCTTCCCGGAGAAGGCAATGGCACCCCACTCCAGCACTCTCGCCTGGAAAATCCCATGGACGGAGGAGCCTGGTGGGCTGCAGTCCATGGGGTCCCTGCGAGTTGGACACAACTGAGCGGCTTTGCTTTCACTTTTCACTTTCATACATTGGAGAAGGAAATGGCAACCCACTCCAGTGTTCTTGCCTGAAGAATCCCAGGGACAGGGGAGCCTGATGGGCTGCCGTCGATGGAGTTGCACAGAGTCGGACATGACTGAAGCAACTTAGCAGCAGCAGCAGCAGGAAGTCTTCCCGCAGCCATATGACACATGTACTTTGCATTTCAGGGACGGCTGAGGTTCCAGGATGTGGCCGTAGATTTCACTCTAGAGGAGTGGGAGTGCCTGGACCTCGGTCAGCGGGAATTGTACAGGGACGTGATGTTAGAGAATTACAGAAACCTGGCCTCCTTGGGTGAGGATAACTTTCTTCCAGAATCCCTTATCTACTCACATGGTTTTGGTCCCTTCATTTGTAGAATGTCTCCTGGAATCTTCTGCTTCTTATAAGAGTTTCAGATCCCTACTTTTTAGGGGAAAATGGGAATCTGTGAGTTTAGAAAGAAGACTTCATGAGGGTTATGATTGTAACCTTTTTCTTCCTTGATGTAATCTGCCACCTTTTAGGTTCGTGGCAATTCTGTAAGTTTTGTAGTATAAAAGGGTGTCACTTTCCTTTTCATATCAGATTTCTACTACTTACTTTTACCTTAGTAGTACTTCACTAGAATCTCAGATCTGTTCTTTAATGTATTTGTTAGTGTTGTAAATGTCCTTTCAATAAAGTATTCGGGAAAATCATTCTCTAGGCTGTATTAATAGTCAACCATGTGTTCTCTTCATGCATGAATACATATTGGATTGGAAACTGATGAAACTCTAGCAAAACAAATATTCCTTTCTCTGATGAATAGGTCTCGTAGTCTCTAAGCCGGACCTGGTCACCTTTCTGGAGAAAATGAGGGATCCTCAGGACGTAAGGAGAATAGAGACAACAGCAATACACCCAGGTATGTCTGAATGGATGGAGCAGATGATTCAGGTGAGAGGTCCAAGCATCAGAGAGGAATCTATCCTTTGTGTATGGTTTCAGAAGATCTGCTTCAGTGGATATGATTTTGGGGAAGTCTGGTTATATTTCTGTTGCTGTCATAGATGGATATCTCCTGCCCCATTCTATCTCTTTAATCAATCATGAATTCATCTCCAGTGGTTACTTTTCTCATTCACAGTGAGAATTAAAATTCTCTTCTTGGCCTGTGACAACCTGCATGAGTTGGCTGCTCTTCCATTTCTTGGAGATCCTGGGAAAACTGTGCCCATTTCTGAGTAACTCTATGATGCTCCTTTTAAAGTTTGTTTCTACCTCTAGAGAGAAGTGTGTGAGTGGAGTTGTAGACAAACTGTTAAAGTTCTAGGAATACTGGGGACAGATTTTTTTTTTCTTCTGATTTATAATTTCTAAAACACTGGAAGCTACAAATATGAACTTATAAGTTTTAAACTCAAATCATTTCTTCACTGCATCAATCAAAACCTCCCTAAAATGAAAGAATGCAAATCTCAGGGTTACTTCAAAGTTTCTTTTTCCTTTACATGAATTCATGTTAAATATATTAAGTATATCTGTCCCAATTCCTCAATGCTAAAATACTTGAATATATTCAATTACCTCAAAGAATGTTAAAATAAATTGGCATAAGAGATTAGAACATTTTCCACCATATTTTTAATGGTTGCTAAACTATTAGAATTTTTAGATAATATAAGGAAATCCTTCAAAAATGATCTTATTGGAGTATAGCTGTTTTACAGTGCTGTGCTACTGTATAGCAAAGAGAATCAATTATACATGTATATGTATATCCACTACATATCCACTCTTTTTTGATTACCTCTCATTTAGGTCTCCATAGATCACTAGGTAGAGTTTCCTGTGTTCTCATATCTTTAAAGTCTTCTTATTTAATTTCTGAAGAATGACTACTTTATTCATTTATCTTGTTTGTTATCAGTTTCCCTGGACTTTATCCCACATGTCCTCACTTTCTGATGAGTTCTCTGTCAATATCAGTTATGACTTTTAGATTTAAACATCTAATAGAACATTCTCAAATAAAAACCTGTGTGATAAGAAGTAGAGCCCAGTGAGAGCCCTTCCTAGAGCCTGGCAAGGAGGGGCTGGCACAGGAGAGAGGCTGCAATGGTGGGTCTTCCCTTTGGACATCACTCACCAATGGTGCTCTGCGCTATAGAGGTACAGGCTTCCTCCACAAGCATCTTGTTTACAGAGCTCCTCCCTCCCTCCTGTCCCCTCAGGATGTCTCCTCACAGCCAACCACAGTCCTCTGCCTGGGTCTGCTCTCCAAACCCCACATTCCAGCACCCAGCCCTTGTCTGCAGCGGTGGCCACCCTCTCAGGCTGGGTGGGCAGGGCTGGGGGCAGCAGCCTGTGTACAGGTCTCACTCTCTCCTGCTGCCACAGGCTGTTGCCATGTTCTCTTCCCACAGAGAATGGGGCTCCTCTTCTACCCCAACAGAGCTCCCATCCCGTCCCAGTGACGGGCTTCCCCGGATGTCAACCTCTCTTCAGTTCCCCCACTAGGATTGGAGGTCCCATACTGCCTCTTCCATTTCTTTCTTCTTTCTTTTGTCCTACCTGGCTAAGCAGGAAACTTTCTTGTCCTCTTAGGTGTCCAAGATCCTCTGTTAGTGTTCAGCTGGGCTCTGTGAGAGTTGTCCCATTTGCACATGTATTCTCGATGCACCTGTAGAGAGATGAACTCCACGTCTTCCTAATCCTCTGCCATTTTGATAGTTCTGTCTCTCTTTTATCCTTAACCTAGTGAAGGGTTCATCAATGTCATGTAAATATTTAAGGATGTTCACTGAAAATACTAAGTAAAATGACTTGTTATTTGGTATCTTTCAGCTGTTTCTTCTTAGGACACCCAGGGTTTGATGCCAAAGAATCCAGGGTTAGAAGATGTATTCCCAAAAGCAAACCTAGAAATAAATGAAAGATTTCACCTTGGCAACTTACATTTAATGAAAGACTGGGAATATACAAGGGCACATGAAATACAGAGAGGATGTTTGCAAGGACATAAGGAAATTGAGACAGTTTCACATAATACAGATATGACTGCCAAAAAAAAAAGTACTATGAGTCAGTTTGGGAAAAACACCAATTTCAGGCATCAATATCTGCAGAGAGTGCATATTTTTAAGCAAAGACCCGCATCGTTTTTGAAATATACATATTCTCTGAAAGGAAATGTCTAAAATCTGGAAAGGTATCCAGTCTATACTGCAAATACTCATTCAAACTATTCTGAACATAGGCTTTGATTAAACATAAATTCAAACATGTCTGAAAACTAGATATTTAAAAAACAGGGGGAAAACTCCCAATATAAGCAGTTTGAGAGATCTGTAAGCAAGGAAGAGGTCATTAGTCTTCCAACAACAGATTATTCTCTCTGTTCCAATATTTGTAATGTTGATAATAATACAAGACACTTAATCCAACCACCATAGTTCAATACATATCGTGATATGGTTAATATGGAACAACTTTTCATGTGTACTAAAATAGGTCAGGCCTTAAGTAAGAGCTGCACCCCCAATAATTACAAGAGTATTTGTGATGGAGTGAGACGCTATACATGCAATGACACTGGGCATAAGGTTGAACAAGTCTCAAACCTGAACAAATATCAGGGACCTCAGTGTTCACACAAGGCTTTTAAAAGTAATAAATGTAGGAATATCTTTTATCAGTGAACACATCTATATATAGTGGAGAAGGCAATGGCACCCCACTCCAATACTCTTGCCTGGAAAATCCCATGGACGGAGGTGCCTGGTAGACTGCGGTCCATGGGGTCGCTAAGAGTCGGACACGGCTGAGCATCTTCACTTCACTTCACATCTTTATATAAGAGTATTCATATTGGAGGGCAGACTTATAATTGTAATGAATATGACAATGTTTCTTTTTTTTCTTGTTTTTTTGAGATTTAAAAAATTTTTAATCCAGTTCAAATCAGTGTGTGTGCTTCATTTCCGCTCCTTCACTGCTGAACCTGGGGGCTGAGTCTGCTTCAGCTTTTCTGTCTTGTTGTCCGTGATGACCAAGGTGTAAAGGTATCTGCTGCATCAAACTGGAAACTTCATATTATCCTTATTTTTCTCGATCTTGACAGATTTGGCGTCCTTTCGCCCAGCTGTGAGCCGATTGTCCTCTATTTCCTCCGTTTTGCAAGGCATGGCGACCATGCGTGGAGATTGCAAGGGGAGCATCAGGAGAGAATTACTCGGAGCACTCCGGAAAGTTTCTGATCCGTCTTCAGATCTTACTCGACAGCAGAGGATTCAGAATCCACGGAAAGAGAACAAGTGTGATATATGTGGGAAAGTCTTTACTTACTCATCCAATCTAACTAGACATAGGAAAATCCATTCAGGAAGGAAACCTTTCAAATGTACAGAGTGTGGTAAAGGCTTTATGCGTGGCACTGATCTTACACAACATCAACGAATCCATACTGGCCAGAAACCTTATAAATGTAAGGTATGTGACAAAGCCTTTAACTGTAGCTCAAGTCTTACAAGACATCAGCGAGTTCACACTGAAGAGAAGCCTTATAAATGTACAGAGTGTGGCAAAGCCTTTAAACAGAACTCAAGTCTTAATCACCATCAGCGACTTCATACTGGGAAGTCCGACCAATTTAACAAATGCAGTGAGGTCATTACTTGCTGCTCAAGTCTTACTGAACATCAGGTAATTCATTCTAGAGAAAAGCCTTATAAATGTAAGGATTGTGGCAAAAGATTTATCAAAATTACGAGCCTTATTCCACATCGCCGAATCCATACTGGAGAGAAACCTTATAAATGTAAGGAATGTGGCAAAGCCTTTACCCAAAGTTCAAGCCTTACTCAACATCAGCGAATTCATACTGGAGAGAAACCTTATACATGTAAAGAATGTGGCAAAGCCTTTCGTCAGAGCTCAAGTTTTCATAAACATCAGAGAATTCATACTGAAAAGAAACCTTACAAATGAAAGGAATGTGGCAAAGGCTTTAATCAGAGTGGTCATCTCACTAGACTTTTGAGAGTACACCCTAGTAATGAAGCAAGTGATAGAAGAGATTTGTCCTAAACCTACACCAGAAAACATGAGCGTTTATACAAGAAACATATGAGAACGATGTAATAAATATGTAGAAAAGTATTTAATCAAAACTCAAACCTAAGTAAATATCAGAGACGGCTTACTAAAAAGCATTTCGTCAATCCTGTTTTCTGAAGTTACTCTGAAGGAGAATTATTGCAGAGAGTAATCCGTAGTTAAAACATGTAGAAAATTGATATGTTAGTAAGGATCATGAGATGAACGGTTGGTGTTTAAGAAGTTGCAGTTATTAGCACTGTATCCTTGTTTAGACTGACATGATTTGAGATTATTTGAAACCCAAAATGAATGTAATTCAACCCTCAAGTACTCCATGCTAGGCTTTGTTTCTAGTGTGTATTCAAACGTTTTCTGATGGTTGCTACCTCAAAGATGAGAGAAGACCTTCTATATTGTGTTGGAACCATTTATATCTAAGCTTCATTAGAAGATTAAAGACACAGTAATGTAAAATGTACAATGAACATCTAAATGGAGGTGTTTGTCATTGATGTCAAATATCCCTGTAGGTCACATCATGTAAGTGACGATGGACTCTTTCCATGTTTTAAAGTAAGACAGGTTTGTTCTAAATTTTCAGTAGTTATATCACTTGATTTGTAAGAACTCAGTGATGGTTAACTAAAATATTGACGTATCTATAATATCAACAGAAGTCATGGATATTAGTTGACAACATTGAAATAAAAACATCTTCTGTGATAACCTAGAAATGTATGGGAAACCCTTCCTGAAAAAATCATATAATTAGGGTTTGTTAATTTACTAAGTGATTCCTAGCCTCTGTTTTGTAAACCATAGAAATCACAATTCTCAGGTCATTGTATCAGAAAAATAAATATCTTTCTCTATGCTTGTAATTTGTATTTTAATCAAGGATCACACAGTGGGTTGTAAAAGATTTTATTTCAACTATGTGTTAAATATGCTAATTAATAAAAGTGAATAGTTTTTAGTATTTTGGTTGATTGTAATGAATTTAGTGTTAATCCACCACCACCATCATTAACCTCTCCCACCTTTTTTAAGGTTGTAGAGAAGAGACCGTAACAAACTATTTGGTAGCAGAGAGAGATGCCATCTGTAGAAATTAGTTCCTTACTGGCTTTAAACCTCTAATAACTTCAGATATTTTCCACCATTTCTATGTTGTATCTACTCTCTCATTTTGTAACTACTGGGACATTGTGACGGTTCTAATAAGGACCATACAGAGTACTGTGGAGAGCTTCCCTGACTGCCCCGTGCTGTTCCTGCCTCAGCGTCTGTCTGGGGAGCAGGCAGCCTGCAGGTCCTTGAGCTCACACCAGCCAGTCCTGTGAGCACCTACTCTAGATGACCCCCTTCCTTGAGATCAGCAGTCTTGCTGAACCCCAGGGTCTACTGCACAGGCCCCCCTACTGGACACCTTCAGAGCTCACCAGAATCCTGCTCCTCTGGTTTGAATGGACCCATCCACGCACAGCCTGGGGAGCCCACAGCCCTTCACCCAGGGTCCCTTAGAAAGGCCTGAACCCCAAGTACTGGAGCTTTCTCTACCTGGTTCTAGCCTGACCTCCCTCAGAAATTCCCACCCTAAACCCTCCCCTCCTGAGATGTCTCAGCTGTGCTGAGTGAGAGGGCTCAAGCTCAGGGCTCCTGAGTGGGTCTTGGGGAAGAAGCATCAGAATAAACAGGGAACTTGCTAAAGACTCCTTTCATGACCCCACCTCAGACCTGCAGATTAATAACCTCGTAGAGTGGGGAACCTGACCTCGAGGGGTTTGTATTCACTGAACTGGTTCAGAAAGAATCTTTGGCCAAGTGATTTGCATCTGCTTCCATCAGGATCACGTGATCAGTATTAGGAAAGGACCTCCCTTGTGCCCTCCCCAGAGTTCTCTCTTGGTCCTGAGGGAGCATCAGTGTGGTGTGTAGGAAGTGCTCCAGGGGATTCTAAGGGGGAGGCCTGGGTTAAGCATTTGGCTCCTGGTCCATTTGGAAGAGCTGAGGCCGGACTTCAGTCTGAGGAGAGGCAGCAGGGTTGGTCTAGCTGGATTTGGACCTGGGAAGTCAGCTCATATGGTCTGTGTGAGCAGAGGGTTAGGAGCTCTGTGGGGAGAGAACAATCAAGAAATAAGTTCACAGGCTGGTCTCCAGGTAGGAAGTGATTGTTCTTGAATCTTTCCTGAGACAGAGGACAGGAGAGGTGGTTGCAAGTTATAGAGCTGCACGGATGCCTTTAAACGTATTTTCTCAAGATGCAGAGGTGTGTTTGCTGCATAACATCCCCCAGAGAAGACGCAGAAGAGGAGGAAATGGCAGCTTCTCAGGTACATGTCCTGTCCCGGGTCTGAGGTTGTGTCTGCTTTTCCTCCTGAAATGCCTGGACTGAGAACTTGCAAACCTTTAATTCTCTACTTGTGTTTTTTTTTTTTTTTGGTGGAGGGGGTGCTTGGGCTGTTTGTTTTCAACTATTTGCTTTTTCCTACAACAGTGAAGACCAGCTCTTTAGACCACCTCTCCGTTATGTCTCAGAGCCTTTTCTCCATTGTCTCTATCCCAGCTTTCTACAGAACAAGATGAATTCTCTGTGCGATTTAGTGACTTTCAACTGGTGAAAGTTGAAAGTATATTCCCTTTGTGAGAGATCAACATGAGGAGTCACTGGTATCCAAGATTCCCCCTGGGATGTGGTTTGCTGTTGGGATCTTAGGGAAGTAGAGGAACTGCAG
This sequence comes from Oryx dammah, assembly GCF_014754425.2. Lineage (NCBI taxonomy): Eukaryota > Metazoa > Chordata > Mammalia > Artiodactyla > Bovidae > Oryx > Oryx dammah. The sequence continues at coordinate 4,950,520 of NW_024070197.1, read as the reverse complement.
TGAGGAGCTTCCATCTGTATGAAACTTCAGATCTTTAGAACAGGAGTAAGAAAATGCAGTTATAGGTAGAATGAACTCCGTGGTCTGGAATTTTTCAGACAATTTTGAAACAAAAAGAAATAATAGTGTAAGGTCTATATCATTAAAATAACTTGCTCTTAAAATACAGGACGCAGAACAGGGGAGGTATATGTGAACTGAAATTTGCATGACTGACATTTTTCAGGGTAGGTTCAGATCACCTGTTACCATTTATTCCATTATACCGCATCTTTCCTGGTTCAGAGTCTTATGTGAGATTCCAGCACTGTGATGTTCACATTTTTCCTCTTCATCTTTAAGAAAGATTTTGGATGATTGTCAGGGACATACAGAAGCCACCAGTTACAGTAGAAATCCATACCTTCTTAGTTTCTTTTTGCTTTGGATACTGAACAAACCTGTGTTTAGTGGGCATATTGAGTTTTGGAAGTGGAGGTTTTCATTACACAAGTCCAGGTCTGAGTTTACATTGTACTCCACTGGCATATCTCAAATCATCATCTTATCACATTTTTTTATTTTCACAAATAGTTATGATTATTCCTAATGTTTGTGTAACTATGTTAAATTTCTAAAATATAGCTCAACACAAATGATATAGATTTTGAAAGAAAGGACTCAGAACCAAGAACTCTAATTTATTTTATATTGTTATGTGCATTTGTATGTTAGTGTATTTAAAGCATACAGATTATCACCCACAAATAAATGAAATTTAACCAGACTTTATTGACTTGAATACTTTTTCTCACTTTTAAAACGTATATACTTCCCATTTTAGTGTAAATGTGTGCACAAAAATGATAACATTATTTGATCCATTTTTGAGGTATATTTTTATGTTTTTCCCAGTTACCTACACTGGTATACACATTTATTAGAGTTGTCTCTGTATTTGTCTGTGTTCCTTTTTTTATTTTTCTCTCTTTTATTTTTTATATTATGAAAGTACATGTGAGAGACATGTGAAATACAGAACAAAGTCACATATAAATTCTATTATATAACATATTTTAAAAATAGACAAATTATGATTTTTAATTGGTGTTTCAATGTCAAACTCTCCAAAGAATGGAATGAAGATTCAGAAAAGTACAAGGATATCAGTTCAGTTCAGTTCAGTTCAGTTCAGTCACTCAGTCATGTCCGACTCTTTGCGACCCCATGAATCGCAGCACGCCTGGCATCTCTGTCCATCACCAACTTCCGGAGTCTACTCAAACTCGTGTGGATCGAGTTGGTGATGCCATCCAGCCATCTCATCCTCGGTCGTCCCCTTCTCCTCCTGCCCCCAATCCCTCCCAGCATCAGAGTCTTTTCCAATGAGTCAACTCTTCGCATGAGGTGGCCAAAGTACTGGAGTTTCAGCTTTAGCATCAGTCCTTCCAATGAAAATGCAGGACTGGTTTCCTTTAGAATGGACTGGTTGGACCTCCTTGCAGTTCAAGGGACTCTCAAGAATCTTCTCCAACACCACCGTTCAAAGGCATTAATTCTTCGGCACTGTCTTCACAGTCCAACTCTCACATTCATACATGACCACTGGAAAAACCATAGCCTTGACTAGATGGACCTTTGTTGGCAAAGTAATGTCTCTGCTTTTGAATATGCTATCTAGGTTGGTCATAACTTTCCTTCCAAGGAGTAAGCGTCTTTTAATTTCATGGCTGCAGTCACCATCTGCAGTGATTTTGGAGCCCCCCCAAAATAAAGTCTGACACTGCTTCCCCATCTATTTCCCATGAAGTGATGGGACCAGATGCCATGATCTTTGTTTTCTGAATGTTAAGCTTTAAGCCAACTTTTTCTCTCTCCTCTTTCACTTTCATCAAGAGGCTTTTTAGCTCCTCTTCACTTTCTGCCATAAGAAAGTGATGTTATCTGCATATCTGAGGTTATTGATATTTCTCCCAGCAATCTGATTCCAGCTTGTGCTTCTTCCAGCCCAGCATTTCTCATGATGTACTCTGCATATAAGTTAAATAAGCAGGGTGACAATATACAGCCTTGACCTAATAACCATGAACTAACCAGTTAAAAATGAGCTTGTTAAAGAAGAACAACTCTGGTCTGACTCCAGAACTCTTGAATTTGAATCCACTTTTAAAAAATATTCCCAACTTGGAGAAAAATATTCAGGTTTGGTTGATAGATGATTTATTCTGTATAACATCACTCTAAATAGACATGCCTTTGTAGATCATATCATAGTATAGTTTTTCTCCCAGATAAAAAGAATCTCTACAGTGGTTTTATGAATTGTATACCATCTTTTTTCTGGGGCTAAAAATATGATAGAGAATATTAGCATGTAAAAATTATATTCTTGTGTAATACCAGACATTCTCCTAAATCAAAACCATTTCTCTTGCTGGTTCCTTCTTGGGTCACATTAGGAAGTCTTGCTATGGCCACATGGCACGTGTAACTTGTATTTTAGAGAGGGCTGACCTTCGGGATGTGGCCATAAATTTCACTCTAGAGGAGTGGGAGTGCCTGGACCTCGGTCAGCGAGAATTGTACAAGGACTGATGTTAGAGAACTATGGGAACCTCGCCTCCTTGGGTGAGGAGAATTTCCTTCCAGAATCCCTTCTCTACCCTCAGGGTTTTGCTTCCTGCGTTTCTAGAATGTCTCCTGGAATTATCTGCTTCTTATAATATAGTTTCAGACCCCTGCTTTTTAGGGAAAAAATGGAAGTTTGTGAGATTAGAAAGACTTCATGATGATTTATGATTCTAACCTTCCTCTTCCTTGATGTAATCTGCCTCCTTCTCTCTGAATTACTAGGAATGTTATAAGTTCAGTGGTATAAAATAGTTTTGCCCTCATTTCAAAATCAGATTTCCACTACTTACTTTTGCCTTGTAGTACTTGACCAGAATCTCAGGTTCTCATTTTTATGTATTTGTTAGTGTTGTAAAGGTACTTTCAATAAAATATTTGGGGAAATCATTTTCTAGGCTGTGTTATTATTCTACCACACCTTCTCTTCTCACCTGAATACACACTGGATTGGAAACTGATGAATCTCCAGCACAACTAAGTTTCCTTTTTCTGATGAACAGGTCTTGTTCTCTCTAAGCCAGATCTGGTCATCTTTCTGGAGCAAAGGAAGCATCTGTGGGATGTAAGGAGAATGGAGACAACAGCCACATACCCAGGTAGGTGTGAATGAACGGAGCCGATGACTCAGGTGAGAGGCCCAAGGATCTATGAGGAAGTCATCCTTTGTCTTGTGATTTGGGAAGACCTGCTTCAGTGGATAAGATTTTGGAGAAGTCTGGGTTTATTTCTGTTGCTGTCATAGAGGGACACCTGCCCCATTCTATCTCTTTAATCATTCATGAATTCATCTCCAGTGATTACTTTTCTCACTCACAGTGAGAACTGAAATTCTCTTCTTGGCCTGTGACAATCTGCATGAGTTGGCTGCTCTTTCATTTCTTGAGGATCTTAGGAAAACTGTGCCCATTTCTGAGTAACTCTATGATACTCTTTTTAAAGTTTGTTTCTACCTCTAGACAGAAGTGTGTGAGTGGCATTGTAGATTCACTGCCAAAGTTCTAGGAAAACTGGATACACTTTTTCCCCCTGATTTATATTATCTATAACACTGCAAGCTACAAATAAAACCTTGTAAATTTTAAACTCAAGTAATGTCTTCACTGCATAAATCAAAACCTCCCCCAAATGAGAGAATGCGAATCTCAGGGTTACTTCAAAGTTTCCCTTTTCTTCATATGAACTCATGTTAAATATCGTAAGTGTATTTGTTTTGACTTCTCAATGCTAAAATACTTTAATGTATTCATTTAACTCAATGAATTTTCAAATAAATTAGCATGGGAGCTTAGACCATTTTCTACCATATTTTTATAGTTGTTTCTCACTGTTAAGATTTTTAGATTATATGAAGACATCTTTTTAAAAAGTTCTTATTGGAGTGTAGCTATTTTACAATGTTGTGCTGCTGTACAGCAAAGAGAATCAATTATACGTGTATATATCCACTCTCTTTTATATTTCCTTCCACTTAAGTCTCCACGGAGCATTGAGCAGAGTTCCCTGTGTTCCCATCATATTTTTAAAGTCTCAATTCTTATTTAATTTCTTAAGAACTACTACTTAAGTTTATCTTGTTTGTTATCAGCTTCTCCAGACTTGTTCTATATATTCTCACTTTCTGATTAGTTGTATGTCAATATCATTTATGATTTTTAGATTCAAATATTGAATAGAATATGCTCAAATAAAAAACAGACATGGTAAGAAGTGGATTAAAGAATTATTAGGCACCTAGTATTTGTGAAAATGTCTGCTGTCTCAATTCAACATGACTTAAACCAAAAAGTCATCATTAGATTGCCTATCTCCTTTTCATTTAGTGGTTCTTATAGGTTTTTATCTTGCTCCTTCCTCTACAACATATTTCTTTGTCCTCTCATTTTGTCCAATTTTTTTGTGCCTGGGTCTCTCTTATGAAGGCTGCAGGATCCTAGTTCCTCTTGCTGTGGTGTCTGCACCCTCATGGGTGAGGTTGGTCCAGAGGTTGTGCCCTTACCTCTTTGATCTGGGCTTTGACTGTTGTTACCGTGACCCGAGCCTGCCCTGGATACTGAGGGGAGCTTCCTCTTGGCTCTGTGGCTGTCACTGCCCTGTCTGTGGTGGGGTCTGCTCCCTGGTTGGTGGAATAGAGCCCCCAGATCTGTTTCTTCGCTGTGATTCTGATCTGTGGTCGAGGCAGGTGGGATTGGAGCACACCAACTGGGAGAGAAGACCCTGAGGATTGCTCCTCTGGGGGTGTTCACCTCTGTGTGCTCTGTGGGTCAATTTCACCCATTCACTCATGTGGCCCTGTGTTGGCACTGCCCTTGGCCCTACTTTAACCGTGGGTATGCTGGCACATGGCCCTGGTGTCTCAGATGTTGTTTTCAGCAGGTCACAAGCATAGATCCTCTGAAGTCAGGGCCCAGGATGGCATTCCTCATGGAGCTGGACCCACTGTGGTGCTGTGGGGCAGCTCAGACTCCGGCCTGGCCCCGCCCCCTAGTGTAGGAGCCCACAGTCTACAGCTGCTAAAGCTACATGCTGTGACTTGGGGAGCCCTGGTCATCCATTCAAATGCTCTGTAGGTTACGAAGACAGTTGTGATGGTACAGAAATGAGCTTGTGCAGCTTCCAGTAGAAGATTTCAGCTTTACTTCCTTAATTTCCAGACCCTGGGGCTCAGCAGTGTTTAGCCCCCTCTGTGCATGTGGACGACCCATAGGCACCTGCTCCCGAAGTTTCCCAGAGCCCACCAGTCTACCCTGGTAGGGAGGGGGCACAGAGGAGGAGGCAGCAGCCAGCATCGTGAGAGCACCCATCCTGGCGGGAGCCCCTCGTACTGCCTGGTGAGGAGGGGCCAGCACAGGGGGCGAGGCTACAGACAATGGTGGGTCTTCGCTTTGGGCATCACTCACCAATGGTGCTCAGGCTATGGTGGTTCAGGCTTCCACCTCAAGCATTCCTGTTTGCAGAGCTCCTCTCTCACTCCCGTCCCTCAGGATGTCCCCTCAGAGCCAACCACACTCCTCTGCCTGGGTCTGCTCTCCAAACCTCACATTTCAGCACCCTGAGCCCTTGTCTGCAGCGGTGGACGCCCTCTCAGGCTGGGTGGGCAGGGCAGGGGTCAGCACCCCGTGTACAGGTCTAACTCTGTCCTGCTGCCGCACGCTGGCTGCCACGTTCTCTTCCCCGGATGTGGAGTCCACCCTTCTCTTTCTGCTCCCCTCAGGGTTGCAGGTCCCATCTCGCTTCTTTTCCTCCTCCTTTTCCTTCTTCTTTCTTTTGACCTACCTGGCTCAGCAGGAATCCTTCTTGTCCTTTTACGTGTCCCAGGTCCTCTGCTAGTTTTCTGCAGAGGCTCCGTGAGAATTGCTCCATTTGCAGATGTATTCTTGATGCGTTTGTGGAGAGATCAACTCCATGTCTGCCTAATTCTCTGCCATCTTGGTCCTTCTGTCTCTGTTTTATTTTCAATCTAGCTAAGGGTTCATCAATTTTATGTAAATTTTAAAGGATATTCACTGAGACTTGTAAGTAAAATACCACGTTCTTTGGTATCTTTCAGCTGTGTCATCTCACAACATGCAAGATTTGATGCCAAAAAATCCAGAGTTAGAAGATTTAATCTCCAAAGCAAAGCTAGGAATATATGAAAGAGTTCACCTTGGCAACTTACATTTAATGAAAGACTGCGAATATATACAAGGGCATGTGAAGGACAGAGAGGATGTTTCCATGGACATAAAGAAACTGAGACAGTTTCCCATAATGCAAATGTTACTGCCAACAGAAATCAAAGATATGAGTCAAATTGGGAAAAATACCAATTTGAGACATCAACATCTGCAGAGAAGTGTATGTTGGTAAGAAAAAACCCACATTGTTGTTTGAAACATACATGTTCTCTTGAGAAAAATGTGGAAAATCTGGAAAGTCATCCAGTCACTACTGCAAATAATCAGTCACACAATTCTGAACATGGGTTTCGATTAAACATACATTCAAAAATGTCTGAAAACCAGAAATTTAAAAATAAGGGGGGAAATTCCCAGTATAATCAATTTATTGAATCCTTTAGCAAGGGTTTATTCCTCAACCAACAGATATTTTCTGCCCATTCCAAAATCTGTAATGTTGGTAATACTGGGAGAGACCTTACTGAACCGTCACTGTCCAATACATATGGAGTTATAATTAATGTGGAACAACTTTATAAGTGTATAAAAATGAGTAATGCCTTCCATAGCTCTACTCTCAATAATTACAAGAGTACGTATGATGGAGTGAGAAGCTATTCATGCAATGAAACTGGGTATAACCTTGACCAAGACCCAAATGTTATGAAATATCAGGCACTTCAATTATCAGACAATGATTCTAAAAGTAATCAATATAGGAATGTCTTTTATCAAATCTCAAATCTTACTAGTTATAAGAGCATTCATATTGAAGAGAAAAATCATAATTGTTGTGAATATGGTAAAGGTTGTAATCAGTCTTCAAAACTTATTCAGACTAAGCAGAAATGCTGCAAACATAATAAATGTGGAAAAGTTCTTAGGAAATCATCAAGTCTAAACAGACACAGACAAATTCATATAGGAAGGAAGCCTTTCAAATGTACAGAATGCGATAAAGCCTTTGACTGGCAATCAAGCCTTACTCAACATCAGCGAATTCATACTGGGGAGAAACCATACAAATGTAAAGAGTGTGGCAAAACCTTTAGCTGCTGTTCAAATTTTATTCAATATCAGGTAATTCATACTGGGGGGAAGACTTATAGAGGTACAGAATGTGCAAAAGCATTTAATCAGAGCTCAAAACTTACTAAACATCAAAGAATTCATACTAGGGAGAAATCTTAAATGTAAGGAGTGTGATAAAGCCTTGGCGTGCAAGCCTTACTCAACATCAGCGAATTCATACCGCAGAGAAACCATACACATGTAAAGAATGTGGCAAAACCTTCATCCGTTGTTCAAATCGTATTCAACATCCGGTAATTCACAGTGGGGAGAAGCCTTATAAGTGTAAGGATTGTGGCAAAGCCTTTGCCCGTTGCTCAGCTCTTAACACCAGCGAATCCATACTGGGGAAAAACCTTACAAATGTAAAGAGTGCGGCAAAGCGTTTAATCAGAGCTCAAGTCTTATACATCTGCGAATTCATACTGGAGAGAAACTTTGTACAAGCATATGTGTGTGTGCTAAGTGACTTCAGTTATGTCCGACTCTTCGAGCCCTCCAGGCTCCTCAGAGGTCCGTGGGATTCTCCAGTCAAGAACACTGGAGTGGTTCCCATGCCCTCCTCCAGGGGGTCTTCCCAGCCCTGTGGACTGAACCCAAGTCTCTTCTGTCTCCTGCACCGGCAGGCAGGTTCTTTTCCACTAGCGCCACCTGGGAAGCCCCAGAAGCCTTCTAAGTATAAGGAATGTGGCCAAACGTTTAACTGGTTTGGAAGCATTACTCAGCATCAAGGAACTCACACTGGGGAGAAATTATGCAAATATAAAGAGTGTGAGCTTTTACCCAGATCTCAAATGGCAACCCACTCCAGTACTCTTGCCTGGAAAATCCCATGGACAGAGAGCCTGGTAGGCTATAGTCCTTGGGGTCGCAAAGAGTTGGACATAACTGAGTGACTTCACTTTCATTTTTCACTTTCTAGTCTCACTAGACATCAGAGATTTCATGCTCCGAAAAAACTTTAAATTTACACATAGTCAACATAAAACATTTTACAATCCTCTCTATGATCCTTGGGCTTCTGAGGTGGCACTAGTGGTAAAGAACCCGTCTGCCGAACCCAATGCCGAAGACATGAGAGATGCATCCTACTTTGTGATCACTGTGTGATTCTTGATTAAATAGAGACTATAAGCTTTCAGAGACATTCCTGTTCCTATGATAAAATGATCTGAGAATTGTGGTTTCTCAAAAGCCATATGTGGCAAAGGCTTTAATCAGAGCCATCACCTCACTTGACATTAGACAGCACATACTGGAGAAAAACGCTAGAAGTCAGTAAGTGATAAAAGAGGTTTGTCCTAAATATTTACGTACTTTAGGAAAAAAAAAATGAGAGCATTTACACTGGAAAAATGTGTGAATAATGTAAAAAAATGTAGAATAATGCTTAATTAAAAATCAAATGTAAATAAATATCAGAGAATGCATACTAGAAAGCCTTGCATCTATACCTCTTTTCTGGAATGATTCTAAATTGAGAATACTGTAGAATGTAATCCATTGTTAAAATGCATAGAAAATTGATATGTTAGAATGGAACAAAAGATGAAGGGGTGGATGTTTGGAGAGTTACAGTTATAATCAATGTATCTTGGTTTATACTAACATTATTTGAGATTATTAAAAAACCAAAATGAATATAATTCGACTCTCAGATTTCTACATAGTAAGGTTCATTTATAGTGTATAAATTGACTTTTGTTTTTGATGGTTGCTGCCGCAAACATAAGAGAAGCCCTTCTAACCCAGAGAGAAATCATTTGTATTTATTTTCCATTAGATTAAGAACACAGTAATGTAATGTGTACACTGAACACCTAAGTGGTGTTGTATGTCATTGACATCAAACATCCCTATAGGTCACCATGATGGAAGTGTTCAGGAATCATTCCCTGTATCAATGTAAGATAGAGGTTTGTTCTAAAATTATAATACTTATGTCACTTGATTTTTTAGAATAAAACTATATAGTCCATTAAAAAAATCTGGTGTATTTTTATTACATCAACACAAGAAATCATGCATATTACCAGACAGACTCGAGGTAAGGACATTTTCTTTCTCCCTGAGAAAAGTGTAGAAAACCCCTCCTGAAAAAGTCATATAGTTAATGCACATCCATCTTTACTAAATAACTAGCCTCCATTTTGTAAAGCATAGAAACCACAATTCTCAGATCATTTTATCATAGGAACAGGAATGTTTCTGAAAGCTTGTAATCTCTATTAAGAATCACACAGTGATCACAAAGTAGGATGCATCTCTCATGTCTTCGGCATTGGGTTCGGCAGACGGGTTCTTTACTAGTGCCACCTCAGAAGCCCAAGGATCATAGAGAGGATTGTAAAATGTTTTATGTTGACTATGTGTGAATTAGTATATGTTGATTAACAGAAGAGAATGGTTTGTAGTGTTACATTTGATGTGTAATAGAGTGTTAACCAACTGCCAAAATTAACCTCTCCTATGTTTTTTAAGTTTGCAGGGAAGGTATCGTAACAATAAACTATTCTAGCACAGAGGGATGGCATCTGTAGAAAGTGGCTTCCTTAGTGCCTTTAAACCTCAAATAATTTCCTGTATTTCCCATCTTTTCTACATTGTACATTTTTCTCTCTCTGTAACTGCTGGGACATGGTGACGGTTCTAATAAGACGGACCATACAGAGTACTGTGGAGAGCTTCCCTGACTGCTCCGTGCTGTTGCTGCCTCAGCGTCTGTCTAGGCAGCAGGCAGCCTGCAGGTCCTTGAGCTCACACCAGCCAGTCCTGTGAGCACCTCCACTAGATGACCCCCTTCCTGGAGACCAGCAGTCTTGCTGAACCCCAGGGTCTACTGCACAGGCCCCCCTTCAATGACACCCTCAGAACTCACCAGATTCCTGCTCCTCTGGTTTGAATGGACCCGTCCATGCTCAGCCAGGGGAGCCCACAGCCCTTCACCCAGGGTCCCTTAGAAAGGCCTGAACCCCAAGTACTGGAGCTTTCTCGGCCTGGTTCTAGCCTGATCTCCCTCAGGGGGCCCTCAAGGCTGCCTGTGAATACTCTCAGGACCTAAAGTCATAAACTCACCTCCCTCTTTTCCTTTGTGGTCCTTTGTGGAACTGAGACATTCCACAGACTGCCACAGTCTCATTTTAACAAGTACAAACCTTAAAAACTGACAAGAACTAAAATTAAAAGCCATGTTAATATTCTGAACTAACATTCATAAAATTTGACACAATGTATTTTTTAGCACGTGTTTCTTGTCTATGCTTAAGCTTCTTTCCATGGCTTTGACATACATTGAATGCAATATATAAACATATGCAGGTATACATTAGCAGTGAGAAAACTAAGAATGAAGAGTGTGTCTCTATTTGTACCCATGGTCTTTTGAAGAATTAAGAAGCATTAGATAAAAATTGATACTTTCAAACTTTTTGATTTACTAAGAACTGAGAAATGACAGATTTTTAAATTAGATATATTTTACCTATTTTCCATTGAGTTCATTTCCCCCAAACTTCAGGAATCTCTGTTTTAAAGGAAACACCATACTGTTTTATGGTGACATAAAACTGAACACCAGACTGAAACCACAATCACAGGCAACTAGCCGCTCTGATCACACGGACCACAGCCTTGTCTAACTCAGTGAAACTAAGCCATGCCCGTGGGGCCACCCATGATGGACGGGTCATGGTGGAGAGGTCTGACAGAATGTGGGCCACTGGAGAAGGGAATGGCAAACCACTTGAGTATTCTTGCCTTGAGAACCCCATGAACAGTATGAAAAGGCAAAAAGATAGGATAACAAAAGAGGAACTCGCCAGGTCGGTAGATGCCCAGTATGCTACTGGAGATCAGTGGAGAAATAACTCCAGAAAGAATGAAGGAATGCAGCCAAAGCAAAAACAACACACAGTTGTGGATGGGACTGGTGATAGAAGCAAGGTCTGATGTTGTAAAGAGCAATATTGCATAGGAACCTGGAATGTTAGGTCCATGAATCAAGGCAAATTGTAAGCGGTCAGACAAGAGATGGCAAGAGTGAATGCCGACATTCCAGGAATCAGCAAACTAAGATGGACTGGAATGGGTGAATTTAACTCAGATGACCATTATATCTACTACTGTGGGCAAGTAGATAGAAGAAATGGAGTAGCCATCATGGTCAACAAAAGAGTCCGAAATGCAGTACTTGGATGCAATCTCAAAAATGACGGAATGATCTCTATTCATTTCCAAGGCGAACCACTCAATAGCACGATAATCCAAGTCTATGCCCCGACCAGTAATGCTGAAGAAGCTGAAGTTGAATAGTTCTATGAAGACCTACAGGACCTTCTAGAACTAACACCCCCAAAAGATGTCCTTTTCATAATAGGGGACTGGAATGCAAAAGTAGGAAGTCAAGAAACACCTGGAATAATAGGCAAATTTGCCCTTGGAGTACAGAATGAGGCAGGGCAAAGGCTAACAGAGTTCTGCCAAGAGAACACACCGGTCATAGCAAACCCCCTCTTCCAACAACACAAGAGAAGTCTCTACACATGGACATCACCAGATGGTCAACACCGAGATCAGATTGATTATATTCTTTGCAGCCAAAGATGGAGAAGCTCTATACAGTCAGCAAAAACAAGACCGGGAGCTGACTGTGGCTCAGATCATGAACTCCTTATTGCCAAATTCAGACTTAAATTGAAGAAAGTGGGGAAAACTACTATACCATTCAGGTATGACCTAAATCAAATCCCTTATAACTATACAGTGGAAGTGAGAAATAGATTTAAGGGACTAGATCTGATAGACAGAGTGCCTGATGAACTATTGACGGAGGTTCGTGTATTATACAGGAGACAGGAATCAAGACCATCCTCAAGGGAAAAAAAATTGCAAAAAAGCAAAACGGCTATCTGAGGAGGCTTTACAAATAGCTGTGAAAAGAAGGGAAGCAAAAAGCAAAGGAGAAAAGGAAAGATATACTCATTTGAATGCAGAGTTCCAAGGAGCAGGTAGAGATAAGAAAGCCTTCCTCAGGGATCAATGCAAAGAAATAGAGGAAAACAATAGAATGGGAAACACTAGAGATCTCTTCAAGAAAATTAGAGATACCAAGGGAATATTTCACGCAAAGATGGGCTGAAAAAAGGACAGAAATGGTATGCATCTAACAGAAAAGCAGAAGATATTAAGAAGAGGTGGCATGACCCAGATAATCATGATGGCGTGATTGCTCACCTAGAGCCAGATATCCTGGAAGGTGAAGCAAGTGGGCCTTAGGAAGCATCAGTACAAACAAAGCTAGTGGAGGTGATGGAATTCTAGTGGAGTTATTTCAAATCCTGAAAGATGATGCTGTGAAAGTGCTGCACTCAATATGCCAGCAAATTTGGAAAACTCAGCAGTGGCCACAGGACTGGAAAAGGTCAGTTTTCATTCCAATCCCAAAGAAAGGCAATGCCAAAGAATGCTCAAACTACCACACAATTGCACTCATCTCACACGCTAGTAAAGTAATGCTTAAAATTTTCTTAGCCAGGTTTCAGCAATACATGAACTATGAACTTCCAGATGTTCAAGCTGGTTTTAGAAAAGGCAGAGGAACCAGAGATCAAATTGCCAACATCTGCTGGATCATCAAAAAAGCAAGAGAGTTCTAGAAAAACATCTATTTCTGCTTTATTGACTATGCCAAAGCCTTTGACTGTGTGGATCACAAGAAACTGTGGAAAATTCTTCAAGAGATGGGAATACCAGACTATCTGACCTGCCTCTTGAGAAATCTGTATGCAGATCAGGAAGCAACTGTTAGAACTGGACACGGAACAACAGACTGGTTCCAAATAGGAAAAGGAGTACGTCAAGGCTGTATATTGTCACCGTGCTTATTTAACTTCTATGCAGAGTACACCATGAGAAACGCTGGGCTGGAAGAAGCAAAAGCTGGAATCAAGATTGCCAGGAGAAATATCAATAACCTCAGATATGCAGATGACACCATCCTTATGGCAGAAAGTGAAGAGGAACTAAAAAGCCTCTTGATGAAAGTGAAAGAGGAGAGTGAAAAAGTTGGCTTAAAGCTCAAAATTCAGAAAACTAAAATCATGGCATCTGGTCCCATCACTTCATGGCAAATAGATGGGGAAACTGGAAACAGTGGCTGACTTTATTTTTCTGAGATCCAAATCACTGTGGATGGTCATTGCAGCCATGAAATTAAAAGATGCTTACTCCTTGGAAGAAAAGTTATGACCAACCTAGACAGCATATTAAGAAGCAGAGACATTACCTCATCAAAAAATGTCCATCTAGTCAAGGCTATGGTTTTTCCAGTAGTCATGTATGGATGTGAGAATTGGACTATAAAGAAAGCTGAGTGCTGAAGAATTGATGCTTTTGAACTGTGGTGTTGGAGAAGACTCTTGAGAGTACCTACTCAAAGAGATCCAACCATTCCATCCTAAAGGAGATCAGTCCTGGGTGTTCATTGGTAAGACTGATGTTGAAGCTGAAACTCCAATACTTTGGCCACCTGATGTGAAGAGCTGACTCATTTGAAAAGACCCTGATGCTGGGAAAGATTGAGGGCAGGAGGAGACAGGGACGACAGAGGATGAGATGGTTGGATGGCATCACTGACTCAATGGACATGGGTTTGTGTGGACTCCAGAAGTTGGTGATGGACAGGGAGGCCTGGCATGCTGTGGTTAAAGGGGTCACAAAGAGTAGGACACGACTGAGCAACTGAACTGAACTGATACTGTTTTAAGTTTTAGTTTTTAAGGAACATCCATCCTGCTATCTTTAGTGATTGTAGCAGTTTACATTCCCATGAACACTGTGGGATGGTTCCCTTTTTTCCACATCCTCTCTAGGCTTTTTTCATAGCTCAGTCAATAAAGAATCTGTCTGCAATGCAGAAGACCCAGGTTCGATCCCTGGGTCAGGAAGATCCCCTGGAGGAGGAAATGGCAACCCACTCCAGTATTATTGCATGGAGAATCCCATGGACAGAGGAGACTGGTGGGCTACAGTCCATGGGGTCACAAGGGTAAGACACAACTTAGTGACTAAACCACCACCACCACCACTCAGCATTTCTGATACTATTTGCAGGCCCTTTGATAATGGTCATTCTGACTGATGTGGGATGTGATATTATTGTAGCTTTGATTTGCATTTATCTAATAATTAGTGATGTTGAGCATCTTTGATGTACCTGGTGGCCACCTAAATGTCTGGAGAAATGAGGTGTTCTGCTCATTTTTTGATTGTGCAGTTTGTTTGATATTAGGTTTTTTGATATTATAGTCACCTTTTCCCAGGAGTTGCAAAGTTCAGGCTATAAATATCCTGAGTCTAGAGTACTTCCAGAACCATGAAATAATCTGTGTAAAACTGTCACGATGGACACACGTTGCTATACATTAGCTCAGACTCATAGTGTGCAAACACTTCCTAAGTGGCACTAGTCAAAAAAAAAAAAAAAAAATCCGCCCGCCAGTGCAGGGGTGGAGAAGGCAATGGCACCCCATTCCAGTACTCTTGCCTGGAAAATCCCATGGATGCAGGAGCCTGGTAGGCTGCAGTCCATGGGGTCGCTAAGATTCGGACACGACTGAGTGACTTCACTTTGAATTTTCACTTTCATGCATTGAAGAAGGAAATGGCAACCCACTCCAGTATTCCTGCCTAGAGAATCCCAGGGATGGGGGAGCCTGGTGGGCTGCCATCTATGGGGTCGCACAGAGTCGGACACGACTGAAGCGACTTAGCAGCAGCAGCAGCAGTTCAGGAGATGCAAGACGGGCAGGTTCCATCGGTAGGTTAGGAAGATCCCCTGTACAAAGAAATGATACCCATTCCAATGTTCTTGCCTGGACAATTATATGGGCAGAGGAGCCTGGCAGGCCACAGTCCATGGGGTCGCAAAGAGTTGGACACGACTGAGCGACTTCACTTTCAATTTCAAATACACATTTATGGTTCATGTCCAGAGGCTTTGGTCCCTTCCCAACATACATTTTAATCCATCCTCCATACCTGCCTATGGTTTATTTTCAAAGAAAGCTGTGATGTAAACACCTTCATAAAATCATGCCTCCCCGTCTCTGAAGATGGAGGTACGGATAGGTGGTCAAAACGCAAAGCATTTTCGGAATGCCTGTGGCCCCAGGGGTCTTCCCAGTTGGCTCAGTGGTAAAGAATCCGTCTGCCAATGTAGAAGACCCAGGAGACGTGGGTTCGATCCCTGGGTCAGGAAGATCCCCTGAAGAAGGGAATGACAACCCACGGCAGTATTCGTGCCTGGGAAATCCCAAGGGCAGAGGAGCCTGCAGGGCTATAGTCCACGGGGTCACAAAAGAGTGGGACACGACTGAGCTACTGAGCATGGAAGCACGTGGCCCCAGGAAGGGGAGGGGGAGACAGGACCCAAGGACTCAGGGCAACTTTGGGAAGATCTGGGAGAGCAGAGCCTCACGCCCCACCAAGGGCATCATGTGACTTTGTGGACCACTCGCCTCCTGCCTCCCCTTCCCTAAGCGCAGCTCCAGGCCACAGAGGGCCGCCCCCAGGAGGAGCCCTTCCCCGGGGCATCAGGCGGCCGGAGCCGGTGTTTTCAGAGGTTCCAGCCCCGCGCCCTCACCGGCTCAGGGCTCCCAGGTGTGCTCTGTGGCATGGCTCCAGCTCAGTGCCACGGAAGACAGGTGTTACAGGAGCAGCGTCAGCACCCACCGGGGGCTTGTTCAACGTGTCGTTTCACGGGTTCCCCTCAAACTGGCTAATTCATATCTTCTTAGACTGGGGAGGGTTTGTATCCACTTTAAAGCTGCAGTAAAAAAAAAAAAAAAACTTTAGGCAAGCGGTTCTCGTCTGGGGTTCCAGGAGGATCCTCCTCGCAAACTCCGGCCCCTGGCCCTGGAGGAGCATCAGCGCCGCTTGTCTTCCTGCTCCAGGCGAGGCCCGGGCTGAACACGGGCTTCGGGCGCGTCTGTGAGAGCTCAGAGCCAGCTTCAGGCCGGGAGGGGCGGCGGGGTCTGCTGTTCTGGGGTCGGGAGGGGGACGTCAGGGCCGCTCACCTGTCCCGTGTTGGCAGAATCCGCGGAGAGAACACGTGTGGACAGCAAAGGAGAACTTGACGAGCGTCTCCGGGAGGAGCTGATCGTCCTGAGCCTCTCCTGAGACAAAGGGCAGGAGAGGTGGGCCCTCTCAGCTTTTCAAGCTCCTTCTGCCTGTGGGCGTGTTGCGAGCAGGCGAAGGCGCTGGGCTGATGCCTTGGAAGGTGTTATCTCATGATGCTGAGGTGATCCTTCCCCGTGACCTTGAGGAGAAAACGACCCAGGGCAGAAATGACAGCTTCTCAGGTACATGCCCTGTTCTGGGTCATAGGCATGTCCGCTTTTCTTCCTGAAATGCCCTGGATTAACAGTTTACAAACCTTTCATTCTCTATGTCTGATGTTGCCTATTGACGTGGTTTTCAACTGCTAAATTTTTTCCCCTTTTATTCTGATGATGGTCAAGATCAGAGCTTTAGAATGGTTCTCCCTCACATCCCAGAATCTTTTCTTGGGTGTCTGTCTTCATCAAGGCTCCCTGTAGAACACGAAGTATTCTCACCGAGAACTAATGACTTTCCTTGTGGCTAAGAATCCTCCTGCCAGTGCAGGGGACACGGGTTCCATCCCCGGCCTGGGAAGATCCCATGGGCCCAGAGCAGCTAAGCCTGTGCGCCTCAACTAGAGAAAAGCCCGCACAGCAACAAAGACCCACTGCAGCCAGAAATAAATAAATGAATAATTTAAAATAGAAGGGCCTGGGCTTTAGGAAGACTGCTGGTTACCAGGGCTGCTGGGGAAGCCCTATGAGGAATGTACACGTGCTTATGAATTTGCAGGGTGTTTTCTAGTGCGTGTGCTTATGAAAATAACTGGTATCAAAGCAAGGCACCTGTGGGCTACCAGTCTACACAAATGATGCCAAGGCAGCAATATCATGGAGCAGCGAAAGTAACTCTCATCAATACTCCTATGCAATCCATACAGTAATCATCATAATGTCCCAGGAGTTAAAAATGAGGAAATGACACACTGTACCATTTATGAAAAATATGATCTCAAGTTATTTGAGGGTTATGGCCAGTAGAAAAGGGGAATTACGATGAGATGTCATTCTGTGTGCCTGCTAAGTTGTTTCAGTTGTGTGTGACTCTTTGCAACCCCATGGGGTGCAGCCATCCCAGCTCCTCTGTCCACGGGATTCTCTACAGAACAATACTGCAGTGGATTGCCCTGCCCTCCTCCAGGGGATCTTCTGTACTCAGGGATCAAACCAGCATCTCTTATGTCTCCTGCACTGGCAGGCAGATTCTTTACCACTAACACTATCTGGGAAGCCCCATGAGATATCATCCTACTGTGTTATTACAGATACTTTATATTCACCATCTGTCAATCAGTTCAGTTCAGTTGTTCAGTCATGTCTGACTCTGTTACCCCATGGACTGCAGCACGCCAGGCTTCCCTGTCCATCACCAACTCCTGGAGCTTACTCAGACTCATGTCCATTGAGTCGGTGATGCCATCCAACCATCTCATCCTCTGTCTTCTGCTTCTGCTCCTGCCTTCAGTCTTTCCTAGTACCAGGGTCTTTTCAAATAAGTTGGTTCTTTGCATCAGGTGGCCAAACTATTGGAGTTTAAGCTTCAGCATCAGTCCTTCCAATGAATATTCAGGACTGATTTCTTTTAGGATGGACTGGTTGGATCTTCTTGCAGTCCAAGGGACTCTCAAGAGTCTTCTCCAACACCACAGTTCAAAAACATCAATTCTTCGGCACTCAGCTTTCGTTATAGTCCAACTCTCACATTCATACATGACTACTGAAGAAAACATAACTGACTAGACAGAGCTTCTTTGGCAAAATAATGTCTCTGCTTTTTAATATGCTGTCTAAGTTGGTCATAGTTTTTCTTCCAAGGAGCAAGCGTCTTTTAATTTCATGTCTACAGTCACCATCTGCAGTGATTTTGGAGCCCCCCAAAATAAAGTCTCTCACTGTTTCCATTGTTTCCCCATCTATTTGCCATGAAGTAATGGGACTGGCATCACTGACTCGATGGACGTGAGTCTGAGTGAACTCCGGGAGTTGGTGATGGACAGGGAGGCCTGGCGTGCTGCGATTCATGGGGTCGCAAAGAGTTGGACGTGACTGAGCGACTGAACTAAACTGAATTGAACTGACTGAATGGGACCAGATGTCATGATCTTAGTTTTCTGAATATTGAGTTTTAAGCCAACTTTTTCATTCTCCTCTTCCACTTTCATCAAGAGGCTCTTTAGTTCTTCTTCACTTTCTGCCATAAGGGTGGTGTCATCTGCATATCTGAGGTTATTGATTTCTCCCAGCAATCTTGATTCCATCTTGTGTTTCATCCAGATGCTTTGGAAGCATCACTATGAACAAAGGTAGTGGAGGTGATGGAATTCCAGCTGAACTACTTCAAATCCTAAAAGATGATGCTGTTAAAGTGATGCACTCATTATGCCAGCAAATTTGGAAAACTCAGCAGTGGCCACAGGACTGGAAAAAGTCAGTTTTCATTCCAATCCCAAAGAAAGGCAATGCCAAAGGATGTTCAAACTACCACACAATTACACTCATCTCATACGCTAGCAAAGTAATGCTTAGAATTTTCCAAACCAGGCTTCAATAGTACGTGAACCGTGTACTTCCAGATTTTCAAGCAGAATTTAGAAAAGGCAGAAGAACTAGAGATCAAATTGCCCAAATCTGCTGGATCATCAAGAAAGCAAAAGAGTTCCAGAGAAACATCTACTTCTGCTTTATTGACTACGTCAAAGCCTTTGACTGTGTGGATCACAAGAAACTGTGGAAACTTTTTAAAGAGATGAGATTACCAGATCATCTTAGAAATCTACCTCCTGAGAAATCTGTATACAGGTCAAGAAGCAGCAGTTAAAACTGGGCATGGAACAACAGACTGGTTCCAATTTGGAAAAGGAGTACATCAAGGCTGTATATTGTCACCCTGCTAATTTAACTTATATGCAGAATACATCATGCAAAATGTCGGGCTGGATATTCACCATCAGTTATTGACAACTTAAAAAAACCTGGGAGATGATAATGTTGGTATTAATCTTTACGTTGCTGGTGGAATACATGTGTATGTGCTTAGTCGTGTCTGACTCTGCAACCATGAACTGTAGCCCATAATGCTCCTCTGTCCATGGGATTCTCCAGGCAAAAATACTGGAGCTGGTTGCCATTTCCTTCTCCAGGGGATCTTTCTGACCCAGGGATGGAACCCACACCTTCCGTGACCCCTGCATTGGCAGGCAAATTCTTTACCATTGAACCACCTGAGAAGCCTGTACTAATGAGAACATTTCATCAATTATACATGAAGTTTAATATATTAAAAGCCATTCCATTTTATTAACTAACATATAGGAAGTTTACACATAAACTAAATAAAACTTTCCAAAGTTTATAATCTTTGATCAAAATACAGATTACAAGTATTCAGAAACATTCTTGTTCTTCTGATATACTGATCAGAGAAATAAGATATTTATGGTTTACAGAGAGCAGTTACTTAGTAAACAAAGATGTAGATTAATTAAATAACCCTTCAGGGAAACATTACATATACTTTTCTTAGGTATAAGATTTCCTGATTGCAACCATGTCAAGTAAAATTTATGACTTCTAGTTCTTGCTGTTACACATGGGAATTTCAGTGAACTGCCATCTTTATATCCATAAAGAACCATTGGCACCACTATTTAAAATTTAGAATGACCCTCTGTCTTACTTTAATACAAAGAATTATTTTCTGAACACTTACCTAATGGTGACATAGAGGTATATTTTAAACAATGACAATCATCACCTCCATTTAGACTTTCATTGTACATTTCACATTTCAAGGTCCTTAATATTCCATAGAAAGGTAGATAAAACTATTTCTAGCTAACAGAGAAGGGCTTCACTTAACTTTGAGGCAGGAAAGATCAAGAATATTAGTTAAAAAAAGAAAATTAGCTCACATACACACTAGAAACAAAGGTTTGGCATGTAGCATTTTGAGACTTAAATTATATTAAATTTCACTTTCACACAATGTCAATATAAATAAGGATACAATGATAATTTTACTGTCAAACATGTCTCACCTTGATCCTATGATCCACAGTAAGAAATAATTTTTCTAAGTGTTTTAACTTTGGATTATTCTCTATAATATCCTGATTTTAAGTAATACCAGAAAAGGCTTAATGACTGAATGCTATCTATTATGAATTCTCTGTATTTATTTAGACCTGAGTTTTTAAATTCATTTTGTACACTTCTTACAGCATTAAGCGTCTTTCCCAGTATGAACTCTCTGTTGTTTCCTGATGTGTATGCTTAAGACAAACCTCTTTCATCACTTACTACATTTGTAGGGTCTCTCTCCAGCACACGCTCTCTGATGCTGAGTGAGGTGACGGCTCGCTCCAAGGCTTTGCCACATTATTTATAAGACTATTTGGTGCTATGAATTATTATGATGAGTAAGGTTTGAGTAGCAATTAAAAGCTTTTTCATATTCTTCATATGTCTATGGTTTCTCCCCAGTATGAATTCGCCTATGTTTATTAAGGTTTGAAGTCTGATTAAAGGCTTTGCCACATTCTGTACATTTATAAGGCTTCTCTCCTGTATGAATTCGCTGATGTTGAGTAACATGTGAACGCCTGGTAAAGGCTTTGCCACATTCTGTACATTTATAAGGCTTCTCTCCTGTATGAATTAGCTGATGCTGAGTAACATGTGAACGCCTGGTAAAGGCTTTGCCACATTCTGTACAGTTGTATAGTTTCTCCCCAGTATGACTTCTCTGATGCTGAGTAAGTCTTGAGCAACTGATAAAAGTTTTGCCACACTCTTTACACTTGTATGGTTTCTCTCCAGTATGGATTCGCTGATGTTGAATAAGTGTCGTACTTTGGTTAAAGGCTTTCCCACAAATCTGACATTTGTATGGTTTTTCCCCAGTATGGACTCGCCTATGTCGATTAAGGTCTGAACTGCGAGTAAAGGCTTTGCCACATTCTGTACACTTGCAAGTCTTGTCTGCAGTATGAACTGTGAGATGTTGAGTAAGACTGGAGGGCTTGCTAAAGGTTTTGCCACATTCTGTGCATTGGTTAGGATTCCCTCCAGTGTGGGTTTTCCTGTGTCTGTTTAGATTTGATAATTGAGGAAAGACTTTCCCACATTTATTCCACTTGCAGCGTTCCTCCTTAGTATGAATACTCGGATATTGAGTAAGTTGTGATGACTGGTTAGAAACTTGACCACATTTACTAAATCTGTAGTTATTTTCTTCAATATGGACGTTCCTCTCTGTAATAAGATTTGAGCTTTGATAAAAGACATTTCTATGTTCATCCCTTTCATCATGGTTCTCTGAACATTGAGTTCTCTGATGATTCATGAGACCGTCTTGGTCAAAGAGATTCCCAGGTTCAAGGCATGGGTAGATTCTGGCTCCATCATAAATACTGTTGTAATAACTGAAGATGGAGCTCTCGCTTAAGGCCTCACTCAGATTACACATGGAAGGTTGTTCTGCATTATCTGTACTATCACACCCATTGAATGAAGGTGGCTGGATAAAGATTGTCTCATTATTACTGACATAACAGATATTGGAATAGGGAGAAAATGTTTGTTGGTGGAAAAGTAATGAGCCCTCATGAAAGGATCTCTCAAATTGATCATAGTGAGATTTTCCTCCTTCACTTTCAAATCCCTGACTTTCAGACGTGTATGACTGACTGTTTAACTCAAACCTATGTTCGTACTGGCTTGAGTGATTATTTGTAGCATAAACTAGATGACTTTCCATGTTTTTCAAATTTCACATCAGAGAATATATGTGTGTTTTTTTAAGTCATGTGGGTCCTTGCTTAAAAAAAAAAAAAAATTTTTTCTGCCAGACGTACTGACTTCAAATAGAATTTTTACTAGTTTGACACACATCCTCAATTTCTTTTGGCAATCATATTTTCATCATGAATAACTGTCCCGATGTGGTTACATCTAAAATAATATCCTTTTTGCACATCACAGGCCCCCTTAACTTTCCCAGTCTTTCATTAAGTACAAATTTCCAAGCTGAGAGATCTCAGAACTTCCCAGCACATCACACATGAATCTCTTATGCACGGCTTCTTTGGGAACAAACCCTGGATGTCCTGAGACAATATCGCTGAAAGATAACAAATAACCGAGATCCCACTTAGTACTTTGAGTGAATATGCTTTACAATTGTATGCAATATTGACAAACCCTTAGCTAGAGTAATAAGAGATGAGATGCAAGGAAGATCAGAAGTAAAACTAATGGCATTATACGTGTTACATGGAACAAGAAGTATTTCTATCAGGCTTCTATGAACTATACTGCACCAAAAAGTTGAATACCTCAAAGAAAGTTTCAATTTATAGAAACATAGAACCCCCTAGATGTTTGCATGAGTGAATTAAAAAATTACAACATATCTACAGCTATTAATAAGACTAAAAAGTAATTTAAAAAATCCCTGGATTTTTAGATGAATTCACTGGAGAATTCCAGCAATATTTCAAGAAAAACTAATATCAGTTCTCCATAAGAGATTGGCATGCACACACTGCTCTATTTACAATGGATACCAAACAAGGTCCTACTGTACTTGCTCAATATCATGTGGCAGCCTGGATGGGAGGGGAATCTGGGGGAGAATGGATATATGTGTATGGATGGCTGAGTCACTCTGCTGCCCACCTGAAGCTCACAACATTGTTAATCAGCTATACTCCAATACAAAGGAAAAGAACAGTAAGAAAAAAAAAATTCTGTAAGTTAATATATGTATTAAATGGTTTTAACATTGATGAGTTGGGGTAAATGCACTTAAAATGTCTAAAATTTGTTCATAGAAGAAAAAATTGGGAGGTAGAAATTGGGGATTACATTTTATGATTTCAGGGACTGAATCTGAACTTCGGAGAGCCATGTTTGAAGTTTCCATTGGAAATTAGAAAGCAGGAAGCATATACCTGTTCCCAGTATTTCTGGAAGTTTGTCAACTAATCCCAGGATCTCCACAACTCTCCTCACACTTTTCTGACTTGAGGCAGAGACGGAAATTTGGAAAGGTTTTAAGGCAGAGTTTGTCAGAACTGTTAGCAGCTTTTCCTAGGTCCCCCAAAGCAGCGAGAGTATGCAGGTCCCCACAGACCAGGGGGAAGGCTTTGGCTCTCAGTGAATGTGAGGGCAAACCACTGGAGCTGAAGAACACGTGGAGGATTTAAGAGCACAGAATGGGTGTCATGTCCCTCTTTGACAGAAATAAACCCAGGCTTCTCAAAACTCCTTCTAGTGAAGCCAATCCCCCCGAACTATCTGAATAAATCTGGCTTCCTCTGTGATCTTGGGATCTCTCACCTGTGTCATCTGCTTCATTCATTCACACCTATTACCGGGATTCTTCCTTCACTCCAAAGGGGACCTGCTCATTAGAAAAATGAACATAATTAGGACTTTAGGTTTAACATATGTACTCTAGTATATACAAAAATAACCAACAAGGATCTGCTGCATAGCATAGGGAACTGTTTTCAATATTTGTAATAACCCATAAGGGAAAAGTGTCTGACTTGACTAATGAAAGCCTCTCCTTACAATTGAGTGCTCATATTTCAAAGCCAACTAGCAGCAAAGAGACACTAGGAGGAAAACGGAGTTTCCACCTTAACTTTGTTGGATTGTGCACCTCCCTTACTACGTCTTTCCAAGATTTTATTAAAGATAAACAGAAAAAAAAAATGGAACTTGATGGTGTGGGAATCTAGCAGAAAACACCCGAATCGGTGACCATCAGGTGTAATGAGATAAGCTGGTGTCACGTGAGAGAAACACTCAGGAAGACACATGGTCACTGCTCGGGTATTTTCGGCAAAAATAAGGAAATCTAAATGTATCTTGAAAAAATTTCAGTTGCATGCGTTCTTAGCCCATACGTAACTTCCCTGTTCTGTATCCCTGGTAGTGCATTTAAACAGCAAACCTTTCTTACCATGTAGAGAATACTCTGATTTTTTTTCAGAAGTCTCTAAGGAATTCTAGACCACTAAGGTTTACGGTTCAGTTTAGTCACTCAGTTGTATCCAACTCTTTGCGACCCCATGGACTGCAGCAAGCCAGGCTTCCCTGTCCCTCACCAATTCCTGGAACTTGCTCGAACTCATGTCCATTGAGTCAGTGATGCCATCCAATCATCCTCTGTCATTTATCCCCTTCTCCTCCTACCTTCAATCTTTCCCAACATCAGGGTCTTTTCCAGTGAGTCAGCATCAGGTGGCTAAAGTATTGGAGCTTCAGCATCAGTCCTTCCAATGAATGTTCAGGGTTGATTTCCTTTAGGATTGACTGGTTGGATCTCCTTGCAGTCCAAGGGACTCTTAAGAGTTTTCTCCAACACCACAGCGCAAAAACATCAATTCTTTGGCTTATAGTTTTCTTTACAGTCCAGCTCTTACATCCATCACATGACTACTGGAAAAACTATAGCTTTGACTAGCTGGACCTAGTCAAGGTCATCCTGTTTATATGTGCATTTTCTTAATCTTCCTCTAAAGAGCTGAAGTTGTATCCAGATATAAGGAAATGACTCCACTTTCCTGTTATTCACTAAGATCCCAACACTCCGCCCCATCCCGAGGAGAATTTTGGATATTGATGCCTTCCCTTGTTGATCTTTCCAAAAGGGAATATTTTGAATAAGTGAAAGCTGTTAATTCATACTGGGAATGCTTCATGGCCTGTAGGGAGCCTAGAGGCAGACAAGGAGAAACAGTATTTAATAGTTGAAAACCACCTCACCAGGCAAGAATATCAGAAACAGAGAATTTAAAATGTGTATGTTTTCAATCCAGGGCATTTAAGGAAGAAAAAGCAGACACAGCTTCTCACCTGGATCTGGATCAGGACATTTATCTGAGAAGCTGCCATTTCCTCCTCTTTTTCCTCCTGCCCTGGGTCGTTTTCTCCTCAAGGTTATGGGTAAGAATCACCTCAGCATCATGAGATTACACCTTCAGAGGCGTCACCACAGCTCCTTCGCCTGCTCCTAACACCCCCACAGGCAGAAGGACCTTGAGAAGGGAGAAAGGCCAACCTCTCCTGTCTTTCGTCTCAGGAGAGATCCAGGACAATCAGCTCCTCCGTGGAGACCAATCTAGGAATTGTTGTTGTCTACACGTCTTTCTTCATATAAATCCCCCCAAATTCTGCTAACACAGGGTATGTGGGCTGCACTGACTTGCCCCTTTAAAGCCCATGCAGAGCAGAACTTGTTGCCTCTCTGCAGACTGAAGCCGGGCCTCAGCTCTCAAAAACGGACCAGGAGCCGCGTCCTTAATCCAGCCTCCCCTCTCAAAAATGGACCAGGAGCCGAGTCCTTAATCCAGGCCTCCCCTTAGAATCCCCTGGAGCACTTCCTACACACCACACTGATGCTCCCTCAGGACCAAGACGGAACTCTGTGGGGTGGGCACTGGGGAGGTCACTGCCCGACACTGGTCACGTGATCCTGATGAGAAACAGATGGACACCACTTGGCTAAAGATTGTTTTGGCTTCCCTGATGGCTCAGCTGGTAAAGAATCTGCCTGCAATGCAGGACACCTGGGTTCGATCCTTGGCTTGGGAAGATCCCCTGGAGAAGGGAATGGCTGCCCACTCTAGTATTCTGGCCTGGAGAATTCCATGGACTGTGTAGTCCCTGGGGTCGCAAAGAGTTGAACACAACTGAGCAACTTTCACTTCACTTCAAAGATTGTTTCTGAACCATTTCAGGATATACAATCCCATGAGGTCAGAGCCCCACTCTGAGAGGTTATGAATCTGCAGGTCTGAGGTGGGGCCATGAAATGAGTCTTCAGCAAGTTCCCTGTTTGTTCTGATGCTTCTTCCCCAAGACCCACACTCAGGAGCCCTGAGCTTCAGCTGTCACACTCAGCACAGCTGAGACCTCTCAGTAGGGGAGGGTTTAGGGCAGAAATTTCCCCGGAACAAGTTATTAGTTCACATCCCTCAGAATGGCCATCTTTGAAAAGATCTACAAAGATTAAGTGCTGTTGAGGGTGAGGGAAACAGGGAATCCCCCTACACTGTGGGCGGGGCTGTAAATAGGTGGGTGTAGCCACGAAGGAAAACAGTATAGACATTCCTTAAATCACTAAATATAGAGTTACCACCTGTACCTGCAAGCTCGGTACCTCTTGCCTTAGATCCGGAGAAAATCATAATTTAAAATAATACTTACTTCCTTATTTTCAGGGCAGCACTATTGACAATATTTAAGACAGAGCATCAACTAAAATGTCCATCAATAGAGAAATGAAGAGTCACTGGTCCACCTACACATTGGAATACACTCAGGCATCAAAAAGAGAGAAAAAGTATCACTGTCAACACCATGGATAGACCAAGATTTACCATACTAAGGTAAGTCAGTCAGAAAGGGGAACAGAAATATCATATTACTTACAGGTGGAATCTATAAATTTATAGAAATGAATGAATTCATAAATAGAAACAGACTCACAGACTTAGAAAACAAGTTGTGATTATTTAAAAGAAGGTAGGGGGAGGGAGACATTAAGAGGTTGAGATTAGCACATACTTATGACTTATTATCAGATAGATAATCCAAAAGGACCTACTAAATAGCACAGGGAAATCTACTGAGCAAAATGAAAGATCCTACATGGGACAAACCCTGAAAACGAAAAGATATAGGTCTATGTATAACTGAATCGAGTTCCTGTGAGCCTAAAACAAATACAACAATGGAAATCAACCCTACTTCAATAGAAAATAAAAATTAAATTAGCCAAAACAAACAGACAAAACAGTGAAGCGTGAAAAAACGCTGCTAACTTGTGGCCACTTTTGGTTACTGAAAAACATCTGTTTCTGGGGAGTCAAGACTCACCAGGCTAGGGGTAAAGAAGGAAAAAAATCTGTTCTCAACAAATATCCTCAGGTAGGGCCTGGAAAAAGAATCAAAACAGGGCAGAACACCAAGAGGCTACTCTTGAGAGGTCAGTTTTACATTTCTTAAAAAAATAATAGTGAAAAAGTTTCAACCTCCTGAAATCTTAGAAAAATGCAAATCAAGATTACAATGAGGTATCACTTCTCACTGATCAGAATGGCCTTTGTTAAAAAGTCTACAAATAGTAAAGTTTGGAGAGGCTGTGGAGAAGAGAGAACCCTCCTACACTGATGCTGGCAACATAAATTGGGAACAGCCACCATGCAGTATGAGGTGGATGTTCCTTAAACAAAGGAAAAGAGAATGAAATTATGACAACTCCCTAACCCCACACAAAAAAAGGAACCTGAAATCAATTAAATATCTAAATGGTGGGATGATTACTGTAAATCTCCTGAGGAAAATATATGCTTTGATATAAATCACAGCAAGTTCTTTTTGGATCTACCACTTAGAGTAATGAAAAATGAAACAAAACTCAACAAAAAGGACCTCACTGACCTTTAGGAAACCCTAAAGGAAAGAAAAACTCAACCCTCAGAATGGGAAAAAAATGTAACAAAGACCTACATGGACTTCATCTCCAAAACATGTAAACTGCTCATGCAGCTCAAAAAACAACAAACAAACAAAAACAACAAAAGACCCAATAGACAAACAGGCCAAAGATCTAAATACACACAGCTCCAGAGAAGGCATACAAAAGGCCGTTAAGCACATTAAAAGATGCTCAGCATCAATAATTATTAGAGAAATGAAATCAAAACTACAACGAGGTATTTATCTGACACCCCACAGAATGGCCATCTTCCAAAAGAGCCTCAAAGATTAAATGCTACCAAGGGCATGGGGAATAGGGAATCCTCCAATACTGTGGGTGGGGATGGAAATGGGTGGGTACAGCCACAAAGGAAAACAGTATAGACATTCCTTAAAACACTAAATATAGAGTTTCCACCTGATTTTTAACTCCTTGCCTTAAATTCTGAGAAAATCATCATTTAAAATGATATATACACCTCCTTTTTCAGGGCAGCACTATTGACAATATCCAAGACAGAGCATCAACCAAACTGTCCATCGAGAAATGAAGGTCCACCCAGACTCTGGAATACACACAGCCAGCAAAACGAACATTAAAAAAGGCCGTTGTCAGCAGCATGGATGGCCTACGCAGTGAAGTCAGTCAGAGAGGGAAAGAGAAATATCACATTTCCCTTACAGGTGGGACCATAAACTAATTCAAATGAATTAATTTATTAACAGACTCACAGATTAGAAAACCAATTAATGATTGTTAAAAAAAAAAAAAAGGGTAGGGGAAGGGAGACATTAAGAGTTTGGGGTTAACATATACACGCTACTTATTATCAGCTAGATAATCCGAAAGGACCTACTGAATAGCACAGGGAAGTCTACTGAACACTCTGAAGAACCTATATGGGAAAAGACCTCAAGAATAGATATACGTCTATGTATAACTGAATCAAGTTCCTGTAAGCCTGAAACAAGCACAACGGAAATCAACTCTACTCCAATAGAAAATAACGAAATAACGAAGGGGAAAAAAAGTGGAGCATGAAGAAATGTTGCCTCCTTGTGGTAGCTGTTGGTAACTACAACTGAAAAACCGGTGCTTATGATTCACCAGGCCAGGAGGACACAAGGAAAAAACCCCTTTCCTCAACAGATGTCCACGGGCAGGTCCTGGAAAAAGAATTCAAAACAGGACAGAGGGTCAAGAGGCCAATCCCCAGAGGTCAGTTTTACTCACACTGGTTTTTCTTTTCTTTTTTTTAAAAAACACATGGAAATGTTTCAACATCATGAAATCTTAAAGAAATCCAAGTCAAAATTACAGTGAGGTACCATCTCACCCCATTCAGAATGGCCTTTGTCTAAAAGGCTACAAACAATAAATGCTGGAGAGGTTATGGAGAAACGGAAACCCTCCTACCCTGGTGCTGGCCAGGTAAATTGTTAACAACCAGGCTGGAGGACGGGGTGGAAGTTCCTTAAACAGTGAAAAGAGAAAGAAATTACGTCACTCCCTCACCTCTTCTCACTTTCTTCTCTGCAATCACTCTCTGCTTTTTCAGTGTTTTAAATTATTGAGACTTTCAATGGCTAAGTCAAAGACCTGTCTTGGTAAATGTTACATTGCACTTGAAAATATGTGGGCTATTTTCAAGTATCTGTTGATATTGATTGCTAACATAATTCCACAGTAATAAGAGAACAGCTTCTGTATGATTTCAATCCCTTTAAACAGTGAAATTTTTGCACCTAGTTTCATGTCCCTTGGCATATTCCAGTGTCTCCTACTTTATCGTCTTTGGGAACTTTAATAGAATTTGTATTCTGCTGCTGTGTGAAAATTGTATAATTTTTAAAAATAAATCTTAATTATGTTGAATCGGTTCACAGCACTTTTCAGCTCATCACTGACTCAATGGACATGAGTTTGCAGAAACTTCAGGAGACAGTGAAGGACAGGAAAGCCTGGAGTGCTGCAGTTCATGGAGTTGCAGAGTTGGACACAATTTAGTGGCTGAACAACAACGACAAACGCCCGTCTACTTCTGTCTGCTCATTCTATTAATTTTTGGAAGTTTGATAGTGAAACTCCAACTAAAAATCTTAATTTATCTATGTAGAAAAATGATTGCAATATATAGTGGACCTGTATGTAACTTTGTTCTGTATTTTCCAAGTCTTCTGTAAATGTGTTATCATACTTTAATAATTGAAAAACTAAAAAGAGAAAATAAATTTTAAAAGATGCAGGAAAAAAAGTGTAAATTTAAAAGTATTTCTGTAACTCTTCACCAAGGCATAACAAATCATAAAATGATCAATAATCAAGAAGGAAAATAAGTTTATAAGTTACAAATAGATTATGGGTAATAATTATATATGGGAGAGTCATTTGAATTCAATGCCATATTAATTGTACTTAGTCAAAATTGTCATTTACATTCATGAAATATAGGTCAGGTAAAAACAAAAGTAACAAATTTTGGGGAACTTATCATCAAAAAGCAATCAAACCCATATGGAACAGCTAAATAAGAGAATTTTCTTTGCCCAAAAGTCTGAATACAACTTGTATGTTCTATTAAAAAAGAATCCTTCTAAATTATATTTTTTGCTGTGACTGTGCACATGTAGAAAGCAACCATTTTAGAACCTGGCATGGGTTGCAAGCCAGGAGACAATCACAGAAAATGGAAAAAATCATTCTTAAAATCTCTAATGAAAAATTAAAATGAATAAGCATTTTTACCCCAGTTGAGAAATTTAGCATGTTATTAACAAATTGCTGACGCTTACTCCTTGGAAGAAAAGTTATGACCAACCTAGATAGCATATTCAAAAGCAGAGACATTACTTTGCCGACTAAGGTTCGTCTAGTCAAGGCTATGGTTTTTCCTGTGGTCATGTACGGATGTGAGAGTTGGACTGTGAAGAAGGCTGAGAGGCAAAGAATTGATGCTTTTGAACTGTGGTGTTGGAGAAGACTCTTGAGAGTCCCTTGGACTGCAAGGAGATCCAACCAGTCCATTCTGAAGGAGATCAGCCCTGGGATTTCTTTGGAAAGAATGATGCTAAAGCTGAAGCTCCAGTACTTTGGCCACCTAATGCGAAGAGTTGACTCACTGGAAAAGACTCTGATGCTGGGAGGGACTGGGGGCAGGAGGAGAAGGGGACGACAGAGGATGAGATGGCTGGATGGCATCACTGACTCGATGGACGTGAATCTGAGTGAACTCCAGGAGTTGGTGATGGACAGGGAGGCCTGGCGTGCTGCGATTCATGGGGTCGCAAAGAGTCGGACACGACTGAGTGACTGAACTGAACAGATGCTAATTTCACTTCACATATAACTTCCAATGTTCTGTATATTAAAAGTACAGTTAAGCACGAGTCCTTCCTGCCAATATAGAGAAGAGTGTCTCACATTTTTCTTCTCCATCTTTTCCGCAAACTTTCTGTGGAATTCTGGACTGCTGAGGTAATTCTATTTATAAGGACATTTTCTTAATCCTTTTCTAAATGTCTGAAGTTGCACCTACATGTAAATTCATCACTAATTTTCCCCTACTTCTCTAAGATCCCAAGAGTGAAGCACATCACAAGACTGAAGCACATCCCAATAGGATTCTCAGAACCTATGCCTCCCTGGGTTGATCTCACACAAAGGAAATGTTTTCACCAGTTGAGAGTCATTAATTCATGTTGAGAATTCATCATATTCCATAGAAAGCTGGGATACAGACAATGCAGAAAAGATTCTAGGACTAAGGGAGATGCAGTCTAAAGAGCCAGTCTTCACTATTATAAGAAAAAAAAAAAAAAGGAAAAAATAAGTTGATAACAAATGCCCTGGGCCAAAATAATAGAAGCAGAGAAGTAAAGGTTTGCAGATTCTCAGTCCAGGCATTTCAGGAGGAAAAGCAGACACAGCCCCAGACCCAGGACAGGACATTTACCTGAGAAGTTGCCGTTTCCTCCTCTTCTTCCTGCTGTCTTCTCTGGGAATGTTATGTTGCAAATTCACACCTGTGTCTTGAGAAAATACCTTCAAAGACATCCGCACATCTCTTTAACCTGCAACCACTTCACCTACAGACAAAACGACCTTGAAAAGCTGAAAAAAAAAACCACCTCTCCTGTCCTTTGTCTCAGGAGAGATTCGGGAACAATCACTTCCTACCCGGAGACCAGACTGTGGACTTATTTCTTGATTGTTCTCTCCCCATAGAGAGCTCCTAACACTCTGCTCACACAGACGATGTGGGCTGACTGACTTCCCTGGTCCAAATCCATCTAGACCAACCCTGCTGCTTTTCCTCGGACTGAAGCTGGGCCTCAGCTCTCACAAACGGACCAGGAGCCACATCCTTAACGTGGGCATCCCCTTAGGGGCCCCTGAAGCACTTCCTAGACACCACACTGATGCTCCCACAGGACCAACACCGAACTCTTTTGGGGGGGCATCAGTGAGGTCATTTCCTGACCCTGGTCACATGATCCTGATGGGGAACAGATGGAAACCCCTTGGCTAAAGATTCTTTCTGAATCATTTCAGTGAATACAAATCCCTGGTGGTCAGGTCCCCACTCCAAGAAGTTATGAATCTGCAGGTCTGAGGTGGGGTCATGAAAGGAGTCTTTACCAAGTTTCCCATATATTCTGATGTTTCTTCCCCAAGACCACATTCAGACACCCAGAGCTCCAGCCCTCACACTCAGCACAGCTGAGACCTCTCAGGAGGGGAGGATTTAGGGTGGGAACTTCTGAGGGAGGTCAAGGCTAAAATCAGGCAGAGAAAGTTCCAGTATTTGGGGTTCAGGCCTTTATAAGGGACCCTGGGTGAAGGGCAGTGGGCTCCCCAGGCTGGGCATGGATGGGTCCATTCAAACCAGAGGAGCAGGATTCTGGTGAGCTCTGAGGGTGTCATTGAAGGGGGGCCTGTGTAGTAGACCCTGGGGTTTGGCAAGACTGCTGGTCTCCAGGAAGGGGGTCATCTAGTGGAGGTGCTCACAGGACTGGCTGGTGTGAGCTCAAGGACCTGCAGGCTGCCTGCTCCCCAGACAGACGCTGAGGCAGCAACAGCACGGAGCAGTCAGGGAAGCTCTCCACAGTACTCTGTATGGTCCTTCTTATTAGAACCGTCACAATGTCCCTGCAGTTACAGAGGGTGAAAAGTACAATGGAGAAATGATGGGAAATACATGATCAAATGATTTGAGGCATAAGGGTAGTAAGGAAACTAACTGTTACAGATGCCACCACACTGTGCTACAAAAGAGTTTATTGTTATGTGCTCTTCCCTGCAACCTTAATAAGAGGTTAATGGTGGTGGTAGGTTAACACTTCATTCATTCACACCAACTTTACCACAAGAAGCCATTCAGTTTTATTGATTAACATGTATGAACATCACACACAGTCAGATAAAAACCTTTTATACTCCACTGTGTAACTTTGATTAAAAGACAGATTACAAGCATAAACAATGATATTCATTCTTCTGATATAATGATCTGAGAGTTGTGATTTCTATGGTTACAAAATAGAGGCCAATCATTTAAGAAAGAAGACTTACAGTAATTACAGGAATTTTCTGGGAAAGGTTTCCCATACATTTTAGGGTATCAGAGGTTATTTGAAATATGTCAAATATTCATAATTTCTGTTGATATTATAAAACACATCAAGATTTCAGTGAACTGTCATTATATTAACCTTTAAAAGCATAACTTGATAATTTACATCTTTAGTACGTGGAATTATTCCCTGAACACTTACATCATGGTGACCTACAGGGATGTTTGACATGAATGACAAACACCTCCATTTAGATGTTTACTGTACATGTTACATTACTGTGCCCTTAATCTTCTAATGGAGAATACATATAAATGATTTCTCCTTAGATAGAGGGCTTCTCTCATCTTTGAGGTACCAACCATCAAAAACATAAGTTTGCATACACACTAGAAATGAAGTATATCAAGGAGTAATTAGAGAGTTGAATTACATTCCTTTTCAAATAATCACAAATCATGTCAATATAAACAAGGATACATTACTAATAATGTTACCTTTCTAAACATCAACCTTTCATCTTGTGATCCACACTAACATATCAATTTGCTATTTGTTTTAACTGTGGATTACTATCTATAGTTCAGTTCAGTTGCTCAGTCATGTCTGACTCTTTGCGACCCCATGAATCGCAGCACTCCAGGCCTCCCTGTCCAAAACCAACTCCAGGAGTTCACTCAGATTCACGTCCATCGAGTCAGTGATGCCATCCAGCCATCTCATCCTCTGTCGTCCCCTTCTCCTCCTGCCCCCAATCCCTCCCAGCATCAGAGTCTTTTCCAATGAGTCAACTCTTCGCATGAGGTGGCCAAAGTACTGGAGTTTCAGCTTTAGCATCATTCTTTCCAAAGAAATCCCAGGGTTGATCTCCTTCAGAATGGACTGGCTGGATCTCCTTGCAGTCCAAGGGACTCTCAAGAGTCTTCTCCAACACCACAGTTCAAAAGCGTCAGTTCTTCAGTGCTCAGCTTTCTTGACAGTCCAACTCTCACATCCATACATGACCACTGGAAAAACCATAGCCTTGACTAGACAGATCTTAGTCGGCAAAGTAATGTCTCTGCTTTTGAATATGCTATCTAGGTTGGTCATAACTTTTCTTCCAAGGAGTAATGTCTTTTAATTTCATGGCTGCAATCACCATCTGCAGTGATTTTGGAGCCCCCCAAAATAAAGTCTGACACTGTTTCCACTGTTTCCCCATCTATTTCCCATGAAGTGATGGGACCAGATGCCATGATCTTCATTTTCTGAATGTTGAGCTATAAGCCAACTTTTTCACTCTCCTCTTTCACTTTCATCAAGAGGCTTTTTAGTCCCTCTTCATTTTCTGCCATAAGGGTGGTGTCATCTGCATATCTGAGGTTATTGATATTTCTCCCGGCAATCTTGATTCCAGCTTGTGTTTCTTCCAGTCCAGTGTTTCTCATGATGTACTCTGCATAGAAGCTAAATAAGCAGG
>NW_024070197.1:4905411-4915390 GCF_014754425.2 Oryx dammah | reverse complement strand
AGTCTGTTGTTCCATGTCCAGTTCTAACTGTTGCTTCCTGACCTGCATACAGATTTCTCAAGAGGCAGGTCAGGTGGTCTGGTATTCCCATCTCTTTCAGAATTTTCCACAGTTTATTGTGATCCACACAGTCAAAGACTTTGGCATAGTCAATAAAGCAGAAATAGATGTTTTTCTGGAACTCTCTTGCTTTTTCCATGATCCAGCAGATGTTGGCAATTTGATCTCTGATTCCTCTGCCTTTTCTAAAACCAGCTTGAACATCAGGAAGTTCATGGTTCACATATTGTTGAAGCCTGGCTTGAAGAATTTTGAGCATTATTTTACTAGCGTGTGAGATGAGTGCAATTGTGCGGTAGTTTGAGCATTCTTTGGCATTACCTTTCTTAGGGATTGGAATGAAAACTCACCTTTTCCAGTCCCGTGGCCACTGCTGAGTTTTCCAAATTTGCTCGCATATTGAGTGTATCACTTTCACAGCATCATCTTTCAGGATTTGAAATAGCTCAACTGGAATGCCATCACCTCCACTAGCTTTGTTTGGGCTCACTTGACTTCACATTCCAGGATGTCTGGCTCTAGATGAGTGATCACACCATCATGATTATCCGGGTCGTGAAGATCTTTTTTGTACAGTTCTTCTGTGTATTCTTGCCACCTCTTGTTAATATCTTCTGCTTCTGTTAGGTCCAGACCATTTCTGTCCTTTATCGAGCCCATCTTTGCATGAAACATTCCCTTGGTATCTCTAATTTTCTTGAAGAGATGTCTAGTCTTTCCCATTCTGTTGTTTTCCTCTATTTCTTTGCATTGATCACTGAAGAAGGCGTTCTTATCTCTTCTTGCTATTCTTTGGAACTCTGCATTCAGATGCTTATATCTTTCCTTTTCTCCTTTGCTTTTCACTTCTCTTCTTTTCACAGCTATTTGTAAGGCCTCCCCAGACAGTCATTTTGCTTTTTGCATTTCTTTTCCATGGGGATTGTCTTGATCCCTGTCTCCTGTACAATGTCATGAACCTCATTCCATAGTTCATCAGGCACTCTATCTATCAGATCTAGGCCCTTAAATCTATTTCTCATTTCCACTGTATAATCATAAGGGATTTGAGTTAGGTCATACCTGAATGGTCTAGCGGTTTTCCCTACTTTATTCAATTTAAGTCTGAATATGGCAATAAGGAGTTCATGATCTGAGCCACAGTCAGCTCCCAGTCTTGTTTTTGCTGAATGTAGAGAGCTTCTCCATTTTGGCTGCAAAGAATATAATCAATCTGAGTGCAGTGTTGACCATCTGGTGATGTCCATGTGTAGAGTCTTCTCTTGTGTTGTTGGAAGAGCTGTTTGCTATGACCAGTGCATTTTCTTGGCAAAACTCTATTAGTCTTTGCCCTGCTTCATTCCTCATTCCAAGGCCAAATTTGCCTGTTACTCCAGGTGTTTCTTGACTTCCTACTTTTGCATTCCAGTCCCCTGTAATGAAAAGGACATCTTTTTTGGGTGTTAGTTCTAAAAGGTCTTGTAGGTCTTCATAGAACTGTTCAACTTCAGCTTCTTCAGCGTTACTGGTTGGGGCATAGACTTGGATTACAGTGATATGGAATGGTTTGCCTTGGAAACGAACAGAGATCATTCTGTCATTTTATTGCATCCAAGTACTGCATTTCGGACTCTTTTGTTGACCATGATGGCTACTCCATTTCTTCTGAGGGATTCCTGCCCACAGTAGTAGATATAATGGTCATCTGAGTTAAATTCACCCATTCCAGTCCATTTTAGTTAGCTGATTCCTAGAATGTCGACGTTCAAGAGGAACTTTGGAAAACAGGATTGATGTAAAGCTTTCTAGTACGGATTTTCTGGAATTTATTTAGGTTTCATTTTTCAGTAAACCATTTTTCTACATTTTTTTTTCCTTTTACATTTTTACATCATTCCATATCTTTCTTATTTCAATGGTCTCGTGATTTCTGACATGTATGTTTAGGACAAACTTCTTCCATCACTTATTTCATTACTAGGGTTTCTCTCCAGTATGTGCACTGAGATGCCTAGTGAGATGACTGCTGTGCCTAAAGGCTTTGCCACAATCTTTACATTTATAAAGTTTCTCTCCTGTATGAATTCGCTGGTGTTTAGTAAGAGTAGAGGAATCACTAAAGGTTTTTCCACATTCTTTACATTTATAAGGTTTTTCTCCTGTATGAATTCGCTGGTGTTTAGTAAGAGTTGAGGAATCACTAAAGGCTTTTCCACATTGTTTACATTTATAAAGTTTCTCTCCAGTATGAATTAACTGATGTTGAGTAAAACCACAGCGCTGGCTAAAGGCTTTGCCACAATCTTTACATTTATAAGGTTTCTCTCCAGTATGAATTGACTGATGTTGAGTAAAATTTGAATTTTGATTAAAAGTTTTTCCACATTCTTTACATTTATAAGGTTTCTCTCTTGTATGAATTCGCTGGTGTTTAGTAAGTGTTGAGGATTGACTAAAGGCTTTTCCACATTCTTTACATTTATAAAGTTTCTCTCCAGTATGAATTAACTGATGTTGAGTAAAACCATAGCGCTGGCTAAAGGCTTTGCCACAATCGTTACATTTATAAGGCTTCTCTCCAGTATGAATTCGCTGGTGTTTAGTAAGAGTTGACTTTTTATTAAATGCATTTCCACATTCTTTACATTTATAAGGTTTCTCTCCTGTATGAATTCGCTGGTGTTTAGTAAGAGTTGAGGATTGACTAAACTCTTTCCCACATTCTTTACATTTATAACGTTTCTCTCCAGTATGAATTAACTGATGTTGAGTAAAGCCGTAGCGCTGGCTAAAGGCTTTGCCACAATCCTTACATTTATAAGGTTTCACTCCAGTATGAATTCGCTGGTGTTGAGTAAGATTTGAGTTTTTCTTGAAGGCTTTTCCACATTCTTTACATTTATAAGGTCGCTCTCCAGTATGAATTCGCTGGTGTTGAGTAAGACCATAGCGCCGGCTAAAGGCTTTGCCACAATCCTTACATTTATAAGGTTTCTCTCCAGTATGAATTCGCTGGTGTCGAGTAAGATTTGAGTTCTGATTAAAGGCTTTGCCACACTTTGCACATTTATAAGGTTTCTCCCCAATGTGAATTCGCTGATGTTGACTAAGATTTGAGAAATAAATAAACACTTTGCCACATTCCTTACATTTATAAGGTTTCCTGCCAGTATGGATTTGTCGATGCTGACTAAGATTTGAACTCTGATTAAAGGCTTTGGCACATTCTGTACACTTGAAAGGTTTCCTTCCTGAATGTATTTTCCTATGTTTACTTATATTAGATGAGTTACTAAAGACTTTCCCACATTTATTACACTTGTAATATTTCTGTGGATTCTGAATCCTCTGCTGTTGAATAAGATTTGAAGACTGATTAGAAACTTTACCATATTCACTACAAATATAAGTTTTCTCTCCGTTATGAATACTCTTATTTAGAGGAAGACCTGATGCTTGATAAAAGATATTCCTACATTTATTACTTTTAGAATTCTTGTGTGAAGATTGAGCTCCCTGATGTTCCATAAAGTTTGAGTCTTGTTCAAAGTTATGCCCAGTTTCATTGCATGAATAGACCT
Source organism: Oryx dammah (assembly GCF_014754425.2). Classification (NCBI taxonomy): domain Eukaryota; kingdom Metazoa; phylum Chordata; class Mammalia; order Artiodactyla; family Bovidae; genus Oryx; species Oryx dammah. The sequence goes on along the minus strand of NW_024070197.1, from coordinate 4,911,770 downwards.
TCACTCCATCATAAATAATTGTGTCATTATTGGAGCTGGAGCTCTTACTTAAGGTCTGACTCATTTTATTACACATGGAAAGTTCTTCCGTATTAACCATATCATGGGATGTATTGAACAATGATGGTTGGATTACATCTCTTCCATTATCATCAACATTATACACCTTGGAATGGAGAGAAAATATCTGTTGGTGGAAGAATAATGGCTTTCTGCTCACAGATCCCTCAAATTGATTACACTGTGAGTTTTTCCCATCATTTTTAAATTTCTGGTTTTCAGACATATTTAAATATATGTTTAATTGAAGCCTATGCTCAGAGTGGTTTGAATGAGTATTTACAGTAGAGACTGGAGGACCTTCCAGATTTTCCACATTTCCTTTCAGAGAACAAGTATGTTTCAAAAAACGATGTAAATTTTTTCTGAAAAACTTACACTTCTCAGCAGATGTTGAAGACTGAAATGGGTGTTTCCCCCAGTTTGACTCATGTAGCTCATTTCTTTCTGCAGTAATGTCTGCATTATCTGTAACTGTCTCAATTTCTTTATGTCCATATAAACATCCTCTCTGTCTTTCACATGACTTTGTATGTTCTGAGTCTTTCATTAATTGCAAGTTTCTGAGGTGAAATCTTTCATATATTCCTAGGTTTGCTTTTGGGAACAAATCTTTTACCCTTGGTTTCTTTGGCATCAAATCCTGGGTGTCTTGAGGAGACATAGCTGAAAGACACCAAAGAATAAGTTTTCTTACCTACTATTCTCAGTGAATATCCTTAAAGATTTAGAGAAAATTGATGAACGCTTCACTAGCTTAAAAATAAAATAGAGATGGGAGGATCCAGATGCCAGAGGATTAGGCAGACATGGACTTCATTTCTCTCCACAAATGCATCAAGCATACATCAGAAATGGAACAGTTCTCACAGAGCCCAGCTGAACACTAGCAGAGGACCTTTGACATCTAAAAGGACAAGGAAGATTCCTGCTGAGCTAGGCAGGGCAAAAGAAAGAAGGAAAAAGAACAGGAGAGGAAGTGGGACGGGGCCTGCAACCCTGAGGCGATCTGAAGAGCGGAGAGGTCTCCATATCTGGGGAAGGCCCTCACTGGGGGCGCCCACTTGAGACAGAAGGGGAGCCTCATCCTCTGTGGGAAGAGAACACGGCAACAGTCTGTGGCAGCAGGACAGAGTGAGACGGGTACACAGGGTGCTGACCCCTGCCCTGCCCACCCAGCCTGAGAGGGCGTCCACCGCTGCAGACAAGGGCTGGGTGCTGAATGTGGGGTCTGGAGAGCACACCCAGGCAGAGGACTGCTGTGGGCTGTGAGGAGACATCCCGCAGGAAAGGCAGGGAGGGAGGAGCCCTGCAAACAGAAATGCCTGGAGAGGAAGCCTGAACCGCCACAGAGTAGAGCGCCATTGTTGAGTGATGTCCAAAGCCAAGACCCACCGTTGTTTAGAGCCTCTCTCCCCCTGTGCCAGCTGCTCCTCACCAGGCACTATGAAGGGCTCCATTAGGGTGGGTGCTCTCATGAACCCAGCTGTTGCCTCTTCCTCTGCGTCCCTCATTACCAGGGCAGACTGGTGGGCTCTGGGAAACCTTGGGAGCAGGTGCCTGTAGTTTATCCACATGCACAGAGGGGGCTGAAGCACTGCTGAGCCCCAGGGTCTGGCAGTTGAAGGAAGTCAAGCTGATATCTCTACTGGAAGTTGCACAAACTCCTTTCTATACCATTACAGCTGTCTTCGTAAACTCAGCCCCTTTAGAACATCTGAGTGGACAAGGAGGGCTCCCCCAGTCACAGAAGGTATAGCATAAGCAGCTGTAGACTTTGTGGCCTCCTACACTAGGGGGTGGGGCCAGGCTGGAATCTGAGCTGCCCCGAGAGCACCACAGTGGGTCCGGCTCCATGATGAATGCCATCCTGGGCCCTAACTTCAGAGGATCTATGCTGGTGACCTGGTGAAAACAATATCTGAGAGACAGCAGGGCCATGTGCTGGGATACCCATGGTTGAGGTGGGGTCAAGGGCAGTGCCGACCAGGGTCACATGAGAGCTCACACAAGGCATGAACCGTGACACACAGAACACGCCCCGAGGTGAACATCCCCAGAGGAGCAATCCTCAGGGACTTCTCTCCCAGTGGGTGTGCTCCAATCCCACCTGCCTCCACCACAGACTAAAATCACGGTGAAGAAACAGATCTGGGGGCTTCTACTCCACAAACCAGGGAGCAGACCCCACCACAGACAGAGCAGTGACAGCCACAGAGCCAAGGGGAAGCTCCCCTTAATATCCAGGGCAGGCTCGGGTCACGGTAACAACAATCAAAAGTCTATCAAGGGGATAAGGGTGCACACCTCTGGACCAACCTCACCCACCAGGGGACAGACGCCAGGAGCAAGCGGAACTAGGATCCTGCAGCCTGCAGACGGAGACCACAGACACAGAAAATGTGACAAAATGAGAGGACAAAGAAATATGTTGTAGAGGAAGGAGCAACATAAAAACCTGCTTAGATAAAAACTAAGTGAAGACTAGAGAGGTAATCAAATGATGACTTTTTGCTTAAAGTCCTCTTTTTTTAAAAATTATTTTTACTTTATTTTACTTTACAATACTGTATTGGTTTTGCCATACATTGACACGAATCTGCCACGGGTGTACATGAGTCACCAAACATTTTCACAAGTACTAGGTGCCTATTAATTCTTTAATTCACTTCTTATCACCTGTGTTTTTATTTGAGAATGTTCTATTAGATGTTTGAATCTAAAAATCATAAATGATATGACATAGAACTAATGTCCTAGCAAGTGAGGACATATAAGACAGAGTCCAGGGAAGCTCATAATGAACAAGATAAATTGACAAAGTAGCAGTTTTTAAGAAATTAAATAAGAAGTGAGACTTTAAAAATATGATGGAAACACACGGGGCTCTACTCGGTACTCTTTGGAGACCTAACTGGGAAAGAAATCTAAAACAGAGTGGCTATATATATGTATAATTGATACTGTTTGCTGTACAGCAGAGGAACTTTGTAAAACAGCTACACTCCACTAAGAACTTAATAAAAAAATATTTCTATATATTATCGAAAAATCTTAACAGTTTGACACAACCATTACAAATATGGAAAATGTTCTAAGTTCTTATGCCAATTTATTTTAAAATTCTTTGAGGTAATTGAATATATTAAAGTATTTTACCATTCAGGAATTGAGACAAATACACTTAGGTATTTAACATGAGTTCGTATAAAGAGAAGAGAACCTTTAAAGTAACCATGAGACTTTCATTTTCCCATTTTAGGGAGGTTTTGCTTTATGCAGTAAAGACATTACTTGAGTTTGACATGAATAAGGTCATATCTGCAGTTTCCAATGGATTGGAAACTATAAATCAGAAAAAAAAAAAAAAAATCTGTCCTAACTATTCCTAGGACTTTGGCAGTATGTCTATGACTCCACTTACACAGTTCTGTTTAAAGGTAGAAACAGACTTTAAAAGGAGTATCACATAGTCACTCAGAAGTGTGCACAGTTTTCCTAGGATCCCCAAGAAATGAAAAAGCAGCCAACTCATGCAGGTTGTCACAGGCCAAGAGGAGAATTTTAGCTCTCACTGTGAATGAGAAAAGCAACCACTGGAGATGAATTCATGAAAGATTAAAGAGACAGAATGGGGCAGGTGATAGCTCTCTATGACAGCAGCAGAAATAAATCCAGACTTCTCCAAAATCATTTCCAATGAAGCAGATCTTCCCAAACCGCCTGACAAAGGATGACTTCCTCACTGATTCTCATAGAATCAACTATACATATATATAGCCACTCTGTTTTAGATTTCCTTCTCAGTTAGGTCTCTCACTGGACTTCTCACCTGAGTCATCGGCTCCATCCATTCACACCTACCTGGGTATATGCCTACTGTCTCCATTCTCCTTATATTCCTGAGATCCTTCATTTGCTCCAGAAAGGTGACCAAATCTGGCTTAGAGACCACAAGACCTGTTCATCAGAGAAAGGAATATTTGTTGTGCCAGAAGAGATTCATCAGTTTCCAATCCAATATGTAGTCAGGTGAGAAGAGAATGCATGGGTGAATGTTAATACAGCCTAGAGAATGATTTCCCCAAATACTGTATTGAAAGTACCTATATAATGCTAACTAATACAAAAAAGTCAGGTCCTGAGATTCTGGTCAAGTGCCACTAAAGCAAAAGTAAGTAGCGGAAATGTGAAACTAAGAGAAGGTACAACTATTCAATAGCACAGAACTTACACAACTACCACTAACCTAGAAGAAGGAGGCAGATTACATGAAGGTAGAAAAAGGTTACAAGCGTAACGAACCATCATGAATCCTTTCTTTCTAAACTCACAGATACCCATTTCCCCTAGAAAGCAGAGATCTGAAACAAATGTTCGGAGCAGAAAATTTCAGAAGACATTATAGAAATGAAGGAACCAAAACCCTGAGGTTAGATAAGCGACTCTGGAAGGAAGTCATCCTCACCCAAGCAGGCCAGGTTCCTATAGTTCTCTACCATCACGTCCCTGTACAATTCCCGCTGACCGGGGTCCAGGCATTCCCACTCCTCTTGAGTGAAGTCTATGGCCACATCCTGGAATGTCAACCATCCCTGAAATACAAAGTACAGATGCCATGTTGCTGTGGGAACACTTCCTAATATGACCCATGATGGAAACGGCAAGTTCAGAGACCCGGTTTTCATTTAGGAGAGTGGCTGCTATTAGACAAGAATATAATTTTTACACAATAATATTTTCTTTTTGGGGGTGTTAATTCTAGAAGGTCTTGTAGGTCTTCATAGAACCGTTCAACTTCAGCTTCTTCAGCATTACTAGTCGGGGCATAGACTTGGATTACTGTGATATTGAATGGCTTGCCTTGGAAATGAACAGAGATCATTCTGTCATTTTTGAGATTGCATCCAAGTACTGCATTTTAGACTCTCTTGTTGACCATGATGGCTACTCCATTTCTTCTATCTACTTGCCCACAATAGTAGATATAATGGTCATCTGAGTTAAATTCACCCATTCCAGTCCATTTTAGTTTCCTGATTCCTAAAATGTTGACGTTCACTCTTACCATCTCCTGTTTGATAGCTTCCAATTTGCCTTGATTCATGGACCTAACATTCCAGGTTCCTATGCAATATTGCTCTTTACAGCATCGGATCTTGCTTCCATCACCAGTCCCATCCACAACTGGGTGTTCTTTTTGCTTTATCTCTTCATTCTTCCAGAAGTTGTTTCTCCACTGATCTCCAGTAGCATATTGGGCACCTACCAACCTGGGGAGTTCATCTTTCAGTGTCCTATCCTTTTGCCATTTCATACTGTTCATGGGCTTCTCAAGGCAGGAATACTGAAGTTGTTTGCCATTCCCTTCTCCAGTGGACCACATTTTGTCAGAACTCTCCACCATGACTTGGGTGGCCCTGCATAGCATGGCTCATAGTTTCATTGAGTTAGACAAGGCTGTGGTCCATGTGACTAGATTGGTTAGTTTTCTGTGATTGTGGTTTTCAGTCTATCTACTCTCTGGTGGAAAAGGATAAGAGGCTTATGGAAGCTTCCTGATGGAATAGACTGACTGAGGGGGAAACTGGGTCTTGTTCTGATGGGTGGGGCCATGCTCAGTAAATCTTTAATCCGATTTTCTGTTGATGGGTGGAGCTGTGTTCCCTCCCTGCTATTTACCTGGGGCCAAACTATGGTGGAGGTAATGAAGATAATGGTGACCTCCCTCAAAAGATCCCATGCATGCACTGTTAGTCTGTGCTCCTAATCCTGCAGCAGGCCACCACCGACCCTTCTAGAACTAACACCCAAAAGAGATGTCCTTTTCATTATAGGGGATGGGAATGCAAAAGTAAGAAGTCAAGAAACACCTGGAATGATAGGCAAATTTGGCCTTGGAGTACAGAATGAAGCAGGACAAAGGCTAATAGAGTTCTGCCAAGAGAATGCAGTGTTCATAGCAAATACCCTCCTCCAACAACACAAGAGAAGACTCTACACATGGACATCACCAGACAGTCAACACTGAAATCAGATTGATTATATTCTTTGCAGCCAAAGATGGAGAAGCTCTATACAGTCAGCAAAAAACAAGACTGGGAGCTCACTGTGGTTCCGATCATGAACTCCTTATTGCCAAATTCAGACTTAAATTGAAGAAAGTGGGGAAAACCACTAGGCCATTCAGGTATGACCTAAATCAAATCCTTAACGATTATACAGTGGAAGTGAGAAATAGATTTAAGGGACTAGATCTGATAGACACAGTGCCTGATGAACTGTGGACGGAGGTTCAT